>NC_085859.1:19431730-19486730 GCF_034702125.1 Engraulis encrasicolus
CTATTAGGCTATTATTTTAAAATCACGCTATTTCCAAAGCTCCACGCCTCCTCCTTGTGAGAAGTCGGGGTTTTTTTTACCACCATGCAAAATAGGGCACACTGAAGTAGCCCTTTTCATTGCACATATCTTCATATACGAACCTGCAGAGGGATGGCGAATTTGCTCAAATTAAATGTAAAAATGAAAATTTCGAATGGAAAAGACAACTGTGGTTTATTCGAGGGAACAAAGAACACAGCCATGACAAAAAAAGATTTCCTCTCTATCCGGCTGGAGAACAACGCCATTGTTTTCTTGAAGTAGCGATCGCTTAAAGTTAAATAACTTTGGATTTAAAGAACATAAAAACGTTCCGTGAAAACCTGTAAAAAGCTAAGAATCTCAGCTTTCGAACAAGCCCTAACACATGTCTGTAGGTCTAGGTTAAGGAGATCGCTGTCTGTTCGAAAACAAAATGACGAGGTAAAAAAAAAATGGTTGGAAAGCGCTATTTTTTCACTTGAAACAGCGGCCGCTTAAAGTTATATAACTTTGGATTGAAAGAACATAAAAACGTTCCGTGAAAACCTGTAAAAAGCTAAGAATCTCAGCTTTCGAACAAGCCCTAACACATGTCTGTAGGTCTAGGTTAAGGAGATCGCTGTCTGTTCGAAAACAAAATGACGAGGTAAAAAAAAATGGTTGGAAAGCGCTATTTTTTCACTTGAAACAGCGGCCGCTTAAAGTTATATAACTTTGGATTGAAAGAACATAAAAACGTTCCGTAAAAACCTGTGAAAAGCTAAGATTCGCAGCTTTCGAACAAGCCCAAACACATGTCTATGGGTCTAAGAGAAGGAGATCGCTGGTTATATTTAGTCCTATATAGGTCCTATTGTTTAGATTAGGGCTTAGATTCACCATGGCGTGAAAGCACGGTGTTGTCGCGGCTAGTTGCAGCAGCTGATCATACGGCCCAGTTCTGGTCCCTGTTGTATGGAAATGCGTGCGAGACAGCACCATCGACCCCCCGTCAAGTTTCATGAATATTTATAAAGCCCGCACCGGAACGCGGAACCCAATGGAAAAGAGACTTTTGTCTCTATTCAATCAGTAATCAGCTGTGGATGGATATAGCTTTGCTGCGCTTGATCCACATGGAGATTAAGTGTCTGTCTGGAAAGCTCCTTGTTGGCAGGGGCACAGACTAGGAGGTTGTCTTTCACATCCCTCTGGATGTAATTGGTATAGTACTACAACCAATCAGTGCAACAAACGATTTGCCTGTCAGGCTTTGGAAGATCAGTTCAGAAGCCCTTTGGATTGTCAATAGATGTTTTCAGCAGTGAATTACACTTGCAGCTGCTAGGATACGGTAGTTTAAGATATCTAGGCTACTGTGAACATAAATATGCTACAAATATATCAGTCATTGCCTATATGTATTGCCTTGTACATGTACTGTCCCCTTATTTGGGCAACATTTGATATTTCTCAGTGATTCTCCCTAGTTCAGCTTTCTTTCACCCAATGGGATTTCACTTGACCTTTGCCATGTCATAATCATAGTCGTTTTCTCCGCAGGAAACAAGTGATGCAAAAGTTCCTGGAGACAAATCCTTCAGTCAGTCCACCCGGGTCCTGCTTCAGAAGTATGTCTTAGGAGTTCTAATCTTCTTGTATTTACATGTTGTGATGTGAAATGAAGGCTGGATCTCAAATGGTGCACTTGTGCACTTCGGGCACTATGTTTCAGTGCGTAACTAATAAGGCATGCGCACTGAAACATGAACACTAAAGTGCACAAGTGCACCATTTGAGATTCAGCCTAAGATTGGCTTTTCTGCCCTCCATGGGCTAAAGTATAACCTCCTTGAGCAAGCTACGACCTACGACATCGGTCTGCTAACCCAAAGTCTTAACCCATCTCTATAGTTTTGGCAATTCCACCAGTGTCCTATAGACCAGGGTTGTCAAACTCAAACTCGTAGTGGGCCAAAATCAAGATCTGGATTAAAGTTCTGTGCCAAACTCAAAAAAAATGTTTAGAAGAATTTACTAAAAAATTGTGCAGGTCAATTGTCAAAGGCTAATTTTCCAAACCCTTGACACATTTCCATTATGGTAGTTCAAATGTGCCGGCACATACAATCTTTTGTTGTATATGACTGGGAGATGCTACACTGGCCTGGGCTCACCTGTTAATCCAAAGTCTGTGCATGTGTGCCAACCGTAATAAACATTTTGAGGCCAAGTAAAATAACCTCACCAGCCGGATTTGGCCCCTGGTTCCTGCTATAGGGTAACCAAAGAGTTCAGAGCTACTTGGGATTCCATTAAATGTGACTATACACTACAACAGTATCTTGGTGTGTTTTCCAGGGTGCAATGGCATGGCCCTGAGCACGGCCTGCTTTACTGAAAAAACACTTTGGCAGTACTCCCACCATTTGATTATGAATTACTGAAATCTTTCTTTCTTTTTTACTTACATTTGCTTCATGCACGTTGACGTACACCCACATACACACCATGGCTGGATCTCAAATGGCGCACTTGTGCACTTCGGGCACTATGTTTCAGTGCGTATGCCGTATTAGTTACGCACTGAAACATGAACACTAAAGTGCACAAGTGCACCATTTGAGATTCACACCATGACTAATTTCAAAACTGTTCTGGTGGTGGTTGGTCGTCTGACCTCTTTTCTGAAGGCACTGACCTATTTATTTGACCCCATTTTAGTGCTGGTCAACATTTATCAAGAATGCAGATGAGCTTGAGCATAATGTAGCCCTAGTATTGGGAAATAGCCTTAGTATTGTATATGAGGCAGTCTCAAGATTAGGGATGCACCGATACCACTTTTTTGAAAACCGATACAAGTACGTGTACATTAATGTGTGTACTTGCCAATACCGAGTACTGATACCGATACCTTTACCACCAAAATACAATGAAAATAAATGCATGGCCTTGTTTTTTCCACCTGTGATATTTGTATTGTCCATTTCCATGTAAATTTAAATGTTATTAAATGTATGAGGTGGCACTTTTTTCCCATGCTGCTTTCAAGTCCACAGAACGTGACAAGATTTTGCATTGTTTTGTGTAATAGCAGTATCGTTCCTGGTATCGGCAAGTGCTTGACGAGTACGAGTATAATGAGCAGTATCGGCAGCCGATACCGATATCGGTATTGGTCCATCCCTACTCAAGAAGCATACAGTAGAAGGTGTGTTGGGGAAAACCCCTACGTATGAATTGCCTGTGACAGGATGAAAACTGGGCCCATCCGTGTCTCATCCTCCATCTCATTTTCCTTCTCAGATTGCCCGGCACAATGGCAAGCAACCTCTCTGTGCCCCTGGCGTTCGTTGCCCTTCTTCACTTGGCCAATGAGAAGGTAAGATGCCGATCTAGTCACTGTGTACAGAACATTACTGACATTCGCATGCAGGCCTAAAGGGTCTTTGTGTTGGTTAGCAGTTCTTTTTGGCTATGAAGCCAGTGTTTGGCTGGCCCTGTTAAAGGTACAGTTTTTGTAAGTACTTTGTTTGTACTTTTATTTCCAGAATTGATGCTGCCCATTCACAAATGTTATGTTTTTCAATACCACCACCATCAATTTCTATGTATTCATTATTGCTGGGAAAATTACACTTGTCATACATGGACCGGTGGATCTTCTACGTGTTTGCCATTTAGAATTTCCAGTAACTGAAAGTAAATATCCCTGAAAACATTACATTTTTGAATAGGCAGCATATGTTTTGCAAATAAATGACTAAAATTACACATACTCTACCTTTTTTAATGTAAAAGTTTGTTCAACTTTATCTCTGAGACTGTTGGCTGTTACAGTATATTCCCTGGTCAAGAAGAAGCTGACTCCCGTTTATAATCTCTCCCACAGACCTTGTCACTACAGAAAGTGGATGACATGACGGACATAATTATCAAGCAAGACCACTAAGGATAAACTGATGTTATACCGTCTGCATACTTTTTGTAAAATGTTTTTTATTCTTTACTTTTAACATATAACATTTTTTTTTTGTCATTTTAATAATGTCTGTGAAATACCTCCCTCATAACATTCACGGGTTTATTTTATATTTTATTTCATTTTATTTTTTTTAATCTGTGTCTACACTTTTAGAACAATTTTATTGTGATGGCATGGGCCCCTCCTGTGTTATCACACAAAAACAATAAATCCATAGAACACGTGTATGAATTTTAAATATTCAGTGATGTGTGGTCATTTCAGGTTTCTCCAAGTGAACTAGGTGGTCACTTGCTTTCCCTTACAGCTGAGCCTTACATATTTGTATCTTTTCTATGTGCTGTCTAAACTGTCTCAGTCTTTGTCTATGTATGTGTTGTATATGTGGTCCTCATTCTGAAACCATCCATTAAAGGGATCTTTTCACTGACTGCTGTTATATTGGTTGTTTTTTTAAATTCATTTTTGTTTGTTTGTCCTATGGAAAGGTCATGATCCATATGCGATTTTAATAGAGACACCTTTTCACATGCTGTATTGACACCTTTTCACATGCTGTATTCTGTTGGAAGGTGTTGTATGAGGGCCAGCCACCTCTGCTCCAAAACAAAGCCATAACCGGTCAAACTGGCTGATGGGCCAAGCACTGGGTGGGGTGTGCTAAATGCGTCAGCACAACAGTACCAAAGGACTGTTGTCTGGGGTGGAGTCTGTGGCGACTGTGCATGAGGGTTAAGCAAATCTGATTGCTAGTTTCATGGTTTGCGTCTATCTAAAAATAAATGAAACTGATTTATTGTTTATTTATTTTTTGCAAATGTATCAAGGCTTCACTGGGTTTCAGTCAAACAGTGCTGTTACAACCCGAGGTCATCTATCAGCTCTTGTGTTTCAGGAATGAGTAATATTTGAACAGCAATTCATTTGATGAACCTTTTTTTGAAACTGGCACCTGTCCGCTGTTAAACCATATGTTCAGTCAACCATAGGCTGGCCTTTCTATGAGCTATAAGCAACCCAAGTAATGTTCAGGGTTGCTATCTTTACCTGTGGGCCCAGGTGATCCATTCACCTGACTTAGTTCTACGCCCCCGTGAGGATGCGGCTGGAACACCGAGGTGAACAAACGCAAAAGAATTCACATTGAGAAAAGGAAAACCCAACCAGGAAGTGAACGAAGGGAATTAGCCACCTTCAGACTTCTTGAGGCGCAGGAATCAACAAAACGGAGCTGAAATTACGCTTAAGTGAGAGAAGTTTCAAGTCGGTTATTGTTGAAGCGAGGACTTCGACTTTCCGACAACATGGGTCTTGGAGACAACCCCAGCGCCATGGTGAGAAACCTTGCGTTAAATCAAGTGTTGCCAAGAGCGCGCTGTTTGCAATGCACTTGTTGCCCATGTTTACGTCACCCATCGGATGGATTAGTCTAGTAGCATACGCAAATATTCACCATTAACAGGCTATGGGTATTTAGTTATATTGTCTTCGTGTGATTCTGTTTTTAGTTTTCAACCTCATGCGAACCTTAATTGTTAAGTTTGTGCGTTTTTATATGGGTTTGTTGCGTTTTGTGAGTGGCGGTGGGTAAAGTAGCCTACCGATGTCCACTCGTATGATCAAGTAGGCCTAAAGAATAAACCATCCCCTAACAGGTTTAGGCTACATCCTGTGTATAATGTCTGTTTGACTTGAATCTTCTGCTATGTCAAGAGGAAGCAAAGAGTGTAGCCTACTAGATGAACTATTGAGATTAGTGTGCAACAATGAATGCAATCCTTCAAGAATTTCAAGTCAACAAACATTTCCTCCTTAAGGTTGGTTGGCAACTTTGTTTCACGTCGCCTCAATCGAGGGCCTGGTAGAAATAAGCTACATAGGCTTCAAATAGGTAGATCTGACTTGCAGCCCACATCAGTTTTGAGGGGTTGAATGAACTGCCCACCTAGGCTCATTAGAATTGATCCATCAATAGAACTGAGACGTTTAAAGGTCGTGGGCCGTGTCAGTGACTTTCATGTCACACTATTCTTTTGTCTGGTCCATGTAGGTCTATAATTCATACTGCTGCTTAAAAGACAGAAGGCCCTAACATAGGGGCAAGCCTTTGCATTTAACTGTTACATCTGTGTGACTGATGTTGGCTTTGTAAAGTAGGCCTACTGGAATTAGTATTATAAATACAATATTGCTCGTCAGATCATTTAAACTAGGGCATGGTGAATGACTCAGTTTTACATTACATTACAGTTAGCCGACCCTTTTGTCCAAAACAGTACAAGGTAGCCTATTGGTTACTGTCCCTGCCCGCTGCCACAATATGGGGTTAGGTGCCTTGCTCAAAGGCACTTCTTCAGCCATTGAAGACATGGGAATTAAATCCGATTTTGATTTTAAGACAGACTCCCTAACCATTAGGCCATGGGCCATGGCTGCCCCCATTGCCTGGCAGAGTGGTTATGTAACCTTTTGGCATTCATTTTAATTACACATTTGTTTCAGGTTGAGAGAATGGTGGCACTGAGAGGAATTTGCTTGTAATTGACACAATAGTCTCTGAATTTCTTAGTGAAGAATTTCATGTCCACCCAACAAATCCAAACCCACAAATCTAAATTAAGTCTTGCATCTGTTGTTGGTCAACTCAAAGGACATAAAATGTTTAAATAGGAAATATGAGTGTCTGCTGTGTGTAAGAACGCTTCTTCATGTAGTGCTCCGCCGTTCACCAAAAGCTGTGCTTTGCAGCATGCTGCAAAGCACAGCTTTTGGTGAACGGCGGAGCACTACATGAGACTATTGTGTGAAGGGGGACGACATTCGATAGCAGGCTGCCATTCTGTATCGGAGTGAAACAGAGCAGACAGAGGGAGTGCAGAGTGCAGGTGACAGAACCAGAGAGGGAAAGAACGAGAGAAAGGCAGGTGGAGCTGGAGCATGTGGCACAGGGTGACACTGTTTCCTGGAGACGTCTGTGTTTACGAGACGCTGGATAGGCTGCGGGGAATTGAAGAGAGGCCATCATGAGGAAGCGCGTGTGTGTGTGTGTGTGTGTGTGTGTGTGTGTGTGTGTGTGTGTGTGTGTGTGTGTGTGTGTGTGTGTGTGTGTGTGTGTGTGTGTGTGTGACTCCTACCAGTGTCCCTTATTGAACATTTGACTTATCATTAGTTGTCCTCCATTCATATTGTTGTTATTTTCATAAACAAACTGCAGTCTCCCAGTTGCCGCAGGTTTAAATAAGCTTAATGTCAGAAATGGAAACATAAAATGCAAAGCGGATAACCCAAGTCCCTCACTAAACCATTTTTAAAAAAAAAAGTAAACGTACACCATAGTCATGAAATGTACTGCTTGATCCATTTCCATCTGGCATATTAATGTGCGTGACCGGAGTCATCACCACCTACTTTTTTCTCAAATAAAAATATGGGGTCAGCACTATTTACGATGTCGCAGCGTTTTGTCATAAAGCATCTTACAAAGCATCTTAGGAGAGGTTTTTTTCTTTGGTTTCACGAGATAATTACAGAAATAGTTTTCATATTTATTGCGGTAAAGGAAAGAAAGACTGCTTTTACTGGTTGAACTTTGTCCAAACTTTATATTCAACATTTCCTCATGAAGTCATGGACATTCTGACTGTAGGTCAGGGAAGGTCATGGAATAGTCAGGGATTTTTATTTTGATCTGGTTTTTTATCTGACTGGTAGTGGGAACCCCTGTCCTCACACCAACACCTCCCTGCTGTGCAATGTGTGTTTCAGGAGAATGGAGGGGAGAGGGAGGAAGAGGAGATCGTGGAAGTGGACAAGGTGACGGCCTTGAAGTCCCAAGTGGACGGCGTGAAGCAGATCATGACCCAGAACGTGGACCGCATCCTGGCCCGAGGAGAGCGGCTGGATGACCTCATGGACAAATCAGAAGACCTTCAAGCAGGCGTAAGGGCTAAACGCAATACACTGGGCTTGTTCACCATGCCGCAGAAACGAATCAAAGCCGAGTAGGTTGATGCCGCACATTACAATTTTCTGACCGGGAGGCATTGTGATTTCTCACTATGCATGTGCGCACTGCTCGGATTTGATCGTTTCTGTGGTATCATGAACACACAGAATGTCTCCCCCCTTTCCCTCCCCCTCTTTCCCTCCACTGTCCTTTCCCTTGTAACGCCAAGGCGTAGGAAATGTTCAAATGATTTTAACAATATCTGATTGGAGTAAGGGTATCCCCCAACACACGATGAATGACTTCGTATCTATTATCAATCACTCCGCCTACGACATTCCCCACATGGAATAGGTGGTAATTAAAGTCCCATTTATAAAGGTAGTTGCTATAGCTGGCTTTCACCATCTAGTTAAAATGATAAGTTTGCAAATAAGTTAGCCACAATATCTGCCTGAAACCAGTAGTCGTTTGCACCTGCTTCGCTTCAAAATAACTTTGTGAAAAGCGCGAATAGGGGGGTTGGGGTAGGGGTAGGTAATACATTCGGGATGATCCTTTCTGATCATGTCACCATGCTTCTAGGGAAGGGTGTTTATTGGAGGGGGTGCTGTGGCTCACTGCACTAACACATATGTACTGTACATAAGGGCAGTTGTCTGTGGGGGGACCCAGGTTTGAGTCCGTTCTGGCCCGTGTCATATTCCAAATTCCCTGTCCTCCCCCATATCTTCCTCCCACCTGTTTCCAGTCTCCATCTTCACTTCCCTATCAGAACTGAGACAAATGGCCAAACAGTATAATACAGAAGGTGTTTATGGAGCAGGAGATACGTATTATACCCTCAAGGTATCAACTGAGATTTCTGCATTCAGGGTTCAGAGTAGCAGTACTATTGAAAATCAGTAGTTTTCTGGTTGCCCCTCTCCCTTCAGTCTATCCGTTCTGTCATGGCTATCGTTGTCTGACTCCACATAACATGGTGACATGGCATAGTGGTGTAGTCCAGTGTTATGATTTCTCATTATGCTGCATGCAGAGGCTTTATTTGTAGGTAGTCCTATTGTTTTGTGCAGAGGTGTTTTCACAGACTTCCAGCGATCCCAGCAATTCGTTTGACTGTGTTTGTCTGTTGGCCTATTCATTGTGGCCAGACTTCCATTTTATGTGCCTATTTGGCCTGGCATGTCAGACCTCAGAGAGTGCCTATTGCCAGCACATTAAGACACAATGTTGCCTGTGCTGTGCTCACCACATTTTTGTGTAATGTGGACTCATCTTGCCACACGTGATTGTCATCACACCACCAACTGAACAGCATTGTTTAGAAACATAGGTGGAACTTTTTGTTCAGGCTGTGCTACAGACACAGTGCTAAGTAAAGTGGTGTTGTTGTTGTACACTTCATTCATAACACTTTCCTCTCAAATGGATTTGAAAATGGCAAAACAATTTTCTATTAAAGCAAGAGGTGGGCTAACACTGACACTGTGTGAAGATGCATGCATGCATCTTATACACGTATAGCGTGCATGGGATCCAAATGTGGTGAGTTCCATTCTGGGGCTAGACTGCTCTGAATGAAACACTGAAGCTACCCTTAAACGTGTTAAAATTCTTCCTTAATCTTGCCCTTGGAATGAATGTGTGTGTGTCAGGTCACGGCCCTCTTCTTTACTGATTTCTGCTGTCTTGCTAGTTGCTATGCACTACCAGCATTCTAAGCAAATATTCTAGATTCCTACAACCTTTTTCACAAGCCTTCTAAATCTATGATCAACATTTTTCATTTTATTGATGCATTTTTGACATTACACATGGAATTTAGCTTTCTGCTGATACAAAACGACATAGTATGTCAATAGTCACACAGTCTACGAAATGAAAATGAATGCATTCCCCATAAAAAAATACACAAAATAAATATGTATAAGATAAAATGAAATAAGAATAAGGAAGGGCGAGGGGGTGTTAATCAAGGCCCTGGGTCTCTTTGAAAATATCTTGAAATGACTCTGCTTCATGGTTGTCCTCCAGGCCCAGAACTTCAAGCAGACGTCCCAGAAGGTGGCCCGCTCGTACTGGTGGAAGAATGTGAAGATCATCGTGGTGATCATCGTGGTGGTGCTCATCATCGTGCTCATCATCATCCTCCTGGCCACCGGAGTCATCCCCGTCAGCAACCCTGTGCCACCCCCACCCACCATACAGCCACCACCCACCAACCCTTAAACAGGCTCTTACTCTCCCTCTCTCACTCGTTCTTATTCCTCCCTCTCTCTGTATCGTTCTCCTTCTATTTCATTCTCTCTCTCTCTCTCTCTCTCTCTCTCTCTCTCTCTCTCTCTCTCTCTCTCTCTCTCTCTCTCTCTCTCTCTCTCTCTCCTATATCAATCTTTCTCTTTGTAACTCTCCTGCAGATGGTGATGATACACAAGGTATCTTCTTTTAGCAATGTGTCTTCGCAACTACACTATGAAGTGTTGTTTTGACTGTTTTTCACTCTTCACACTTTTCTCATGATATCTTGGATCAGCAGCCGACAACTTTTTGTTATCATTCCATCGATCATGTTGTTGCCCTGCAATATCGCTCAAAATTTGCAAGGTGTCTTTACTAATCCTATCTTTCAGACTCTCTTTCTCTCCGTTTGTTTGTTACGTTTTCTCTCTCTCTCTCTCAAATGCATAGTTTTTTGCACATTATGCTCACACCTTCAACGGTCATGTGGCGTGGTAGTTTCACAACTGCCAGAGTCGAAATAGAGTCTGACCGATGTCACTTCTCACTACACACCATGAGCTGTAAACAACCAGTCTCCCTGCTTCCGAACCGCATGACTTGGTGTAGACTTTTTTTAAATCATCAAAACGCTTCTCAGAAGAGCTAGAATGTTACATGCCTGTTGTAGCCTACACAGTAAATTCTGCAGTGCTCATTTAACACTTAGAGAGTTGATTTGACATCATTTGGACTTAAATATACTCTGGAAGTGTTGAATTAACACCGCAACATTTACTGTGTACATTAGTGTCCAGTATGCAGGACTTAGGTCATGAAATGAAGAAGAAAAAAAATGTCTGATTATTTTTTGTATGTTGTTTCTCTTCTTAGGCAAATAGTCACTTTGTTAAAATGTATAAATAAGCAGTGTGTCAGCCCCCTCTTCCTGATGTTGTGTGTCGTAAGCCCACAGATGTGTGTAAACATTGCCTGACGGGCCTTTGGACCAGGATGTCTGCCAGGGTGCTGATTGTATGGGCTTTCGGCTTCCTAAATGTCATTCCCTCTCACCCACATGTTTTAATAAAAAAAAACAATGATGCTATTTCATAGCTGACATGTTTTAGTTATGCGGACCTATTGAGATCAGTAGTCACGGAGGTATGAACAAACATCAGACGTTTGTGAGTGTGGGAGTGAGTGAGCCAGCCAGGCAGCTGGAAAGACAAGACCATTTAAATTGTAGCTTGGAGAAAAGAAAAATGGAGGATTGCTTTTTTTCTCTCTGAAAGCATTGTTACTTTTCCCACTTGTCCCTTGCGCAATGAAAATCATGGACTTGCTATTGGCTAGTTAGAAACTGAAGGCTAGAAATGGAAGTTCAAGAACCCATGATAAGGCTAGTAATAGTTTGTTACACAGTCATGTTTTTCATCATGATGAAGCAGTTCATATGTAGCTGTCATAGGAAAGTGGCAGTACAGCATGTGAAATCGGACTGATTTAATTTGCTGTCATGCTATCGTATGAGCTTTGGTGAGATTGGAGAGTCACCTGCATTGTTTGTAAATACCTGGAAATACCTTTGCTTGTACTGTATATG
This sequence comes from Engraulis encrasicolus, assembly GCF_034702125.1. NCBI lineage: Eukaryota > Metazoa > Chordata > Actinopteri > Clupeiformes > Engraulidae > Engraulis > Engraulis encrasicolus. Next base: position 19,443,494 of record NC_085859.1, read on the forward strand.
TCGATCAATCTGTCGGTATGAATGAAATGGGTGCCCAATTATATTAGTTTGTGGAAGGTCAAGGTTATTTATTTATGCCTGTTTTTATCTCAATCCCATTTTTTTGCTTTGATTGTCAGAACAAATAATCTTTTAAATTATACAAAATAGGTACCCTAATTCTTTACTTTTAACCTAAATGTGCCTTAGAAATGATCTGTGTATCAAAATCAAGCAACAAAAAAAACCTGGAATATTTGTTTTATGTCTTTGATGTTGACACCACTACTTACTTAGGCCTTTACATTCCTTTCGGAACATATGCCATTGATGAAGAGCTTCCACCCTCGTCTGTCTTGATGTTGACAACAGATAAGCAAATACTACACATGGGTACATGCTTGGCATAATTACTGTGGCAGTACTACGGATTATATCTAAAGATGAGAATGCTTGGGAGGAAACAATCGTTCAATGATGAAACAATGTAGCCCCCACCCCATTTAGGGGTGCCTAAATTGAATAAGGATGCACAGCCAATGATAACTACCTCACCACTGTCAAATGCCAAATCATAGTCGTAATACGGCACTTAATTGTGCTTTTAGTCATTCAAACAGTAATGTGTCCAAATTTTACAGGTAAAATTAGAACAAAACCCTTGACAGAAGATAATACCAGTCCGTTTATGGTCTTTATCCTTAAAAGTTTGTCAGTAGCATACAAAATACAGAATCCAACATCTGTGAAATGGGCACAGTATCTATTTGGTCCAGTAGGGGGGGCTCTAGCACAACTCTTCGTTCCAAATCATAGTGGCCTACTTTCAATTGGCCACGGTGAGGCATCTAAAGTATTCAGCGTTGCGAATCAACTTCAGCCAACATAGACAGACACTGTAGTGCAGCTGCATACTAAAGCAATCATGCACAGTGCCAGTGAACTGCCTTGTTCTCTACCCCGGAGTTGGTCTTAAACTGTCCCCTTGATCCACCTACCCAACATACTGTGCATGATATCAGTCAAAGGTGCAGTTTGTTCAACTTTAACAATAAGGCCTAAGCCATTGTCAGAGGCGTTAACACAACACTGACAAGTGGGTAAACAGAAGAAATAATAATGCACCAAGTATGAAATTAATAAGAATGAAATCAAGGGTAGGCCTACAAGACGGCTTGTCCTCATACATGTCTGAATAGAAAAACCCTGGAGATTTTGACAACCCAGACAACCCATTTTCTTTTAAACAATGGCACCCTCCATTCTTGGCCCAGGAATGATATTCCTTTTGCATTGAACAAAGGATTGAAATCTGTGACTAATAATCAGGTAAAACCAGAACAGGTGCACTACTATCCACTACCCCATGGTGTTGATGGCCCAATACAGTAGACCTACATCCACTGTTAGAGGTCCTCTCAGGTACAAGATGGGCTTGAGGTAAGCTGTTGTCCCTGTGCAACCATTCACTCATATGCTAACTGAAGGACTACACATAGTCACCAGCTGTTGACGACTGGTGCTTCACATCTAAAGGCTTAAGTCCTCAACTATGGTGGACGCAGAGAGCATAGAGGAAGAGGAAATAATAGAATTTACTATCTCTGGTAGAACTACGTAAAAGCAGTTTGATAATTGACATTGTAAGCTTTTAAGAAGTTGATCAAAACAACACCTTGTCAACAGAAGGTTTACATTGATAGGCCTATAGATGCGTTTAGTTGATGGAAAATTATACGTCTTGTCAGGGCAGAAAATCTAACCAAGGACAAGTTTGACCACCATGAATGTGTCATTTTTTTGCTGCTTGTCGGCCTACATCGTGCTGGATCACTTCTGCATTTGGCATGGTGGCTGTAAACCCATATGGTCACAATAAAGCAATAGGCCTCAACTGGCAATAAACAGATAGGCCTAGCTAGAGTAATATGCATGTTAGAATAAAACGTGCAGTAAAAACATGATACAGGAATTTACATTCTTTCTCTGACACATTCACTCAGTCAGAACACACACACACAGGATTAAGAGTCATTCAGTTTACACGAGCGACTGAATGATCTGATATCAGTTTTTCTTGTACTTTTTGTTTATACGTATTTACGTAATTACTCAAACTGGAAGGTCTGTACATCACCATGCCGTTTTGAAGGCTTGAAACAATTTCTTGTATGTACAAATAGTTACAAATAGTGAAAGGCCCACATTTGGCAATAATTATAAAGCTTTATGACTATAATGTAATTTTTTTTGTCAAAATAAGCTTTAGGCCTGGGCTTAAGGCCCGATACTGAAGAAGGTTAAGACCGAAACGTCTGACAGGCAATAAAGTAACAATCAACTAGGAGTTCTGTCCTGTTTCCTTTATTTTTAAATATTTATTTTTATAACGCCATTTAGGCAGTTTGAAAAACTCCTCTGTCCATTTTTCTGTTCTCTTTATACACAAAGTTTCGGTCCTAGACCATCATCAAGTTCATTTGTCAAAAATTGACCTGATGAAGGTCTAAGATCGAAACATTGCGTAGTAGCCTCTTGCTGCAGATGGGGTCGCCGGCGGGCCTATTCACTACTTGCTGAAAATACTCAAGTACATCATAACAACATTGCTATGACAGCACCGAGAGCCTTTATAACAGATGAAGCCATTGCCATTACAATTTTGGTGACAGTAACGTTATAACATAGACTCTGCGCTAAGGGGTTTAAGAAAACCTTTTTTCAAATTGTCTGATTAGTGAACCATGTCACGTCATCTCCTACACTCTGCCAGCTGAGGCAGAGAGAGTAGAGAGAGAGAGGTTCCATTGGCCCATTGTTTCCGGGTTCTATTATTTCAAGGAGAAAATCCCCCTTTAGGCAGACCTAGGCAGACCTAAGGACTGTTCTATTCAATGCTAGGAGTATTATGACACACCCCTTTAGGCAGACCGGAACCTGGTCATGTTAGGTGCCCATAGCAACCTATTACATTGGCATATCTCTATATACTTAAAGAATCTCTGGCTGAGGTGTGCGGAAAAAAATAAGAACACCCTTTATAACATTTGAGGAACACAGAGGTTCATAGACCGTCATCATCAGACGGCATCACCAAATCACTAGCATAGCATCAACAAAATATGAGGATGTTGGCAGTGGCAGTATTTTTTTAATTATTTAAGTTCTAACATGAACTAGCCTTTATAATAAAGCGGTTTTATCTAAGAAGAGGGCCTTGGCGTCCTGCCTTTGTTTTTTTTAACATATGAGGATGATTGGAGGATTTAGATCCATGCATATATTGTGAGGTAGGCCAGTCAATACATGAGGCATGGGGTATTTATGCTTGACTAAATGTTTGACTATTCAGTGTTTCTTTATTATTACAGATTCTTTATTGCACAGGAGAGTTTTTGTTGACGACTCCATTTCGCTTATATGACAATTGCACATGTAGAGGGAAGCATGTGACAAAATACCATCTTGATTATTGAGTGTAAAATAAAAATAATTACAATTTCATGCACACAGACTCAGGAGGCAACTGTATTGCTCTTTCTTTATTGCCATTTGCTTGAAAGCTTCACAGTCTAGTTTTTATGAGATGGTCAGCTCAGCTCAAAATCAATTTGTATGGGAAAATGTGCCATTTGGAAGAAATGCTTGAAGTGCCGTGTTTATGGTGAGCCACGCCCTAACTCATTCTGAAAAAAAAACAAGAAACAAACATCATCATCATCATCATCATCATCATCATCATCATCATCATCATCATCATATCATCACCATCATCGTTACCTGGCTGCCTGGTGGTTGGGCCACGAATTGCAATGACCCTGTCTGTCTGTCTAAAGAGTGTGTCAATCACAGATACTGTAACTATACAACTCTAATGATGTTGTGGGATATCCGCCCCCTAAGATTTATATATATATACAGGAGCTCTGAACATCACGTGCACTTATTGTTGTTACCATCTGTCATTGCTCTTGTTGACATTGTCCTCAACATCAACACCATTGTCTGTATTATTTCCACAAATACAGTATACTGTAGGCCTATATAGAGCATGCTTCACAGTCACCAATGCCAGTAGGCTACTACAGTACGTACTGCATCCGTAGAGGAGGTTGACTCGGCGGATGTCTTGGCGGCTCATTTTTTTGGCCCTCCCAAATACCACGTTGGGGTTTGGAATTGCGACCAAAGTGGGTTTCCCATTACGACTGAATGCCTTCCTAATGTCAAAAGACAGACCAGTGTTTAATGTTCAACAACACCATTGCTTAATTACAGTATTTCCATTAGATCATGATTCCATGCTGTTTGAATGAGAGTGAGCGGGGGAGGGGGGGGGTGCGTGGGGGGGGGGGGGTACAAAGGGGTCTATTGTCCCAGCAAAATTGTCATTACATTGTATAAAATTTGGTGGGGGAGCAGGGGGGCTTTCAGGTTACTTTGGCCTGGGCCCGTGCCAAAGGTATCAGCAGCCCTGCATTCATTTGTAGTGAGGGGTCAGTACATACTTTGAGTAATGCATGATTGAGCCATAATCATAAGGGGTTCCCAGGTTGTTGGTGGCAACTTTACGGAAGTTGTGCTTCTTCCCTAAGGAAAATCTACAATTAGTTGCATTGACATCTAATGCGCGTGCCATTAAACACAACAGGCAATGTTGTTTTATGATTTTGAATTAGTTTATCATATTCAGTTTTCTTCAGTCAATGGTTATACTGTTGCCGTTATTATCCTTGCAAAAAAACAATTCTCACCCTTTCTGACATTGTTCCAGAGAACCTTGATATGTAAGTCGCGGTCGCTGCGTTTCTGCTCATGATTAAAGCCCAGAGCATGCAGGAGTTCATGCTGGATTGTTTTGCGGTACACACATCCTTTGCTATAAAGTGCAAAACAGAACAACAAGTTAAGGAAACGCCACACAGAGATGAAAAGTGAAGACCTAGAACAAATATATTGAAATCTACGGTGGCATGTTGACATGATTTTGTGAGTTTACATAAAAATAACAAACATTTGTCTTTTAGGGGCTCAATACAGCAGAAACGCAAGATATGCCTATTTCATAAATTAACTCTTAGGAAAACAGCTAGGCCTTACTAAACGCCTTTACATTCAGGGAAAGGTGTGAGTCTTCTCAGAGGGACACATTTCAGAGAAGCACCTGCATCTGTACATATTTCAGTTTTATATTCCAGCTTTCCACATTCTCTCTTCCCTTTTTTGTAGTAAATCCTGGCCAGGAAACATGTTACAATTGGTCATATTGAGTAACGATAAATGAGTGATGGATAATGAACATATTAATGAATGCTAAATGGTATTTCACACTTTTAATTCAGACATCATGAAACACTAGGTCATCATACCCCAAGGAGATGACCTGCTTTCGCCCTCGGCGGCCTAGTTTGGACCAGCACCTGCAGATAGTTAAAGGTTTTAGATTCAACTGCTATAATATAATATAATATAATATAATATAATATAATATAATATAATATAATATAATATAATGTAATTGTATTTATTCATTTAGTTGGTACATCTTGCTCAAGAGTTCTGAGACCCTGAAATGTGGCTTCTTAGGATTGTCTACAGAGATTTTTATATATTATTACATTACATTACCTTGCATTTGGTAGACGCTTTATAACCAAAGCGACTTTCAAAAGAGGACATAATCAACATCACAAGCAAAATTACAAAGTGCAAGAAATATACAGAACAAGAAGTGCAGTTGCAAAGAGGGGTTAGTTTTTTGTTTTGTTTTTCCTAAAACACACACACACACACACACACACACACACACACACACACACACAAACTAAACTAAACAACATTGTAGCATGTAACATATAACATGTCAGTGTAGTACCCTTTTCTTGATTGGATGTACAAATAGTCCCTCTCCCTTCTGCGCCTTCTGAAGCGGACACAGGTGGAGTTGGTGAAGGACTGCATGGCTCTCTTAATGTAACGCTTGGCACGGACCGCTGAAAGGAAGAATAGCAAAATGTAATCATTTGTTTTTATTGTTTTTTGATTTTTTGATAAACACACACTACAATCCTGACAATAATACATATTCTCTAGAAATCCATGACTGAAGGCAACCTTTGGCCAGTTTAGATGAGAAAAAGACGGCTTTGATGGACTGTCCAAATGATCCCAACAGATCAAAGGTATTATATTTGCAAAATATGCCTGTGACAAAAGATGGTTCTTACAGTATCGACTGGAGAGGACATATGGGATGTAGACCAGGCCGTTTGAGGAAGAAGGCCACTTGCATTTCCTGGCAGTGCAGGGGTCCGCATTCTGGAGCCCAGTAGAGACAACAACGTCACCATCTACAATCTCAGGGTCACCAGGCTCTTGTCCTGAAAAAAGTGAATTAAGGAAGGTTTTTTCTGATTTTTTTTTCTGGAACACAAAAATGACAACCACTCAAGTAATCTGAGCATTACAGCGTAATATAATTTCATGCGGATTCTATAACTAATCTAAAGCTGTTACAATTTAAATGCTATGTATTACTTAACAAATAATTTACCTCACAGTGACATGCTTATCGCAGCAATTATATTATATTACTGTGCTATTATATTTGTATGAAAAGTAGATCATGAACATTTCCTTACCTAAATTCTTGTTGGCCTCCTCAATTAGATCAGATACTGTTTTGGTCATCTGCAGAAATTCAATTAAATTAACAGGAGATGAATATGTTTTGTGTTTTGAAGAAAAAAGACGTGTAAATCAAAACATGAACCGAATACAATAAAATTAAGACCCTGGTAATTATTTTTAAAAGGACCTTCTAAAGGGGCAAAAGAAGGCAATGAGTCTTTTCTAATGTATAACTGTTCTGTGCAATACTTGTTTGTATTTCTAACCTGTCGAAGGGACTTAAGATGGAAATTAGCCCTACGGCTATAATCTTGTATATTTTGCATTTTTTATTTTAAAAAATGCTATAAATATATGCTGTCCCTGTGTTAAATGAATAAACTTGAAATTTGAATAGCTTTTGTCTGCCCTAAATTCCAACCCAAAACAATCAATGCCCCTGCCCCTTACCTCGTCATCTAGACTATCTTCATCCTGACAGTGGACTGGCATCAGGATGCCCAGCAGACAGAGGAGCAGAATGGCAGTGGAGGGAGCCATGACTGGTCCTGGATGAACTGAACTGGGATGGTAGGATGGCAGGTTTATATTGGGGAAGAATGCAGAAGTGGTGTAACACAAGAAATTGCTGTGAGTATCCCCCGCATGATGAATAACTGTCTGACCAACTTGTCAAACCATGGATGGGTGATGATTTTGTGGTTCATCTCTGTTGAGAATACACAATAATAATCAAACTTTTACAGACTCTAGTCTATGAAAAAGCTCAGTAGAAAAATACAAAATGTTTGCAAAAGCAGGCAGGTCTAGGCCTATGCATGGCCTATACAAGGCCTAGGCCTTGTTTTTATATTGTGTAATATTTATTATACTGAATATAGGCCTATTAATGCGAACATTATAATGAAATGCGAGTTCTATTTGGATTGACTATTTTTACAAAAACATTTTCAGCATATATCACAATCAATGTCTGGTTGTGACATTACAGTTTGGGGTCATGTACATTTGCATTGGCATATGTACGTAGGTGACTCGCAACTGTGAAAGGCATGAGCAGATGAATGATTTATCTTATCTTACAGTTTTTACCCTCATTTTGTTTTTGCAGGGCAGTGCTTCCTTTTGCAGAGCTTGTTTTTGCCAATCAGTTTCACACTTTGTACTCAACGTTTCCTTTGAAGGGCTCTTAGGACTGACTGCAATACCAACTGTCATCTGAGTGTGTCAGTTAACATTGCTGCAATGCACTGCGCAATGAACTATAGGTTTTAAAACTCTTAATTCTTTTACCAAATTACTCTGACTGTTATGCTAGAACACACATGGTCACACAAAAGATAACAGTCAATGTAGAATAGGCCAAAAAACATTATCAACTTCAAACAAAATCTATCTGCCGTACACTGTCATGTACATATATACACTACATCAAATTGTAGACAGGGCTGTCAACAGTATCATTTCCTTTTTGAAAGAAGCCTGCATGGCACTCCAAAATGAGTTGAAAATGGAGAGAGGACTATAACCGACTTATGATGGAGAGCATAGCATGCCCCAGTCAGCCTATAACCTTCACTGCATTGTGGTGTTTTACTAACTATGCTTACTTTATACGAGCTAGGGTTTGCGACTACAAATGTATTCTTTATTTTTGAGAGCTAAATGAGTATCATTATACTTAGTCTACACGTACAAAGACTCTCAGGAGACAACTCAGTATTGCTCTTTCTTTATTTCCGTTTGCATGAAAGCTTCACAACTCAAAGAGAAAATCAACTCGTTTATGAAAAAAAAAGCATATTTCAGGAGAGGCTTGACACAAAGCAGTTGTGTTGAGCCGCATTCAAACTCATTCTGGAAAACAGAAAGCACAAAACACCATCATTAGGCTATCATCGTCATCATCGTCATCATCATTATCATCATTGTCATCATCACCATCATCATCATCATCATCATCCTCATTCTCTTGATGATCATCATCTGCACTGTCATCATCATTGCAGTTGTCGGCATCATCAACATCATCATCATCATCATCATCATCAATAATAATAACAACAGCAGCAACAACAGCAGCAACACTATTATCTACTTCAATATTAATATGCTTCACCGTGATAAATTCTACGTACTGCATCCGTAGAGGAGGTTGACTCGGCGGATGTCTTGGCAACTCATTTTTTTGGCCCTCCCAAATACCACGTTGGGGTTTGGAACTGCAACTATAGTGGCTTTCCCATTACGGCTGAATGCCTTCCTAACGTCAAAAGAGAGACCAGTGATTAACAACAATCATCGTCGTAATTAGCTCATGATGTTATACACTGATTGTTGTATTCTCCCTATTTACATGTGCCCATGTGCACATACATGTGTGTGTGTGTTGTATTCTCCCTATTTACATGTGCCCATGTGCCCATACATGTGTGTGTGTGTTGTATTCACAATCTTTACATGTGTGTGTGTGTGTGTGTGTGTGTGTGTGTGTGTGTGTGTGTGTGTGTGTGTGTGTGTGTGTGTGTGTGTGTGTGTGTGTGTGTGTGTGTGTGTGTTTGTGTTTGTATTTGTATTTGTATTTGTATTTTTGTGTGCGTGTGTGACAGAGAGCGAGCTAGCGAGAGAGAGACCGAGAGAGAGAGAGAGAGAGAGAGAGAGAGAGAGAGAGAGAGAGAGAGAGAGAGAGAGAGATGTAGTGAGGGGTCAGTACATACTTTGAGTAATGCATGATTGAGCCATAATCATAAGGGGTTCCCAGGTTGTTGGTGGCAACTTTACGGAAGTTGTGCTTCTTCCCTAAGGAAAATCTACAAATAGTTGCATTGACATGTAGACAGAGACATGGAGAAGAATGGGGGAGAGCATTGGTTAATTACTCCCCCCACCGTTAAATATCCTAGTATATCTCAGAGTGTCTCAGCATAATGGTTGCTGTTATCATACCTGAATATCCGAAAAATGCAAGTATACAAATACTTAAAAAATAATTGCAATTATTCTCACCCCCTTTGATATTTCCCCAGAGGATCCTGACATGAGCGTCACGGTCGCTGCGCTTGTGCTCATGATGAAAGCCCAGAGCATGCAGAAGTTCATGCTGAATTGTTCCACGGTAGACACACCCTTTGCTACAAGGTGCAAAAGAGAGAGAGAGAGCATTTGAAATGTATGGTGGCTACAAGACAGGTTGACATGGTTTTTGCAAGATCTCACATATGCGAAATACAAATGCTTATAAGATCCAACAGTAATGTTGCATTTTTTTCTAATTATCTGGATAATCAATGCATAAACACTAGGTTCACGTTACCCCAAGGAGAGGTTCTGCTTTCCACTTCGACGACCAATATAGGACCAGCATCTGCAAATCGTTTAAAGGTTCAGATTTCAGATTCAACTCCCATTATGGAAATATACATATATATACTGTATGTGCTGTTGTAAAATGATTAGGCCTACATTTTAAATTTGATGCATTTTAAAAAACAAAACTCATTTTGCTCAAGATTTATGAAGATTGTACGGTGTCTGGAGAAATAAAGTCAGGTTTCTGGTTTTGAAGTCTGTTTTTTACATGGTCATCTATTTCTTCTGATTGCTTTATGTTATTTTTAACATTTAGATATTGTACCCATTGCTGGATATGATGTTCAAATAGTCCGTCTCCTTGAGGCGTTTCTTGAGGCGGATGCAGGTGGAATGGGTGAAGGATTGCAAGCCTGCCTCAATAACAGCTTTTTCATTGGCAGCTATAATGAAGAGAAGATCATTTTATATGCTATCTGCTTAACACACACACACACACACACTCTCTCTCTCTCTCTCTCTCTTTCACACACACACACACACACACACATACACACACACACACACACACACACACACACACACACACACACACACACACACACACACACACACACACACATACACACACACACACACACACACACACACACACACACACACACACACACACACACACACGTATTGGTATTCCTGTGATCGGAGATGGTTCTTACAAAATTGATTGGAGAGGACATATGGGATGTAGACCAGGCCATTTGAGGAAGAAGGCCACTTGCATTTCCTGGCAGTGCAGGGGTCCGCATTCTGGAGCCCAGTAGGTACGGCAACGTCACCATCTACAATCTCAGGGTCACTAGGCTCTTGCCCTGAAAAAAGTGACATTTCAGGAAGTAAACAACAGAAAGATAGCCTCTGAGAAAAAATGTATTTCAAAGTCGTTCAAGCATTAGTGCACAATGGAGTTTCATTGAGACTCTACAGTACTACAACTGTTACAATGAAGTCATTAACTATTAATTAGTTAACTGTCAGTTGACCTCAGTGGAAATATTAAATGACAAGGTTATTTGTTGTTATATTTGTATGAAAATACGTTATGTAAACATTTTCTTACCTATGTTCTTGTTGGCCTCCTCAATTAGATCAGATATGGTTTTGTTCATCTGTGGGAATTCAGCCAAATGAACAGAAGATTAATGTTTTTATTTTTTTTTAAACATTGTTTTTTCCAAACTTCATGTTCTCGTGTTACTTCATTGGTGTTCTTCATGGTCTCTTGCAAGAAGTTTTTTTTGTATGAAGATGAGGCCTATTCAGACTAAACAAATCCAATCACTTAAAGAACTAAAGTCTGGTGACTAACAAGATCTTGATGAATGAGAATCTAAATACCTGGTACAGACAGTCTAGCAATGCCCCTGCCCCTTACCTCGTCATCCAGATTATCGTCATCCTGACAGTGGACTGGCATAAGGATGCCCAGCAGACAGAGGAGCAGAATGGCAGTGGAGGGAGCCATGACTGGTCCTGGATGAACTGAACTGGGATGGTAGGATGGCAGGTTTATATTGGGGAAGAATGCAGAAGAGGTATAGAGCAGCACTTCACAATTATATGCTGTGGTTTACCTGGTATTGTTCAACTGGTATTGATTCTTGCAACATATCGCCCATATGTTTGGTCTAAGTAAAAGCCACGGTTCTTACCAACCTGCCAAACCCTGAATGTGTGATGACTTAGTAGTTCTGTGTCTCCCTCTTGCAAAAAAAAACCCTCCCCTCTGTAGTATTTCACCATTTACAGCATTGTACCTGAAAAACAAACAGGAACTGTGCATCTACTGTATCTATCGTTTCAGCCGACTGAATAGATAGGCCTTTTAATAATGGCACCATATGAGATACTCTATGAATTCTATTCAGATGTTTATGATAAATCACATTTGATGTAATGGTTGTGACATTACTTGCTACATCACATTACATTTAGAATTTCTCATTTACATTTGCATTGGCATGGTATGTCTCTGCTGTGAAAGGCGTGAGGAGAGGACAAGGGAAATGGGAACCATCGTATTCTTTCCAAAGAGGGGAGCTTGATCTAAAACCTATTTAAAATAGACCAGCTACTGCAGTGGTCTCCAAATGGCGGCCTGCGGGCCAGATGCGGCCCCGGGCATGGCCAATATTTGGCCTCGCCTTGATACGGTCGGGCGATTCATTTGGCCCTCAGCTTGATTTTCACTTGGCCCTCGGGGAAACATTATTGGAGACCACTGAACTACTGTATCTAAAGCTTGATGGAAAGTTGTCTTCACATCTGGTGTCGATGCCAGATCCTTTCCTAGTACAGTGATGCAGGAAACTTTTTCATTCGAGGGGCCACTTTAAATTTTATTAAGTCCTCTAAGAGCTATACTATGAACACAAACCTGGATTCCCTCCCTGCACTTTAGGCCCACAGTATATTGAAGGTGGACTGGTCACCTTTACAAAAGACCCCACCTTCACTAAATCCCCAGAAAATATAACTTCATTGTATTGCAAATGTAAATTGAATTGTAAGATTGCTTTACAAAACATGTCATATTTCATGTGAAATGCATGACATTAAAATTATATCAGGGGTGGCTCCAAACGGTGTGGGCACTGCACGGTTACCAGCAATCTAAGGTCGATTGCGATCTGATCCTCTCCCACTCATTTCCATACAGAGCTCTAAATTAACAACCGGCAAAATGCAGGTGAAATTAATTTTTTGCTGGTAGAAAAGACCAACTTGTACTTGACTACTAAGATTAACATCTACAAACCATTTTGGCTAGTGATGAAAAATGTTAATTTACAGCCCTATATATTGTATGGGCCTATATGTGAAAGCCCAACTGGGAAACTCCAACTCCCATTGTCATTGTGACACAGCACTCCACAGTGTTCACTGCATACTGCACAAGATGAAATTGCGTTTATGCTTCACCCATGCAAGGGAGAAGCCCCCAATGGCGACCCAAGGGAGCAGTGCAGCGGGACGGTACCATGCTCAGGGTATCTCAGTCATGGAGGTGGATGGGCTGGTTAGTTACTTCCCCCACTAACCCATCGGGTCGGGAGTCAAACCGGAAACCTTTGGGATGCAAGTCTAACACTCTAACCACTTACCCATCTATATATAGATATATACATGCCGTTCTCATACAGGGGCGTACAAACACACACAGAAAGAGACACACACACTCACACACACACACACACACACACACACACACACACACACACACACACACACACACACATACACACACACACACACACACACACACACACACACACACACACACACACACACACACACACTTTGTGAGCCTCACAGGCCGTAGTGTAGTAGTTGATGTCCTGTGATGGAGAGCACAATATGTTCCAGTCACAAGAGGGAGCCCAACTCTCCATTCACAGTGCACTGTGCATGTGTCTAAAATGAGGAAACACTAGAATATCTATCTGTATGTACATTAAAGGGTTGATCTTGTATTTGTGTTGTACGTTACTTGTATTTGTATTTTCAATGTTTTTATGGATCCTTGAGTCTGCAATATTGGGGAAGAGTGCAGAGGAGGTATAAATCGGCACTACACAAGAATATGCTGTGGTTTACCAAGTTATTGATTCTTGCAACATATCGCCCATATGGTTTGTCAAAGTAAAAACCACGGGTCTTACCAACCTGCCAAACCCTGAATGTGTGATGACTTTGTGGTTCTGTGTCTCCCTCTTGCAAAAAAAACCCTCCCCTCTGTAGCATTTCACCATTCAGAGGTGCATATTGTCACCAGGCTAGGCAGGCAGTCACTTGGTGCTCCCAAGCCCCTGGATGGAGAATAACAGCTCACACTTTGCTATAGTGGTGGTGTATTTGGGCAGTCATGGGTGAGCGGTTAGGGCGTCAGACTTGCATCCTAGAGGTTGCCGGTTCGACTCCCGACCCGCCAGGTTGGTGGGGGGAGTAATCAACCAGTGCTCTCCCCCATCCTCCTCCATGACTGAGGTACCCTGAGCATGGTACCGTCCCACCGCACAGCTCCCCATGGGGCGCCACTGAGGGCTGCCCCCTTGCACGGGTGAGGCATAAATGCAATTTCATTGTGTGCAGTGTGCAGTGTTCACTTGTGTGCTGTGGAGTGCTGTGTCACAATGACAATGGGAGTTTGAGTTTCCCAATGGGCTTTCACTTTCACTTTCATTTCTTTCAAATGTTCACTCCATTGACATTATGCTTGGGCCCCAGCTGAACCTGCAATCGCCTCTGTCCCCATTTACAGTGTCTCTCAAACATTGTACCTGTAAACAAACAAAACAAACAGGAACTGTGCATCTACTTTATATATTGTTTTAGCCGACTGAATAGATAGGCCTTTTAATAATGGCACCATATGAGATACTCTATGAATTGTATTCAGATTTTTATGATAAATCACATTTGCTATCATGTTTGTGACATTACTTGCTACATCACATTACATTACAATTAGAATTTCTCATTTACATTTTTATTGGCATACAGTAGGGCCTATGTCTCTGCTGAAAGGCGTGAGGAGATGACAAGGGAGATGGGAACCATCTTATCATTTCCAGATGGGGGAGCTTGATCTAAAACCTATTTGAAATAGACCAACTACTGCAGTGGTCTCCAAATGGCGGCCTGCGGGCCAGATGCGGCCCCGGGCATGGCCCATGTTTGGCCTGCCTTGAGGTTGGTACAAATGAAAACGTATATGTGTGATTCATTTGGCCCTCAGCTTGATTTTCACTGCATAATTTGGCCCTCGGGGAAAAATTATTGGAGACCACTGAATTACTGAATCTAAAGCTTGATGGAAAGTTGTCTTCACATCTGGGGTCGATGCCNGATGTTTTCTTNGTCCAGGGATGCAGGAAACTTTTCATTCGAGGGGCCACTTCAAATTTTAACAAAGAGCTATGCTATGAACACAAACCAGGCTTCCCTCCCTGCACTTTAGGCCTACAGTATATTGAAGGTGGACTGGTCACCTTTACAACAGACCCAACCTTCACTAAATCCCCAGAAAATATAACTTCATTGCATTGCAAATGTAAATTGAATTGTGAGATTGCTTTACAAAACATGTCATATTTCATGTGAAACTGCATCCCATTATATTGGGGGTGACCCTGTCGTGCCGAAAAGCGAGTGCCTGCCAGAACACGAGTGCCCTCATTGAAACCAATGACATTTTTTGAGAGAAAATTATACTAATTTTTGCAGAATGAATTACATAATTTATGAACTAAAAATATGCTTTTGAAACATTACTCCTCCTCCACTTAATATGAGCTATTTGAATGAAACTGTAACATTTGTTCTGACAATTCTTCGATTATTTTATGGAAATAATTCTGAAATTGTAACCAGTTCTTTGTAATACTTTCAGAAGGAATTTAAATGCTCCATTGATAGGCTTTCCATCTTAAATTGTGTCGGATTTATCTGCAAAAATGGGTAAAAAATATCTGAAAAATTGGTCATTGGTTTCCATTGGTTTCAATGAGGGCACTCGTGGTCTGGCAGGGACTCGCTTTTCGGCACGACAACCCCAAACGGTATGCAGGTGAAATTTCAGTTTGGCTGGTAGAAAAGACCAACTTACTAGCCACTTTGACCCACTGTGAGTGTGTCTTTAGCTAGTAATATTATGTTGGCTAGTGATGAAGTTAATTTACAGCCCCCCCCCCACCCGCCCACCCCTCCCCCTCCCAACCATCACACACACACACACACACACACACACACACACACACACACACACACACACACACACACACACACACACACACACACACACACACACACACACACACACACACACACACACACACACGCACACATGTATTATTATATCGTGAGCCTCACGGGCCGTAGGTTCCCCACCATGGAGAGAGGGCTATAATCGACTTATGATGGAGAGCATAGCATGCCCTAGTCAGCCTATAACCTTCACCGCATGGTGTTTTACTATGCTTACTTTATACGAGCTAGGGTTTGCGACTACAAATGTATTCTTTATTTTTGAGAGCTAAATGAGTATCATTATACTTAGTCTACACGTACAAAGACTCTCAGGAGACAACTCAGTATTGCTCTTTCTTTATTTCCGTTTGCATGAAAGCTTCACAACTCAAAGAGAAAATCAACTCGTTTATGAAAAAAAAAGCATATTTCAGGAGAGGCTTGACACAAAGCAGTTGTGTTGAGCCGCATTCAAACTCATTCTGGAAAACAGAAAGCACAAAACACCATCATTAGGCTATCATCGTCATCATCGTCATCATCATCGTCATCATCGTCATCATCATTATCATCATTGTCATCATCACCATCATCATCATCATCATCATCATCATCGACGTCATCATTATCATCATCATCCTCATTCTCTTGATGATCATCATCTGCACTGTCATCATCATTGCAGTTGTCGGCATCATCAACATCATCATCATCATCATCATCATCATCATCGTCATCATCATCACCATCAATAATAATAACAACAGCAACACCATTATCTACTTCAATATTCCTCTATATGCTTCACAGTGACCAATATAAATTCTACGTACTGCATCCGTAGAGACGGTTGACCCGGCGGATGTCTTGGCGGCTCATTTTTTTGGCCCTCCCAAATACCACGTTGGGGTTTGGAACTGCAACTATAGTGGCTTTCCCATTACGGCTGAATGCCTTCCTAGTGTCAAAAGATAGACCAGTGATTAACAGAAATCGTAATTAGCTCATGATGTTATACACTGATTGTTGTATTCTCCCTATTTACATGTGCCCATACCTGTGTGTGTGTGTGTGTGTGTGTGTGTGTGTGTGTGTGTGTGTGTGTGTGTGTGGTGTGTGTGTGTGTGTGTGTGTGTGTGTGTGTGTGTGTGTGTGTGTGTGTGTGAAAGAGAGCGAGAGAGAGACAGAAAGAGAGAGAGACAGAGAGAAACAGAAAGAGATAGAGAGAAGAGGAGAGGCAAAGACACAGAGAGAGAGAGAGATGTAGTGTTGTGTCAATACATACTTTGAGTAATGCATGATTGAGCCATAATCATATGGGGTTCCCAGGTTGTTGGTATCAATTTTACGGAAGTTGTGCTCCTTTCCTAAGGAAAATCTACAATTAATTGCATTGACATGTAGACAGAGTCATGGAGAAGGATGGGGGAGAGCATTGGTGAATTACTCGCCCCACCTTTAAATATCCAAGCAATAGTATATCTCACAGTGTTCTTCAGCATGACGGTTGCTGTTATTATACCTGAATACACAAAAAATAAAACAAGTGTACAAAATTAGGCTAATTACAAATAATTCTCACCCTTTTTGATATTGTCCCAGAGAATCTTGATATGTAAGTCGCGGTCGCTGCGTGTCTGCTCATGATTAAAGCCCAGAGCATGCAGGAGTTCATGCTGGATTGTTCCATGGTAGACACATCCTTTGCTATAAAGTGCAAAACAGATCAAGTCAAGGCACTGACACACACACACACACACACACACACACACACACACACACCACACACACACACACACACACACACACACACACACACACACACACACACACACACACACACACACACACACACACACACACACACACACACACACACACACACACACAGGACAAAGGTGAAATGTCAATATATAGTCCTCACAAACGCACATCATTTCAAATTTATGGTGGCTGGGGAAGACAGATTGACATGGTTTTTGCAAGGTTTCACATGTGCAAAATACAAATGCTTATGAGATCCAACAGTAATATTACTTTTTTTCAAATTATCTGGATAATTAATGCATGAACACTAGGTTCACGTTACCCCAAGGAGATGCTCTGCTTTCCACCTCGACGACCAATATAGGACCAGCATCTGCAAATCGTTTAAAAGTTCAGATTTCAGATTCAACTCCCATTATTGAAATATACGTATATATGTGCTGTTGTAAAATGATTAGGCCTACATTTTAAATTTGATGCATTTTAAAAAACAAAACTCGTTTTGCTCATGATTTATGATAAGGGCGCCCACTCTCTGTGTGACTATCTATGACTTATGATAGGCCCAGCCACTATGGACCTTACGCATCTTAGAATCCTGGTCCTAACCTACGTTGACCTTATGACTCTACAATCTCTGTCTATCTCTTCTTCCTCTGCCTTCCTGCTATTTCTGCCTCTCCTCTATACCTCTCCTTTTAAATCTATCTCTAACAATGTTTTTTTTCCCATTTGTTAAGCACTTTGAGTTACATGCCTTGTATGTCACAGTGCTATACAAATACAATTATTATTATTATTATTATTATTAAGGATTGTACGGCTGGTTTTGAAGTCAGTTTTTTAAATGGTAATTTATTTCTTCTGCTTTATGTTATTTTTAACATTTAGGTACTGTACCCATGGCTTGATTTGATGTTCAAATAGTCTCTCTGCCAACTGCGTTTCTTGAAGCGGATGCAGGTGGAATGGGTGAAGGATTGCAGGCCTGCCTCAATAACTTTTTTGTCACGGGCAGCTATAAGGAAGAGAAGATCATTTTATCTGCTATTAGTTTTTTTTAAAACACACACACACACACACACACACACACACACAGACACACACACAGACACACACACACACACACACACACACACACACACACACACACACACACACACACACACACACACACACACACACACACACACTCACTCACATACTCTCTCTCTCTCTCTCTCTCTCTCTCTCTCTCTCTCACACACATACACACACACACACACACACACACACACCACACACACACACACACACACACACACACACACACACACACACACACACACACGCGCACACACACACACACACACACACACACACACGCACACACACACACAGGTCCAGCACCTCTTCTGGGGACCAAACAGACGCCACTTCAAAAAGTATTACAGTTATGAAATATGGTATTCCTGTGATAACAGATGGTTCTTACAAAATTGATTGGAGAGGACATATGGGATGTAGACCAGGCCGTTTGAGGAAGAAGGCCACTTGCATCTCCTGGCAGTGCAGGGGTCCGCATTCTGGAGCCCAGTAGGGACGGCAACGTCACCATCTACAATCTCAGGGTCACCAGGCTCTTGCCCTGAAAAAAAGTGACATTTCAGGAAGTAAACAACAGAAAGATAGGCTCTGAGAATTTTTTTATTTCAAAGTCGTTCAAGCATTAGTGCACAATGGAGTTTCATTGAGACTCTACAGTAGCCTACTACAACTGTTACAATGAAGTCATTAACTGCTATTTATTAGTTAACTGTCAGTTGACCTCAGTGGAAATATTATCATGACAAGGTTATTTGTTGTTATATTTGTATGAAAATACGTTAGATAAACATTTTCTTACCTATGTTCTTGTTGGCCTCCTCAATTAGATCAGATATGGTTTTGTTCATCTGTGGGAATTCAGCCAAATGAACAGAAGATTAATGTTTTTTTTTTTTTATTTTTTTTTAAACATTGTTTTTTCCAAACTTCATGTTCTCGTGTTACTTCATTGGTGTTCTTCATGGTCTCTTGCAAGAAGTTTTTTTTGTATGAAGATGAGGCCTATTCAGACTAAACAAATCCAATCACTTAAAGAACTAAAGTCTGGTGACTAACAAGATCTTGATGAATGAGAATCTAAATACCTGGTACAGACAGTCTAGCAATGCCCCTGCCCCTTACCTCGTCATCCAGATTATCGTCATCCTGACAGTGGACTGGCATAAGGATGCCCAGCAGACAGAGGAGCAGAATGGCAGTGGAGGGAGCCATGACTGGTCCTGGATGAACTGAACTGGGATGGTAGGATGGCAGGTTTATATTGGGGAAGAATGCAGAAGAGGTATAGAGCAGCACTTCGCAAGAATATGCTGTGGTTTACCAAGTTCAACTGGTATTGATTCTTGCAACATATCGCCCATATGTTTGGTCTAAGTAAAAGCCACGGTTCTTACCAACCTGCCAAACCCTGAATGTGTGATGACTTAGTAGTTCTGTGTCTCCCTCTTGCAAAAAAAAACCCTCCCCTCTGTAGTATTTCACCATTTACAGTATCTAGATCTCAAACATCGTACCTGAAAAACAAACTAACTGTGCATCTACTGTATCGTTTCAGCCGACTGAATAGATAGGCCTATTAATAATGGCACCATATGAGATACTGCATGAATTCTATTCAGATGTTTATGATAAATCACATTTGATGTCATGGTTGTGATATTAGTTGTTACATCACATTACATTTAGAATTTCTCATTTACATTTGCATTGGCATACAGTATGTCTCTGCTGTGAAAGGCTTGAGGAGATGACAAGGGAGATGGGAACCATCGTATTCTTTCCAAAGAGGGGAGCTTGATCTAAAACCTATTTAACCTAGACAGCCTGTGCAGTCGCCTTCGACTGCTTAAGGTATATCCCCGAAACGCGACGCTTCCAGTCCCCCATCATTCCTACCACTCCCGTCCACCATTTTGTAAACGTATATGATACATACAGACATGACATGACGTGCATAGGCTTAAAACCAAACGACTATTGTGAAAATGAAGCAAAAAATGGGGCAAATGGTAATACTGTTTTAATGGTTCAGTGGATATACCACATTAGGTACAGTGTAATAACCAGTGTAACAATATTTAATACAATGTAATACCAGTGTAACACCGCCATTTTTTAAACTTACATCATGTGTTTGTGCATAAGTGGTATTACATGGTATTGCATATTGTTACACTGGTATTACACTATATTACATGGTATTGCATACTGTTACACTCGTTATTACACTGTACCTGATATTGCATATTGTTACACTGGTATTACACTAGTATTACATGGTATTAAATATTGTTACATTGGTTATTACACTGTAGGGCCTACCTAATATGGTAGATTCACTGAAATGGTGAACCATTAAAATAAGGTGTTACGGGGCAAATCAATCCTCCCAGTCAGAAGTTATGGGCCAAATGAAAATTCCGCCATTTTGAAAGTGTTGTCTTCCAAACTCGAATCAGTTCATGAACCTACCCTAGAGCATTCACAACCAAAATCTGGGACAAATCCATACACCCTGTCAGTAGTTATGGGCCAAACAATAATTCGACCATCTTGAATTCAGCCATCTTGAAAGTGTTGACCTCCAAACTCGAATCAGTTCATGAACCTACCCTAGAGCATTCACACACCAAATCTGGGACAAATCCATCCACCCGGTCAGAAGTTATGGACCAAACAAAAAATCGGCCATCTTGAATTCAGCCATCTTGAAAGTGTTGACCTCCAAACTCGAAGCAGTTCATGAACCTACCCTAGAGCATTCACACACCAAATCTGGGACAAATCCATCCACCCGGTCAGAAGTTATGGACCAAACAAAAATTCGGCCATCTTGAATTCAGCCATCTTGAAAGTGTTGACCTCCAAACTCGAATCAGTTCATGAACCTGCCCTAGAGCATACACCCAAAAAATCTGGGACAAATCCAAACATCCGTTCAAAAGTTATCGGGTTAACACGAAAGACCTTACGCGGCGACGGCGGACGCGGATGCGGACGCGGCGGCGCACGCGGTGGCGGCGAACGCAAAACCATTACATCCCAGACGCTCCGCGTTTCGGGGATATAAAAAGCCCAACTACTGCAGTGGTCTCCAAATGGCGGCCTGCGGGCCAGATGCGGCCCCGGGCATGGCCAATATTTGGCCTTGCCTTGATACGGTCGGGCGATGCATTTGGCCCTCAGCTTGATTTTCACTTGGCCCTCGGGGGGAAATTATTGGAGACCACTGAACTACTGTATCTAAAGCTTGATGGAAAGTTGTCTTCACATCTGGTGTCGATGCCAGATCCTTTCCTAGTACAGTGATGCAGGAAACTTTTTCATTCGAGGGGCCACTTTAAATTTTATTAAGTCCTCTAAGAGAACACAAACCAGGATTCCCTCCTTGCACTTTAGGCCCACAGTATATTGAAGGTGAACAGGTCACCTTTACAACAGACCTCACCTTCACTAAATCCCCAGAAAATACAACTTCATTGTATTGCAAATGTTAATTGAATTCTAAGATTGCTTTGCAAAACATGTCATATTTCGTGTTCATGACATTAAAATGATATCAGGGGTGGCCCCGAATGGTAGCCTATGGTCACTGCACGGTTACCAGCAATCTAAGGTCGATTGCCACCTGATCCTCTCCCACTCATTTCCATACAGGTCTCTAAATGAACAACTAGCAAAATGCAAGTGAAATTACATTTTTGCTGGTAGAAAAGACCAACTTGTATTTGACTACTAAGATTAACATCTACTAACCATTTTGGCTAGTGATGAAAAAAGTTAATTTAGAGCCCTATATACTGTATGTTTATGTGAAAGCCCAACTGGGAAACTCCAACTCCCATTGTCATTGTGACACAGCACTCCACAGCACACAAGTCTTCACTGCATACTGCACAAGATGAAATTGCGTTTATGCTTCACCCATGCAAGGGAGAAGCCCCCAATGGCTACCCAAGGGAGCAGTGCAGCGGGACGGTACCATGCTCAGGGTATCTCAGTCATGGAGGTGGATGGGGAGAGCGCTGGTTAGTTACTTCCCCCACCAACCCATCGGGTCGGGAGTCAAACCGGACACCTTTGGGATGCAAGTCTAACACTCTAACCACTTACCCATCTATATATAGATATATATATGCCGTTCTCATACAGGGGCGTACAAACACACACACACACACACACACACACACACACACACACACACACACACACACACACACACACACACACACACACTTGTGTATTATATCGTGAGCCTCACAGGCCGTAGTGTAGTAGTTGATGTCCTGTGATGGAGAGCACAATATGTTCCAGTCACAAGAGGGAGCCCAACTCTCCATTCACAGTGCACTGTGCATGTCTCTGAAATGAGGAAACACTAGAATATCTATCTGTATGTACATTAAAGGGTTGATCTTGTATTTGTGTTGTACTTTACTTGTATTTGTATTTTCAATGTTTTATGGATCCTTGAGTCTGCAATATTGGGGAAGAGTGCAGAGGAGGTATAAATCGGCACTACACAAGAATATGCTGTGGTTTACCAAGTTCAACTGGTATTGATTCTTGCAACATATCGCCCATATGTTTGGTCTAAGTAAAAGCCACGGTTCTTACCAACCTGCCAAACCCTGAATGTGTGATGACTTAGTAGTTCTGTGTCTCCCTCTTGCAAAAAAAACCCCTCCCCTCTGCAGGGCTGGACTGGGAGAAAAATTTGGCCCGGGCATTTTAGACATAGACCGTTTCCTCTCACTGACCTATTCTATGATATTAAGGCTTAGTTCATTGTTTGTTAAAATTGGGCTGCCCCTTCTAAATGGTGGGCCAGTCTCTGAGGGAAAAAAAAGTCAAGGACAACTAAAGCAACAGCATTGGCCCCTGAGGACTGTTGGCCCACCGGGAAAATGCCCTGTATGCCAGATTACCAGTCCAGCCCTGCCCTCTGTAGCATTTCACCATTCAGAGGTGCATATTGTCACCAGGCTAGGCAGGCAGTCACTTGGTGCTCCCAAGCCCCTGGATGGAGAATAACAGCTCACACTTTGCTATAGTGGTGGTGTATTTCTTTCAAATGTTCACTCCATTGACATTATGCTTGGGCCCCAGCTGAACCTGCAATCGCCTCTGTCCCCATTTACAGTGTCTCTCAAACATTGTACCTGTAAACAAACAAAACAAACAGGAACTGTGCATCTACTTTATATATTGTTTTAGCCGACTGAATAGATAGGCCTATTAATAATGGCACCATATGAGATACTGCATGAATTCTATTCAGATGTTTATGATAAATCACATTTGATGTCATGGTTGTGATATTAGTTGTTACATCACATTACATTTAGAATTTCTCATTTACATTTGCATTGGCATACAGTATGTCTCTGCTGTGAAAGGCTTGAGGAGATGACAAGGGAGATGGGAACCATCGTATTCTTTCCAAAGAGGGGAGCTTGATCTAAAACCTATTTAAAATAGACCAACTATTATATCTAAAGCTTGATGGAAAGCTGTCTTCACATCTGGGGTCGATGCCAGATCTTTTCTTGGTTCAGTGATGCAGGGAACTTTTTCATTCGAGGGGTCACTTCAAATTTTAAAAAAGTCCTCCAAGAGCTATGCTATGAACACAAACCAGGATTCCCTCCTTGCACTTTAGGCCCAGAGGTGAACTGGTCACCTTGAAGGTGGACTGGTCACCTTTACAAAAGACCCCACCTTCACTAAATCCCCAGAAAATATAACTTCATTGTATTGCAAATGTAAATTGAATTGTAAGATTGCTTTACAAAACATGTCATATTTCATGTGAAATGCATGACATTAAAATTATATCAGGGGTGGCACAGAACGGTAGCCTATGGGCACTGCACTGTTACCAGCAATCTAAGGTCGATTGCGATCTGATCCTCTCCCACTCATTTCCATACAGAGCTCTAAATTAACAACCGGCAAAATGCAGGTGAAATTAATTTTTTGCTGGTAGAAAAGACCAACTTGTACTTGACTACTAAGATTAACATCTACAAACCATTTTGGCTAGTGATGAAAAATGTTAATTTACAGCCCTATATATTGTATGGGCCTATATGTGAAAGCCCAACTGGGAAACTCCAACTCCCATTGTCATTGTGACACAGCACTCCACAGCACACAAGTATTCACTACATACTGCACAAAATGAAATTTCATTTATGCTTCACCCGTGCAAGGGAGAAGCCCCCAATGGTACCCCAAGCGAGCAGTGCAGCGGGACGGTACCATGCTCAGGGGACCTCAGTCATAGAGGAGGATGGGGGAGAGCACTGGTTAATTATTCCCCCCACTAACCTGGGGGGTCAGGAGGAGTCGAACCGGAAACCTTTGGGATACAAGTCTAACACTCTAACCAATAACCCATCTATATATAGATATATACATGAAGTTTTCATACAGGGGCGTACAAACACAGCCACACACACACAGACAGACAGACAGACAGACAGACAGACAGACACACACACACACACACACACACACACACACACACACACACACACACACACACACACACACACACACACACACACACACACACACACTTGTGTATTATATCGTGAGCCTCACAGGCCGTAGTGTAGTAGTTGATGTCCTGTGATGGAGAGCACAATATGTTCCAGTCACAAGAGGGAGCCCAACTCTCCATTCACAGTGCACTGTGCATGTCTCTGAAATGAGGAAACATTAGAATATCTATCTGTATGTACATTAAAGGGTTGATCTTGTATTTGTGTTGTACTTTACTTGTATTTGTATTTTCAATGTTTTATGGATCCTTGAGTCTGCAATATTGGGGAAGAATGCAGAAGAGGTATAGAGCAGCACTTCGCAAGAATATGCTGTGGTTTACCAAGTTCAACTGGTATTGATTCTTGCAACATATCGCCCATATGTTTGGTCTAAGTAAAAGCCACGGTTCTTACCAACCTGCCAAACCCTGAATGTGTGATGACTTAGTAGTTCTGTGTCTCCCTCTTGCAAAAAAAACCCTCCCCTCTGTCAGGGCTGGGCTGGGGGAAAAATTTGGCCCGGGCATTTTAGACATAGACCGTTTCCTCTCACTGACCTATTCTATGATATTAAGGCTTAGTTCATTGTTTGTTAAAATTGGGCTGCCCCTTCTAAATGGTGGGCCAGTCTCTGAGGGAAAAAAAAGTCAAGGACAACTAAAGCAACAGCACCGGCCCTGGAGGACTGTCGGCCCACCGGGAAAATGCCCTGTACTGTATGCCAGGTCACCAGTCCAGGCCTCCCCTCTGTAGCATTTCACCATTCAGAGGTGCATATTGTCACCAGGCTAGGCAGGCAGTCACTTGGTGCTCCCAAGCCCCTGGATGGAGAATAACAGCTCACACTTTGCTATAGTGGTGGTGTATTTCTTTCAAATGTTCACTCCATTGACATTATGCTTGGGCCCCAGCTGAACCTGCAATCGCCTCTGTCCCCATTTACAGTGTCTCTCAAACATTGTACCTGTAAACAAACAAAACAAACAGGAACTGTGCATCTACTTTATATATTGTTTTAGCCGACTGAATAGATAGGCCTTTTAATAATGGCACCATATGAGATACTCTATGAATTCTATTCAGATGTTTATGATAAATCACATTTGATGTAATGGTTGTGACATTACTTGCTACATCACATTACATTTAGAATTTCTCATTTACATTTGCATTGGCATGGTATGTCTCTGCTGTGAAAGGCGTGAGGAGAGGACAAGGGAAATGGGAACCATCGTATTCTTTCCAAAGAGGGGAGCTTGATCTAAAACCTATTTAAAATAGACCAGCTACTGCAGTGGGGGAGCTTGATCTAAAACCTATTTAAAATAGACCAGCTACTGTATCTGGGGAGCTTGATCTAAAACCTATTTAAAATAGACCAGCTACTGCAGTGGGGGAGCTTGATCTAAAACCTATTTAAAATAGACCAGCTACTGCAGTGGTCTCCAAATGGCGGCCTGCGGGCCAGATGCGGCCCCGGGCATGGCCAATGTTTGGCCTGCCTTGAGGTTGGTACAAATGAAAATGTATATGTGTGATTCATTTAGCCCTCAGCTTGATTTTCACTGCATAATTTGGCCCTCGGGGAAAAATTATTGGAGACCACTGAACTATTATATCTAAAGCTTGATGGAAAGCTGTCTTCACATCTGGGGTCGATGCCAGATCTTTTCTTGGTTCAGTGATGCAGGGAACTTTTTCATTCGAGGGGTCACTTCAAATTTTAAAAAAGTCCTCCAAGAGCTATGCTATGAACACAAACCAGGCTTCCCTCCCTGCACTTTAGGCCTACAGTATATTGAAGGTGGACTGGTCACCTTTACAACAGACCCAACCTTCACTAAATCCCCAGAAAATATAACTTCATTGCATTGCAAATGTAAATTGAATTGTGAGATTGCTTTACAAAACATGTCATATTTCATGTGAAACTGCATCCCATTATATTGGGGGTGACCCTGTCGTGCCGAAAAGCGAATGCCTGCCAGAACACGAGTGCCCTCATTGAAACCAATGACATTTTTTGAGAGAAAATTATACTAATTTTTGCAGAATGAATTACATAATTTATGAACTATCTGAAAAATTGGTCATTGGTTTCCATTGGTTTCAATGAGGGCACTCGTGGTCTGGCAGGGACTCGCTTTTCGGCACGACAACCCCAAACGGTATGCACCGGCAAAATGCAGGTGAAATTTCAGTTTGGCTGGTAGAAAAGACCAACTTACTAGCCACTTTGACCCACTGTGAGGTCTTTTGCCACACACACACACACACACACACACACACACACACACACACACACACACACACACACACACACACACACACATTATTATATCGTGAGCCTCAAGGCCGTAGGTTCCCCACCATGGAGAGAGGGCTATAATCGACTTATGATGGAGAGCATAGCATGCCCTAGTCAGCCTATAACCTTCACCGCATGGTGTTTTACTATGCTTACTTTATACGAGCTAGGGTTTGCGACTACAAATGTATTCTTTATTTTTGAGAGCTAAATGAGTATCATTATACTTAGTCTACACGTACAAAGACTCTCAGGAGACAACTCAGTATTGCTCTTTCTTTATTTCCGTTTGCATGAAAGCTTCACAACTCAAAGAGAAAAACTTGTTTATGAAAAAACAGGAGAGGCTTGACACAAAGCAGTTGTGTTGAGCCGCATTCAAACTCATTCTGGAAAACAGAAAGCACAAAAGACCATCATTAGGCTATCATCGTCATCATCGTCATCATCATTATCATCATTGTCATCATCACCATCATCATCATCATCATCATCATCATCATCATCATCATCATCATCATCGACGTCATCATTATCATCATCATCCTCATTCTCTTGATCATCATCATCTGCACTGTCATCATCAATTCAGTTGTCGGCATCATCAACATCATCATCATCATCATCATCATCATCATCATCATCAATAATAATAACAACAGCAGCAACACTATTATCTACTTCAATATTAATATGCTTCACAGTGATAAATTCTACGTACTGCATCCGTAGAGGAGGTTGACTCGGCGGATGTCTTGGCAACTCATTTTTTTGGCCCTCCCAAATACCACGTTGGGGTTTGGAACTGCAACTATAGTGGCTTTCCCATTACGGCTGAATGCCTTCCTAGTGTCAAAAGATAGACCAGTGATTAACAGAAATCGTAATTAGCTCATGATGTTATACACTGATTGTTGTATTCTCCCTATTTACATGTGCCCATACCTGTGTGTGTGTGTGTGTGTGTGTGTGTGTGTGTGTGTGTGTGTGTGTGTGTGTGTGTGTGTGTGTGTGTGTGTGTGTGTGTGTGTGTGTGTGTGTGTGTGAAAGAGAGCGAGAGAGAGACAGAAAGAGAGAGAGACAGAGAGAAACAGAAAGAGATAGAGAGAAGAGGAGAGGCAAAGACACAGAGAGAGAGAGAGATGTAGTGTTGTGTCAATACATACTTTGAGTAATGCATGATTGAGCCATAATCATATGGGGTTCCCAGGTTGTTGGTAGCAATTTTACGGAAGTTGTGCTCCTTTCCTAAGGAAAATCTACAATTAATTGCATTGACATGTAGACAGAGTCATGGAGAAGGATGGGGGAGAGCATTGGTGAATTACTCGCCCCACCTTTAAATATCCAAGCAATAGTATATCTCACAGTGTTCTTCAGCATAACGGTTGCTGTTATTATACCTGAATATACAAAAAATAAAACAAGTGTACAAAATTAGGCTAATTACAAATAATTCTCACCCTTTTTGATATTGTCCCAGAGAATCTTGATATGTAAGTCGCGGTCGCTGCGTGTCTGCTCATGATTAAAGCCCAGAGCATGCAGGAGTTCATGCTGGATTGTTCCATGGTAGACACATCCTTTGCTATAAAGTGCAAAACAGATCAAGTCAAGGCACTGACACACACACACACACACACACACACACACACACACACACACACACACACACACACACACACACACACACACACACACACACACACACACACACACACACACACACACACACACACACACACACACACAGGGCAAAGGTGAAATGTCAATATATAGTCCTCACAAACGCACATCATTTCAAATTTATGGTGGCTGGGGAAGACAGGTTGACATGGTTTTTGCAAGGTTTCACATGTGCAAAATACAAATGCTTATGAGATCCAACAGTAATATTACTTTTTTTCAAATTATCTGGATAATTAATGCATGAACACTAGGTTCACGTTACCCCAAGGAGATGCTCTGCTTTCCACCTCGACGACCAATATAGGACCAGCATCTGCAAATCGTTTAAAAGTTCAGATTTCAGATTCAACTCCCATTATTGAAATATACGTATATATGTGCTGTTGTAAAATGATTAGGCCAACATTTTAAATTTGATGCATTTTAAAAAACAAAACTCGTTTTGCTCATGATTTATGATAAGGGCGCCCACTCTCTGTGTGACTATCTATGACTTATGATAGGCCCAGCCACTATGGACCTTACGCATCTTAGAATCCTGGTCCTAACCTACGTTGACCTTATGACTCTACAATCTCTGTCTATCTCTTCTTCCTCTGCCTTCCTGCTATTTCTGCCTCTCCTCTATACCTCTCCTTTTAAATCTATCTCTAACAATGTTTTTTTTTCCCATTTGTTAAGCACTTTGAGTTACATGCCTTGTATGTCACAGTGCTATACAAATACAATTATTATTATTATTATTATTATGATAAGGATTGTACGGCTGGTTTTGAAGTCAGTTTTTTAAATGGTAATTTATTTCTTCTGCTTTATGTTATTTTTAACATTTAGGTACTGTACCCATGGCTTGATTTGATGTTCAAATAGTCTCTCTGCCAACTGCGTTTCTTGAAGCGGATGCAGGTGGAATGGGTGAAGGATTGCAGGCCTGCCTCAATAACTTTTTTTGTCACGGGCAGCTATAAGGAAGAGAAGATCATTTTATCTGCTATTAGTTTTTTTTTAAACACACACACACACACACACACACACACACACAGACACACACACACACACACACACACACACACACACACACACACACACACACACACACACACACACACACACACACACACACACACTCACTCATACTCTCTCTCTCTCTCTCTCTCTCTCTCTCTCTCTCTCTCTCTCACACACACACACACACACACACACACACACACACACACACACACACACACACACACACACACACACACACACACACACACACACACACACACACGCACACACACACACAGGTCCAGCACCTCTTCTGGGGACCAAACAGACGCCACTTCAAAAAGTATTACAGTTATGAAATATGGTATTCCTGTGATAACAGATGGTTCTTACAAAATTGATTGGAGAGGACATATGGGATGTAGACCAGGCCGTTTGAGGAAGAAGGCCACTTGCATCTCCTGGCAGTGCAGGGGTCCGCATTCTGGAGCCCAGTAGGGACGGCAACGTCACCATCTACAATCTCAGGGTCACCAGGCTCTTGCCCTGAAAAAAAGTGACATTTCAGGAAGTAAACAACAGAAAGATAGGCTCTGAGAATTTTTTTATTTCAAAGTCGTTCAAGCATTAGTGCACAATGGAGTTTCATTGAGACTCTACAGTAGCCTACTACAACTGTTACAATGAAGTCATTAACTGCTATTTATTAGTTAACTGTCAGTTGACCTCAGTGGAAATATTATCATGACAAGGTTATTTGTTGTTATATTTGTATGAAAATACGTTAGATAAACATTTTCTTACCTATGTTCTTGTTGGCCTCCTCAATTAGATCAGATATGGTTTTGTTCATCTGTGGGAATTCAGCCAAATGAACAGAAGATTAATGTTTTTATTTTTTTTTAAACATTGTTTTTTCCAAACTTCATGTTCTCGTGTTACTTCATTGGTGTTCTTCATGGTCTCTTGCAAGAAGTTTTTTTTGTATGAAGATGAGGCCTATTCAGACTAAACAAATCCAATCACTTAAAGAACTAAAGTCTGGTGACTAACAAGATCTTGATGAATGAGAATCTAAATACCTGGTACAGACAGTCTAGCAATGCCCCTGCCCCTTACCTTGTCTTCCAGACTATCGTCATCCAGACTATCGTCATCTAGACTATCTTCATCCTGACAGTGGACTGGCATCAGGATGCCCAGCAGACAGAGGAGCAGAATGGCAGTGGAGGGAGCCAGGACTGGTCCTGGATGAACTGAACTGGGATGGTAGGATGGCAGGTTTATATTGGGGAAGAATGCAGAAGTGGTATAGAGCGGCACTTCACAATTATATGCTGTGGTTTACCTGGTATTGTTCAACTGGTATTGATTCTTGCAACATATCGCCCATATGTTTGGTCTAAGTAAAAGCCACGGTTCTTACCAACCTGCCAAACCCTGAATGTGTGATGACTTAGTAGTTCTGTGTCTCCCTCTTGCAAAAAAAACCCCTCCCCTCTGTAGTATTTCACCATTTACAGCATTGTACCTGAAAAACAAACAGGAACTGTGCATCTACTGTATCGTTTCAGCCGACTGAATAGATAGGCCTATTAATAATGGCACCATATGAGATACTGCATGAATTCTATTCAGATGTTTATGATAAATCACATTTGATGTCATGGTTGTGATATTAGTTGTTACATCACATTACATTTAGAATTTCTCATTTACATTTGCATTGGCATACAGTATGTCTCTGCTGTGAAAGGCTTGAGGAGATGACAAGGGAGATGGGAACCATCTTATCATTTCCAGATGGGGGAGCTTGATCTAAAACCTATTTAAACTAGACCAACTACTGCAGTGGTCTCCAAATGGCGGCCTGCGGGCCAGATGCGGCCCCGGGCATGGCCCATGTTTGGCCTGCCTTGAGGTTGGTACAAATGAAAACGTATATGTGTGATTCATTTGGCCCTCAGCTTGATTTTCACTACATAATTTGGCCCTCGGGGGAAAATTATTGGAGACCACTGAACTACTGTATCTAAAGCTTGATGGAAAGCTGTCTTCACATCTGGGGTCGATGCCAGATCTTTTCTTGGTTCAGTGATGCAGGGAACTTTTTCATTCGAGGGGTCACTTCAAATTTTAAAAAAGTCCTCCAAGAGCTATGCTATGAACACAAACCAGGCTTCCCTCCCTGCACTTTAGGCCTACAGTATATTGAAGGTGGACTGGTCACCTTTACAACAGACCCCACCTTCACTAGGTCCCCTGAAAATATAACTTCATTGTATTGCAAATGTAATTTGTATTCTAAGATTGCTTTACAAAACATGTCATATTTCATGTGAACTGCATGACATTAAAATGATATCAGGGGTGGGCCCGAACGGTAGCCTATGGGCACTGCACGGTTACCAGCAATCTAAGGTCGATTGCGATCTGATCCTCTCCCACTCATTTCCATACAGAGCTCTAAATTAACAACCGGCAAAATGCAGGTGAAATTAATTTTTTGCTGGTAGAAAAGACCAACTTGTACTTGACTACTAAGATTAACATCTACAAACCATTTTGGCTAGTGATGAAAAATGTTAATTTACAGCCCTATATATTGTATGGGCCTATATGTGAAAGCCCAACAGGGAAACTCCAACTCCCATTGTCATTGTGACACAGCACTCCAACAGCACACAAGTATTCACTACATACTGCACAAAATGAAATTGCGTTCATGCTTCACCCATGCAAGGGAGAAGCCCCCAATGGCTACCCAAGGGAGCAGTGCAGCGGGACGGTACCATGCTCAGGGTATCTCAGTCATGGAGGTGGATGGGGAGAGCGCTGGTTAGTTACTTCCCCCACCAACCCATCGGGTCGGGAGTCAAACCGGACACCTTTGGGATGCAAGTCTAACACTCTAACCACTTACCCATCTATATATAGATATATATATGCCGTTCTCATACAGGGGCGTACAAACACACACACACACACACACACACACACACACACACACACACACACACACACACACACACACACACACACACACACACACACACACACACACACACTTGTGTATTATATCGTGAGCCTCACAGGCCGTAGTGTAGTAGTTGATGTCCTGTGATGGAGAGCACAATATGTTCCAGTCACAAGAGGGAGCCCAACTCTCCATTCACAGTGCACTGTGCATGTCTCTGAAATGAGGAAACATTAGAATATCTATCTGTATGTACATTAAAGGGTTGATCTTGTATTTGTGTTGTACTTTACTTGTATTTGTATTTTCAATGTTTTATGGATCCTTGAGTCTGCAATATTGGGGAAGAGTGCAGAGGAGGTATAAATCGGCACTACACAAGAATATGCTGTGGTTTACCAAGTTATTGATTCTTGCAACATATCGCCCATATGGTTTGTCAAAGTAAAAACCACGGGTCTTACCAACCTGCCAAACCCTGAATGTGTGATGACTTTGTGGTTCTGTGTCTCCCTCTTGCAAAAAAAACCCTCCCGTCTGTCAGGGCTGGACTTGGGAAAAAAAATGAATCGGGCATTTTTGACATAGACCGTTTCCTCTCACTGACCTTTTCTATGATATTATGGCTTAGTTCATTGTTTGTTAAAATTGGGCTGCCCCTTCTAAATGGTGGGCCAGTCTCTGAGAGAAAAAAAGACAAGGACAATTAAAGCAACAACATCGGCCCCTGAGGACTGTCGGCCCACCGGGAAAATGCCCTGTATGCCAGATTACCAGTCCAGTCCTGCCCTCTGTAGTATTTCACCATTCAGAGGTGCATCTTGTCACCAGACTAGGCAGGCAGTCACTTGGTGCTCCCAAGCCCCTGGATGGAGAATAACAGCTCACACTTTGCTATAGTGGTGGTGTATTTCTTTCAAATGTTCACTCCATTGACATTATGCTTGGGCCCCAGCTGAACCTGCAATCGCCTCTGTCCCCATTTACAGTGTCTCTCAAACATTGTACCTGTAAACAAACAAAACAAACAGGAACTGTGCATCTACTTTATATATTGTTTTAGCAAGATGACTGAATAGGCCTATTAATAATGGCACCATATGAGATACTGCATGAATTCTATTCAGATGTTTATGATAAATCACATTTGATGTCATGGTTGTGATATTAGTTGTTACATCACATTACATTTAGAATTTCTCATTTACATTTGCATTGGCATGGTATGTCTCTGCTGTGAAAGGCGTGAGGAGAGGACAAGGGAAATGGGAACCATCGTATTCTTTCCAAAGAGGGGAGCTTGATCTAAAACCTATTTAAAATAGACCAGCTACTGTATCTAAAGCTTGATGGAAAGTTGTCTTCACATCTGGTGTCGATGCCAGATCCTTTCCTAGTACAGTGATGCAGGAAACTTTTTCATTCGAGGGGCCACTTTAAATTTTAACAAATAGTTATGCTATGAACACAAACCTGGATTCCCTCCCTGCACTTTAGGCCCACAGTATATTGAAGGTGAACTGGCCACCTTCACTAAATCCCCAGAAAATATAACTTTATTGTATTGCAAATGTAAATTGAATTGTAAGATTGCTTTACAAAACATGTCCTATTTCATGTGACCCCATCCCCCCCCAAACAACCGGCAAAATGCAGGTGAAATTTCAGTTTACCATGTTGGCTAGTGATGAAGTTAATTTACAGCCCCACACGCACACACACACACACACACACACACACACACACACACACACACACACACACACACACACACACACACACACACACACACACACACACACACACACACACACACATACACACACACGCGCGCGCGCGAGTGTGGAGAGCATGTTCCAGTCACAAGAGGGAGCCCAACTCTCCATTCACAGTGCACTGTGCACTCTAAAATGAGGAAACACTAGAATATCTATCTGTATGTACATTAAAGGGTTGATCTTGTATTTGTGTTGTACATTACTTGTATTGTATTTTCAATGTTTTTATGGATACTTGAGTCTGCAATTAAGTAGCCCATTCAATTAAATTCAATTGTACTATTTGCCATATACAGTACACTGTATGAGATGTATTGTGGCTAAAAGACAAGATATATCACCTCAATATATCAGTTAAATAGGACCTCTACCAGCATAGATTGTAAAAAATGCAAATATTTATATAAAATTGTTCATGTCATTCTATTTCCTCAAGATTTTCTTTTGCAATGTTCAACTTTTACTAAGCCTAACGATAAACTATTTTCGATGAACAGCCTATTGTAGATCATATGCCATTTGCCACCTTATTTTCCTGAGCCCCTTCTAGTGGAGTTTGGATGACCAAACAGAGGGGGAGAGGGGGGAGGTGGGGGGGGGGGGCATGTTGTGTTCCCGTCACTTAGGCCAAGTCATGACGCGAGTCATGTGGACATCATTGTACTCCATTCATTACGCATTTCCAAACGAGTGGGAACAATTGGGTGAGTGTGAGGAGATGATTTTGACTCACTGCTAAGACTGTAACTCAGTTGCATGTTTTAATTCTAATGAGCCGTTTTTTTCACCACCAAAGGTCTTTATTCATCAGAGGCCTTTGGATATTGAACCACCTCATGGGTTATTCAGTTTTCCCTCAGATCTGAATGACTAAATACAGCTAGTGTAGTCCTCTTATTTGAAATAAGTTAATTTAATAGGCCTAAATGAAATGAAATCATATCAGCCAGGATTGTTTTCCATCTAGCACACGGCATGTACATTTATTCAAAGATGAGCCCCTTTTCTAGTAAAATTGGACAATAGAAGAGAATCATCAAAAGGATGCTGTGTAAAATGGAGGTGTGTTGATAAACAGTTGATAACAGTTGAGAACAGTTGATAAAATGAAAATGAATCTGATTTGATTATGTCTGCCCTGAGGTCTAGACTACTTCAATATTGTCCCTGGTCAAACACCATGTCAGACATGTTTTATGTTGCTGTAGTATTATTCAATAAGTCAAGGGAATTTCCAAATGTTCAGAAATGAATGTTTGAACACTTCCTGACCACACTACACCTGTATATTGCACAATGCTTGTTGAGCCATTCTGATTTCATTTTTGTCCTTATCGTAGGGGTTGTGTGTGTGTGTGTGTGTGTGTGTGTGTGTGTGTGTGTGTGTGTGTGTGTGTGTGTGAGTGAGTGTGTGTGAGTGTGTGTGTGTGTGTGTGTGTGTGTGTGTGTGTGTGTGTGTGTGTGTGTGTGTGTGTGTGTGTGTGTGTGTGTGTGTGTGTGTACATGCGCTCAAATGTGTTGAAAGTTAGTTTATTTATTTATTTATTTTGCCAGCAGTTGATCTTTTCCCATGCTGCATTGTCTACACTATAAACACAGATCTCAGTTATCTTTTGAAGATCATTTGTCATGACTAAACAATAAACATAGACAGGTTTAACAAATGTATCCCCCCAGACACAAACAAGCACAATAGGCCTACTTACCTATGGTAGTCAGAAATGAAAGATAAACAGATGGCGGATATGAATCCTTTCTTATTATTGAAGTCCACTAGGCCTATATCAGTGCTACCCAACCTTTTATATCTCGTGTACCCCAAGCATTCTTGTTATACCACGAGTACCCCCTCACTGATAAGTACTGTAAGTCAGTCAGTCAGTCAGTCAGTAAGTAAGTAAGTAAGTAAGTAAGTAAGTAAGTAAGTAAGTAAGTAAGTAAGTAAGTAAGTAAGTAAGTAAGTAAGTCAGTCAGTCAGTCAGTCAGTAAGTCAGTCAGTAAAAAGTATGCCCTTTCTTCAGTGGGGAAATTCATACAGTATGTTGCAGCAGTAACATACATACAGCATGTGTAAAAACAGACGGCACAGACACAGGAAAGAAGAAGTAAAAAATATGTAAGGGAAATATAAAATAGAGATTTTTCTGTCCGAATAAATACATTAGTAAAAGTAGGCCTACAGAAAAAAACATAGGTAGTAAAGTATTAGCAGCATCATAAAAGGAGGAAGAGACTAAAAAGTAATACATTAAGTTAAAAAAGAGGGAGTCACAGCAGCTTAGCATTGTCATCATCATCATCATCATCATCATCATCATCATCATCATCATCATCATCATCATCATCATCGTCATCATCATCATCATCATCATCATCATTGTCACCATCATCACCATCACTCCGGAGGGCTGCCACTGTTCCATGCAGGGGGTGGTTGATGTTAGCCAGGATTGATGACAGTTTTGTCATCCTTCTCCTGTCCCCCACCACCTCCACAGCGTCAAGGTTACAGCCCCGAACAGAGCCTGCTTTCTTCACCAGTTTGTTCCGTTTCTTTGCCTCTGCTGCTGTTGTGCTGCTGCCCCACCACACCACACCACACCACACCACACCACACCACACCACACCACACCATGACAACAGATGAGACCAGAGAGTAGGAGGTATCTTCTAGGGTTTGATGAACCCTAAAAGACCTCAGTCTCTCCATAGCAGATGGAGTTAGGGTGACCAGATTTGGATTTGTAAAAAGGAGGACATTTATTTTTTTTGGGGGGGGGGGGTCATCGGTGTATCTGTGTATCTACAGGTATGAAAGTATATGGGTATGAGGTATGATAGTAGGCCTATAAAGTATCAAAGCATCCAAAATTGTCATTTGTTTAAAAGCCACTAGAAATTTTTGGCTTTGGCATTTGTCTACTATAAAAGACAATTAAAATCTCTTCGGTTAGGCCTATAGGCCTATCTAATTTGTGTGACCATATGATGCAGAGTGTGCCTTTGTTACAATCCTAGATAGTAGGCCTAACACCTATATTGGAGTATCTTAACAGCATAACAATGCAGCTCAATTTCATAGGCCTATTCTAATTTCTGCATTAGGTTTTTAAAAATAGATTCACCATCATGTAGGCCCATCTCAGCCATTCCCCACAAAGATGAACAGCATTAGGCTATATAACATTGGAAACTAAATATAAAAAACACAACATTTGTGGTTTTCAACTGAATTGATAATGAAGTTCTATTAGGCTACATTTTAGGCTTAATATGTTTATAAGACACCTCACAATTTACCCCTCCACTGTCATCCATTAGGCCTATTTAGATAGGCTATTTGTAGTGGCATGGTGCTCAGAGATTAGCAATGGGCACTGCAGCCATTAAGAGAGGAACTGGAGTTTTACCTACCATTAATAAGATAACCCATACAGCGTTATCAATAACTGCAAAGGCAATAGACCGGAGAAGAAGCTGATGAAGAAGAAGCTTAACTTCAGGAATGAGTCCTTCTAGCTCCGAGAAATTGCTTTTGCAAATAACTTGGAAATGTCAGATCATGAAAGAATTTTTAGGCTAAGTCTTGTGACAAGGTGTAACAAAACTTGTACCTCCCTAAATTATGG
The DNA here is from genome assembly GCF_034702125.1 of Engraulis encrasicolus. Classification (NCBI taxonomy): domain Eukaryota; kingdom Metazoa; phylum Chordata; class Actinopteri; order Clupeiformes; family Engraulidae; genus Engraulis; species Engraulis encrasicolus. The sequence goes on from NC_085859.1 coordinate 19,481,992, forward strand.
ATTTGGTGGTGTTACTAGGCATACTCCTGTGTTAGATTACCTTCATACCTGGCTTCACACGCGGGAATTTTTTTTCAACTCCACCGCGAACGTGCATTTGCGTTTCTATCGGCATTGCAGTCCGTCGAACCGGCGGACAGATGCGCTTTCGCTTGTAAACATGGGGCGCACTGGCTAGTCCCCTAGGCTACTTCTTTCGGACACATGGTGCGAAGTGGCTAGATTTGATGAGAAGGGCGTGACTAAAACGGCAGAGAGAAACCTGGAGTGGAGTCAAATGGAACGGAGTGAAAATTACAGTGCAGATGAATTAGGTCTATATTTCAGGCAGTCCAACAAAATCCCGGACATTTCTGAAATTCCCCCCGGACATTTTTTTAGGTCTCAAAAGTAGGACATGTCCGGGGGAAACCGGACGTCTGGTCACCCTAGATGGAGTCTACTTTGACATTTTTGTAGAGAGCCTGGGTGTTGTCAGTCCAGTCCATTTTTTTATTATTAAGGTGAACTCCTATGTATTTACAAGTGTCAACAATGTCTATATCTGTACCATGGATGTTCAGTAGTAAGAGAGGTGGGTGGACTTTGCACCGGTGGAAGTCCACAACAAGTTCTTTGGTTTTCCCAGTATTAATCTGGAGGTGGTTCTGGTGCTTCTGCACCATGCCATGAAGTTCTTGTTCAGTTCTCTGTATTCCCTCTCCCATTGTTAATTAGACCCACAATGGCTGAGTCGTGTAGTGTGTAGTGTGTGTGAAATCAGCGGTGTAGATGGGTGCAGTCATGGGTGAGCGGGGGCAGTCATGGGTGAGCGGTTAGGGCGTCAGACTTGCATCCCAGAGGTTGCCGGTTCGACTCCCAACCCGCCTGGTTGGTGGGGGGAGTAATCAACCAGTGCTCTCCGTCATCCTCCTCCATGACTGAGGTACCCTGAGCATGGTACCGTCCCTCCGCACTGCTCCCCATGGGGCACCATTGGGGGCTGCCCCCTTGCACAGGTGAAGCATAAATGCAATTTAGTTGTGTGCACTTGTGTGCTGTGGAGTGATGTGTCAACAATGGGAGTTGGAATTTCCCAATGCACTTTCACATTTTATTTTATAGATGGTGAAGAGAAGAGGATCCAGCACTGTCGCCTGCGGGCTCCGCTCCAACGCCCCCGTGCCACAGACCACAGTGTCCGACACACAGCCAATGGTCTATCTCTTCCTCCATATCCCAATGTCACTAGGAGCAATGCATCTGTTAGTATCCCATGTAAACCCTGTGTATTTGCAGAGCCCTAGTGATACCTCTGCGCCAGGCTGAGAAACTGCACTAGGGCCTATATGTCAAAAGTTTATGATTTGGCCTGCATGATGGCACAGTGATGTAAAAGCACTTTTATAAGTGGGCCAATTAACTTATTTGAAATGGTTGCAGTGCAGCGGTGTATGCCTATTCACTTCCTAGTCTGCCCTCAATGGCAGCAGACTGAACAGAATATTCTTTCATTTAGGCCTATTCGATCCTGCATCTAACACCCCCCCCCCTTGTCTCTGCCTACACACAACTGATTGCATGACATATTAGCCAAGGCTGTATCAGCAGATAGGTCTTAAATATAGGCAGTGTTGAGTGACCATGAGTAGATTGTCATGTGAATGCTATGTGTAGGCTTGTGGCACTATTATTAAAGCAACAGCAGGATATCTGTCCATTTCATCAGTTCAGATGTGGCATGTAATATAACAATGGCTACATAGGCTATTATAGGCCTACATTCTAATCTGTGAAATGTTTACTTCCAACGTTGCCCACAGGGCAATAGGCCTAATAGTTGCTTGGATGCTACATAATAATGAATGGTTATCAGACATGAAAACATATGGGTGGGGGCAGCCGGGGCCTCTCCTGGTGGATTTCCCCTCACTCAGAACGAAATATGATAACAACAGCGGGGGGATATTTTAAAAACGCCGCGTCATCTCCGCCTGCCGACCCCAGGATAAGGGGGGCGTTTTTTCTAACCAAAGGGTTGTTCCAAGTTCAGAGACCGAATGGATACAGTTCTTGTCGGAGCAAAGTAACGGGCAAAGGAAAGCGCTCTTGTACAGACAACTTTGAAATATCTGTGGAGTTCTACGTTACACTTACACTGTCTTACAGACGTTACAGTCGAGTGGCAATAAGTTATACAACAGCGCGCACTAGGCTACTCTGATAGTCTAATCTTTCAAATGCAGTGACATCGGCTATAGTGCTTAAAATAACGGACACCGGGAGATCAAAAAGACATGGTGAGTTCCAATTTCACGCCTATTACACGGAAAAGTTTTATCTACTGTCACTAATGCGACCCCGCCCAGTACAAACGTGCTGTAGGCTATCGGTGCTGTGTAAACTTTTGTCCGCACAGAGTAAAATCCATTAGAATTCTATCCATGTCTAGCTAGCTGACAGGCACGCGCTTCCCTAGAGTCTAAACAGCCAGACGTTGTCACTTGCTGCTGTAAACAACAGCATGAAACAGTTGTCATAAATGTATTCTACATGGGTGGAAATGATACAAAGTGACCTATAGACAGTAGATTAGTCCTTCAATTAGGTATTCACTCCAAATCCATGGTCGTGAAATAGGCTACGTAAGCATGTCATTGAAAAAAAAAAGAAGATAATAGGCCTAATGGGTCTGAAGGAAATTCCAGGTAAACTACTAGGCTATGCCTTTCTGTTAAAGATGTGAGGAAAGGAAGGACGTTCCAAAGAAAAGTCTTCCTGAATCACTAGATCAGCCTGTATCACAAATAAACTGATGTTTTTTTGTGTTGAATATTGTCTATTAGACAGATATGCAAGCCCATTCCATCAAATCTACTAATGATAGTGTCAGCATTGGCAGACAGAAAATAATGCAGGGTTTATAATAATAATAGTAATTATATATATATATATATATATATATATATATATATATATATATATATATATATATATATATATATATATATATATAGGCTATGTAATTCATAAAAATCTCCAACATGGCATATGAATAGAAAACAAATATTTGTGACTAGTTGTAGCTGGGCATGTCCTTTCAATTTCAATACCTTACTTACACCCATGATCGCATGACATCAGCAGATTGATCATGAATATAACATAGTGTTGAGTGCCCATGATTTGCCTAGACTGTCATGTGAATGTTACTATCATTATAGTTAATGAACAGCGGGCAATCGGCCCTTTCATAATCAGTTTCAATTTAGCACTAACCGAGAGGGGCGGGGCAAGCATGGCATTCATCAAAAAAGCCAACAGGCCAAAGAAAACTGAGAGCCACAGCAGCAATCTGTCATCAGCCTTATCACGTTTGTGTTTCCTCATATTGTGCACAGGAGTCATGCTTTGCATAGTTTGCCGTAAATGCATATTCAACTTTGTGGTGCCGATGTAATTATATTTCTTTGGCCCAGTGTTCTGTCGAAATGGGCTTTGTCGAGGTGAGCTACCTATAGTTTTTTAAAAATAGTTTTAAATATATATATTTTTAACGTTTTGCCTTTATTGGTGACAGGACAGTTAAAATGAGACAGGAAATGCGCGGGGAGAGAAAGATGGGGAAGGTTCGGCAAATGACACAGGCCGAAATCGAACCCGGGTCGCTGGCATATTTATTCTTTCCTCTCTGGCAGTGCAATGCCCAGCCGACTGAGCCATGGCTGGGCCCCAATATATATATATATATTTTAACATAACCCAAGCCCAACACCTATTAGAACCTAAAGACATGCTATCATCCCTTATATGGGAGAGGTAAAGAAATGGGGAAAGCCCTCCAGCCCAGCCCACCTAAAGCCTTAACAGCAACTAAACCAACATAATTCCCCAAACATAACCATTATGGTTGTTATGGCTTGGTAGCCATTTAACTTTTTAACTTACTTATTTATTATTGTCCTAGCACCCTCTCCTCCATTTTATGAAGCTGCTAATGCACTTTACAATGCACTTTCACTTTTACTAATGTAATTGTTGTTGTAGTTTTTAACAGAGACATTTGTATTTTCCCCTAACATCTTTTTTAAATTATTTATCCTGTGTTGTTGTATGTACACTGTCTACTGTCTCTGCACAATCTGTATGTTACTGCTGCAACAAATGAATTTCCCCATGGCGGGATTATTAAAGGCATACTTACTTACTTACTTAGATCAGCTCGACTGGTAGCTCATATTGACAGCACACGACCCCGGCCTCTCTGGCCTTTCCCGTAGGAAATTAATCTGCTGTCCACCTCAGCCTTGACTCATGGCTGCCTCCACTTCCTATCCTTGAACTCAAAGGTGAAAGCATGCTGCTCCCAAGCCAACACCACCCGAGTCCAGGATAGGAAGAGCGATTTGTTTTCTTGCTTTTGTCTAGACGGGGGTATGATTTGTGTGCCATGCACTGTCCGGTCCTGTCCTGTTGTCCTGTGCACAGTCAGAGAGGGCAGTCACCCAGTTTCTGGGCTGTCACTCTCGGGCAGCTCAGCGCACAGAAGATTCATTGTTTGTTTTTCCTCGGCTTGTGTCGGTGGGTGGCTGTGTTGTCGCTACTCTGTCCCCTCACTATACGAGGAGCAGGCCAGTGGCACTGAACATGAAGGTGGTCCAACATTGATCCAACTTATAATGCACACTGTTCCGCCAGTGGAACAATGTAAGCTTAGTCCTCAAAAAAAACCTTTACTACCTTAGTACCTGTAGTACACC
>NC_085859.1:19491730-19549230 GCF_034702125.1 Engraulis encrasicolus
TTCTCTTTCTTTGTCTTTGGCCGACATCCCACAGTACACAGCCAAGAATGATATAACATAAAATTATGTAATTTACAAACTACTGTACTCCTGTGATATGTTTTCCCTCATATCTTAGAATGAATAGCCTTGCCCAAGTGGTACCAAGTTTAATTTGTCACATTTGATTTGACACATGAACTCATAAATGTACAGTAACTCAACCCTCTTACATACAGCCACTTATGCAGAAGGCACTGTAAATGAAGCATTGTAGTGATGTGACACACATTGTAATAACAAAGGAGTTTCCAGGGGGCCCACCCACAGGGACCCCGTTTCGAGTCCGGCCGGGGTCATTTCCCAATCCTCCCCTGTCTCTCTGTCCCATTCGCTTCCTGTCGCCATCTTCGACTGTCCTGTCAAATAAAGGCATAAAAAGCCCCTAAAAAATAAAAATAAAGGAGTTTCCACCTTTGACCGTGTGATGATTGTGACTGTTTTGCAGGGCAAGGGCTTTGCCAAGACAGCAGCCAAGGTCAAGAGGAAGAAGCAGTGGGAGAACCTGAGGCTGAAAATCATCATCGGAGGCGTGATATCCGCTGTCATCATGGTCATTATTCTGGTGGCCGTTTTAAACAGTACCAGCAGCGACTCGTCAGGAAGCGAAGGACCTGCTGACGATAGTGCCACCCCAGCGCCCTGACGGGGGCTTCGCTGGCCAGGACTGGGCAAGGAAATGGGAGGACAATGGGGGAAGTGGAGGAAGACAGGAAGATATAGCTATATATAGTATATCAGGGATTCCCTCCAAAGGAAAAGGGATTGATGAAGGAGATACAGTTCAGTTCGGCCTCTGCATAGTTGGCAGGAGGTGGAGAAGGGGATTCTAAAGGTTGCTTCTGTTGTAAGAATGGAAGAGAAAAATCCGATCTGTCTGCTATACTTCCTATGCTTGCTTGGAAGGAGCTCCGCGACTTTTTGTGTAAGAGAGCGATCTGGTTGTCAGATTGAGGTGTTTGCCTGCTGGACAAGTTTGTGTAGGAAAGGTACCTGGATCTGCTGCTTTTCAGGCCATTTGTAGGTGGGAAGAGTCTTAAAGGCAGTGTACAGGCTTTGTATGAGATGCGTCGTTCCACTGCAAGTTCACCCAATTGAGTTTACAGTTCTTTGTGTTTTCATATTTCCCCACACTTTGTCAGTCACTGCCTTCCAAGCATTTAACATCTATTAATATATTACATACAACTATCATAGGACATCTAAAGATTAATTTATACCTCCGTGTTTGAATTCAGTGAAGAAAGCTGTTGAAAATGATGCAATGAGAATTGTTTCTGCCTTTCCCTACAAAGTTTTCATGATGAAGATTGTGCATTGTAGGCTACATGTCTTTTGTCTGGAACTATTTCTTTTTTTTTTTACTTTGTTTAAACTACCGTCATAACCTGAGGGAAAGGTATATCCCTGCTGCTGTTAAAACCGTCTGCTGTTTAACCTTGTCTATCATTTCTATTGACTGTTACATGTAATATTGCTGTGCCTTCACCATATAGGCATACACAGTATCAGTTTTTGCCATTTAATTGTGTTGTGAGCCTTTATATGAATATGTTGCTATATCATCATAAATATCAGCATTTCATGATGCCTGTTGTTAGCAGACGTTTGCCACAATATCAATAAAAAAACATGTGAACAAACACATCTCTTATTAAAATACTGTTGAAAAAACTGTAACGATATAGACCTACTCCAATGGGCTAAATGACATTTAGGTCTAGACCAGTGGTTCTCAACATTTTTTGAACAAACACCCCCTTGACCTTATCATGAGCATCCCAACGCCCCCTTGACCTCCCCATAAGTCTACAAATGCCCCCCCTTAGTATTGAAAAATAAAATAGACTATTGCCCCCCAATGGGACCTAAGCCCACCCCCACTCAGCTGTGTCCTTCTCAACGCTCTCTGGGGGGCTGTAGCGCCCCCGTTGAGAAACACCAGTCTAGACCTAGAGGTTTAGCCTACCGATTTCGGATTTCATGCATTATTACCAGTGATGAGAAGGCTATTAAATATAGGCCTATTAGGCCTACTAGCCTAAGAATATCATGTAGCCACAGCATAGATGTGTCCATTAGGGCAGTCATGGATAAGCTGTTAGGGTGCCAGGCTCGCAGCCCAAAGCTTGCTGGTTCCTGACCTGCCAGGTTGGTGGGGGGAGTAATTAACCAGTAGGGCCTACTCTCCCCAATCCTACTCCATGACGAAGGTATCAAGAGCATATGGTACCATCACATTGAATGACATTTATGTATGATTTTGTGCTAAATAATTTTGATTGATTGATTGATTGATTGATTGATTGATTGACTGATTGATTGATTGATTGATCCCTCTGCACTGCTCCCTGAGGGCGCTGCTTGGGGCTGTCCCCTTCGCACGGCTGAGGCACAATACATTTTTTTTTGTGTGTGTGCAGTGAGCACTGTGTGCTGTGGACTGTCGTGTGACAATGACAAAGGGAGTTTACCAGGTTGGCTTGCACTTTCTTTCATTATTTAGTATTAGTAGGTTACATTTAGTTTTACCTATGCATATTAGTAGTCTCTGTCTCTGATCATTGACCATCATCTGCAACATTGTTACAGTGATACCAGTTGTGTTGCCCTATATTAGAATAACTTTAGTGACACCTGGTGGTAGCTAAACAAAATAGCTAGTTCTAACCTTGCCCATTCACTCTCATACAAACTAGGCTAGCTACCCACAAGCTGTTGTGTGGTATCTCCGTGTGAATGATTGGCTGATTTTGTTCTGACGTAGGCCTGTGTTGATAGTTCCTAAGTTTTGATTCTGAAATGATGACAGTGCATCCATCGCGCGCATAGCATTTGATATAATTTCCCATTGGAACAACACACAGAAAGAATTAGAGTCTAATATTGGTAAGGTTTTCATAATTAGTCAGTAAAGCGTGCTACACGGGGTGCTACGTGTCTGTAAACATAAATTATGAATGTGAGCTCTCAAAAGGCTAACATCAACAACCATGCTAAGAGTATTAGCTTGCTAAGACTGACTTACTTCGAGGAACACTTGTTTTTTCCTAGTAAGCTGATTTGTTTTACTTCATTTCACTGTAGCCGTTTGATGGATTTGTTTAATGTAACGTTAGTTAACGCAACACACTGGAAGTTATCTTAACTCAGCCTTTAGAACCTAACTGAAAACCTAGGCTTACCCGGTAGTGAGGACTGCACCATCATTTTAGCTAGCTATGCTATTTCAGTTCAAGTAATGCTGGTTATGTTCTGGTAGTATGAAAACTGTTTTGGATCTTAGGAGGCGAGTGGCGCGCTCATGTTTTCATTCATGCCGATGTACCGAAGATGACTTCTTACTTCGACGAGCACGACTGTGAACCGACAGTTCCAGAGGAGCAGTACCGTCAAAATGCTCTACTTGAACTTGCCAGGTAGGCTACGATTTGGACCCGTGTTAGTAGGCCTATGGCCATTTCTCAGTACTATGTTATGTATTCCAGGATGTGTACCGACTACAGTGCATGTTCTTCTTCTATATGGTGTGTTATGAACAGATCCCTGATGCAGGGTCTGGACATCGACTCAGGGACCTTCGATGTTGATGGAACTGGGGCCGTCTGGAACTGGGAGCAGCGTCTTCCTCCTGCTGCCTCCAAAACTGTAGTGCAAAGTCTGCCGGTGGTAATCATCAGTCCGGAGCAAGCAGGTGTGTGGTTCCACGGGCCCACAGCCACCCTTAGTAATGTGACGCGCATTACCAGGTGGGATGGGAAAGTGTTAACTCTCTCTCTCTCTCTCTCTCTCTCTCTCTCTCTCTCTCTCTCTCTCTCTGTGTCTTCGTGTGTGTGTGTGTGTGTGTGTGTGTGGCCAATCTCTCCAGACAAAGGTCTGAAGTGTCCGGTGTGCTTGTTGGAGTTCGAGGAACAGGAGTCGGCCCGGGAAATGCCCTGTAAACACCTCTTCCATTCAGGGTGCATTCTGCCTTGGCTGGGCAAGGTGAGCAGGAGCACTGTGTTGTTGTTTAAAAAAAAAAAAATTCTGGGGCATTTTTGTCGTTTATTAAAATAGTGCAGTGAAGAGCTGTGGACAGGAAGTTAGTGATGAGAGAGAGAGATACGGGGAAGGGTTGGCAAAGGACCCGAGCGGGACTCAAACCTGGGCCAGTCATGTAGCAGACGAGTGTCCTATCGTTAGCTCCTCCATACCATATACATGGGGCCCCAGGTTTGAGTCTGGCCGGGGTCATCATTACCCAGCGTTGCCCCATCTCTCTCCCCAGTACTTTCCTGTCGTATCTTCACTATCCTGCCACAAAAAAGGTGCAAAAAACAACAATCATATGAAAGAAAGACTGCATTTTTCCTAGAAATTCACCTCTTTACAAAGATACTGATATGTCTATGTCAGCAGATGGTGTCAGGCTTTTCTTGTCACAATATTTATTTTGTTATGCACTGAAAAAAAGTTTATTGCTGACCATGTCACAGTCCCTGTAGGTAATAAAAATATCAGACTTGGGCATTTATTCAACTTCATATTTTTCATTCATTATGTTTTTGGTTGATGTGTCTGCAGACCAACTCCTGCCCCTTGTGTCGCTATGAGTTACCCACTGACAATCCTGACTACGAGGAGTTTAAGAAGGACAAGGTGAGTCTTGACAACGTCCAGTGACCGTTTCTCCCCTTAGCCTCTGTTGCCCTCGAGTAGTGCTCGGTTTAAATTAAGCACATGCATGGTATGGTAGCTGGCCTTGGTCCTGGAAGGCTTTGCGACCATGAGTGGTGAGATCCACTCATGCCCCTTATGTGTGTGTATAGATCAGTGGCTTTCAACCTTTTTAGAATAAACGTTCCCTGAACCTCATCATAAGTCTCCCAATGCCCCCTTGACTTCATAATAAGCCTGTCAACGCCCCCTTAGCATTAATAAATGAAATGGACTAATGCCTCCCAATATATGGGCAGTCATGGGTGAGCGGTTAGGGCGTCACACTTGCATCCCAGAGGTTGCCGGTTCGACTCCCGACCCGCCCGAGTAATCAACCAGTGCTCTCCCCCATCCTCCTCCATGACTGAGGTACCCTGAGCATGGTACCGTCCCACCGCACTGCTCCCCATGGGGTGCCACTGAGGGCTGCCCCCTTGCACGGATGAGGCATAAATGCAATTTCGTTGTGTGCAGCGGTCACTTGTGTGGAGTGCTGTGCCACAATGATAATGGGAGTTGGAGTTTGGGCTTTCACTTTCACTTTCTTTCAATAGCAACTAAGCACCAAGTCAAGGCCCGCCTCAGGTTCCCTAACTCCGCCTGGGGGGCTGTAGAGCCCCTGTTGAGAAATACCGGTTGAGTGGGAAGGAACACTGTTTTTTTATGTAAGGGGAGGAGGTGGGACAATTGTAGAAGCCTTCTTTGCACAACAGGTGAATGAACAACAAGGATTCAATCTCTGAGAAGGTGGGAGAAGAGAACATAACTGCCAATCACACTGCAGGCTTCCTCCTGAACTGCTTTAAAAACAACATTAATTGTTTTGCAGGAGAGGAGAAGACAGCGGGAACACCGATTAGAGGATCTACACGGGGCCATGTACACATAGCCTCAGCGTTCAGGAGAGACGCCCTGTTTTGCACACTCAGTTGCAGCCACGATCACTTCAGACTGTCAACGTTTTACAATAACAAAAAATCAGGACCACAAGAAACCCGGGGACATTCTTTTGAACGTGTTCTGTATGTAAATAGAAAATGATCATTGATGTTTTTGTTATGCAAATGTGTGCGATTTAATTTGTGACGTTAATTTGAAGCTCCTATGCTAAAAATTAAAAGTATGATGCAGGCTGCAGATTTAAATATATTTTCAGTATCATTGGATTTTTTTAGTTAACACAGCAACATAAAGCAAATCACACGTTGTGAATTACAAACAGTTGTAAGAAACATACCACACCAATAAAACAGTAATTTTGTTAATGCTCTGTTAATGCCCCCATTCTTACTGTACAACAATGTAAGAGCACACACTTCCATGTCACACACAACAACTTTTCTTCCAGTTTGCAATTGCAAAGAGTTAAAAAATAATAATGATTTTGTTAGATTAATATTAATGGTGTGGAAGGCTGTTTGTGGCCTCTGGGTAGCCCAAATATACTACTTCACTCATGCCTCATTCAGAATTCAATGACCTATGAATACATTGATTTCATGTTTTCCACAGTGCATGAAAAGAGCACCATTTCTATCACACACTGCAGGCTCTGTGCCACAAGGTTCACCTTTCTACATACATGGCTTGTAATTAGGAGGCTCCCTCCCCTTACCAGAGCTGTGTCTGGGATTCCCTGATTGGAGTATACTGTATGATTCATAGATGTTTTTAGTTATTGTCATGCAGATCATGAAACATGAACATGTGGTCATGTTGGTCAAGGTTTAGTCACATGATTTTTGAAACACAGATATTTATAATTCATTTCACAATGATCGGACCTGAAACTGAAATGACAACTCAAAGCCTTTTTTCAGATTCTGTTTTATTTCTTACTTGAATATAAATCTCTTGACAAAAAAGAAATCAGAAATAAAAGAAACACAAATCAGTTGTTATACAAGAAAAGAGAACACATTCAGTCATTGTTATCATACTAATGACATTTTGCGTTTGAGTCTAAATTCACCCACTCTTATTCAAATTTAACACGTAAAAATATTCCAGTGTCTTTTTTACGATTTAAAAAAGACTTACAAACAGTGGAACAGATAGAAATGCAACCTTTTTAATAAAAAGAAAAGCTTTCAGAGCTGGTGGCATTTTGGTGTGAACATTTCCTTTTCCACAAATGACCACATCCACCAAAATCATTACAATTAACATACGGTATACACTTGAGTCAAATCAGAAGTCATAAGCATGGGACCCAAAGTTTGATGCTTTAAATGCACTGTATAAGAACATTTGGTTGAATGAAAAAAAAAAAAACGGAGTACAGATAATGTGACCTTGCAACATGAAGAAAAAAAGATGGAGCACTGGAGTCCTTGCGATTAAAATGATTTCATCCTTGTGCCAGTAGTTTTGCTCAGTGGTATGGGCTCTTGGCAACAAAAGCAGCTCAAAGGATGATGACCTGATAAAAAGGGTGCTTAAGCATAGACATGGATGGTATGACATGAACTGTTAGTTGTAACATGGGACATGAAATCATCTGCCTTGATGCAGTAATAGGCAGCGATGGATGTAGTAGGCAATTTGGTGGATCGATGCATTGGCCAAACTGTGCTGCCCTACAAAGACAAAGTGCAGTAACTACGGCAACATTGAACCAGAGAAAAATGCCTTCGAAGTCTTGGTATCAGGTTGGATATTGTAGTGACTGAGAATTAGACAATTAGCAATATTTCTAAAACGGGACATATTTGGACCATAAGGCCATATCACAAGATAAAGGAGGTGTTCTGAATACCATTTTCAGTACAAACTAAATTTTGACAAAATACACTATGTAGTTACTGCACTTTGCCTTTGTAGGGCAGTGTGGCGTCCTACAGCCATAGCGGTAAAGCTCTTCAGGGGGGATTCCTAGAACACGGCTAAGTGATGAGCCTGGCTCAGTTAAATAACAGAAAGCGATCAGTCACTAGGTAACCTACAGGCATCATTTAGTTGGGAAAATTGAGGATTCCTTGTGCCTTTACTTCTAGCTGATTTACCACAAGATCCTATGTCCTCGATTGTATGTACTGTATAAGATCCAGGTTAACTTGACCTGTTTTTTTTACCCCCTTAAATCCAACCACCTTTTTGGAACCCCCCTCTGAACCGAACAGTTAGATAGAGCTGACCTTTTTCAATTAATAATTTTGTTAAGTCGGCATCAGCTAAGACCACCATCTTCAAGGACATCACAAAATACAGTGGAATCTTCAAGTATGAAAGAAGAACTGAAACAAATACATTGGGAGTGCATTGTGACCACAAATGAAAAGGAGAAGTTATTTAAAAAATAACTTAAGCACCCTTGAAACAGCATAATAAAACACAGGCATGATCTTCATGATATTGTGGTGCTTTGTGCACATCACGTCAACACAAAAACAGATATGGCGCATGACATACTCTATATATGTTTCTTGCATACAGAGGCAAACAGCACACAGAGAATATTATTTATAATATGAACCTATGTTAAAATATTTACACAAAAAATATAAAGGACATGACCACTAGCATGTTGGAAATCCCATGGGGTAAAAACAACAAAATTAAAACAGTTTGACACTTATATTGCAACCTATAGGTGATTGGTAGTGATCACTTAGGCCATTCTAGTAAATGGATTGTAACGTCTTTTTTTGCTGGTAAACGACATTGTGAAATGTCTGAAGCAAGATAATCCCTCTGGCTACAGTGCAATAACCCTCAAGACAATCTGGCAATACACAATAAAACCCCTGGAAGTTTTACAGCCTGGGTCAAAACAAAGGGTCAGCTTCTCCAACAAAGATCCGGGGTGTACTCCAAGAACCTTTCTCGGTAGTAAAACAAGTGAAGTTAACCTTGAGGTAGTGGCAAATCATCTAAAAGAAGAGCAAGGAGTCTTAATTTTCTTAACCGAACGACACCAGTGGGCTATCTATTAGCAGGTTTACCACTTCCTGTTGGTTACCGTAGCCAGGTTTATCATTTAAAGGGACACTGTGCAGGAAATGGTCAAAAAAGGTACTGCAACGAGGCTGCTCATTGAAACTGGGCTGCCTATTGCCAAATTTGATCTTCACATGAAAGATTACTTAGTAATAAATACATATTTTCTAGTATGGTCCAAGTACAGTCGTTTTTGCAGCTAAAAATGGCGGACCATGTAGAAGATCCCCCTTTTTATGTATGAAAAGTGCAATTTTTCCAGTCATAATGAATACTTAGAATTTGATGGTTGTGGTAAGTATTCATGAAAAATGTAACATTAGTGAATGGGCAGCATGAATTCTGGAAATAAACAACTAAAAATCTCACACAGTGTCCCTTTAACCATGTTTGTGGAATACCCCCCAGGTTCTAGTCCTAGACTAGGTGAGAACTTCAGTGAAGAGCTCCACTGGCAACAAAAAAAAACACCATTAGTGTAAATAGGCTCAATCCATGAATAAGGAAAAACCTGTCTAATCGAGTAGAACATGCACAGCCTGGTCTTTCAGAGTATGCTACGGCAGTCAAATATACGTGTATACCTCTTTCAAAAGCAAGTCAGCAGTCAGAGGTAGCTAATGTCAAAGTAAATTTGTAAATGCTTCTGGGGTGGAGTTCCATCCAGCCAGTGGTTGTACACCAGACAAGAGAAAATGGATCACCATGTTGCTGCAGATGAACTTGAGTACTACTCAGGAGGAGCATAGGCTCAGTTGAAGACCTCGGCTTAGAGAGATTCTGCTCATGGTGCTCAGTGTGACATGGTGAAAACCAATGATTGTTATTACATGTTTACAGTCACTGGTCAAACAAATGACAACAATAAAACCACTACAGTGGGATTGGCAGTTGTTGTTGTAGTTTACATCAGTGCCCACCAGGGGCCGCCACCATCAGAACAAAAAGGAAGTTATGGCTTTGCAGGTGCAGGTAACGTAAAGCAAACACCACCTGAGGGACAATCAGAAACTAACATGGGACCATCATGGTGGTTGATGTATTTTGGAATCTGACATAAGACCATCAGCAGAGGCTCACTAAGCAACACTAAGGTCATCGGAGCCTAAGTGGCACCTTCAAAGAGTTGTATTTAAAAAAAAAAAAAAAAAAAAGTAAGGCTCCCAGGAGCCAGCCCAGGTACACCTAAAGAAAAACAACAATCAGCACATCAGACATCGAAAGGTACAGCGTGGAGTGGACATTCTATTGTGGCACCTTCAGTTGACATCGGCCACGAGTGTAGACCAGGCAAATCTGCTACATGATCCAGCAAAGCGAAGGCAGTTTAAAAAGGTTCTGTTGTGTCCAGTAAAAGTTACAGCACTGTGGTGCTACCCCCTTTGCTAGCAACAACAACAGGCAGGAATAAAAACTTGGCCGTATTTGAGGAAAACAAAGAAAAAAACAACAACAAAAAAAGTAAAATGCCCTCTTTCTATGATGACAATGAGCCAAACAGAACACAGAACCTAATCATAGCACAGGAAAAAAAAAGAAAGATGCAAATTCACAAACTCGCCAGAGTCACAATCACATCTCAAATGGAGGCATTGTTTTGAGCATGGCATCACGGATGAAAACACTTTGTGACAAACCGTGCTAACATGCAATCATGTTATATAGAACTATTCACGAGCCAACATCAGATGATGCTTCCTGACTAACATATGCTGACAATATTTTATGACCGGTATGTGTTTGACAATGGGATAATTGCTGCAATTTAACTGTAATGACAAAACCTCATTGTGTTTGTGGTCACAGTTATACTACTGAAAAGTTGCCCTTTGTGTCTTTGAAATGAAATTGGGAAAAAAAGAGGTCTCAACTAACACTTATCGAACAAAATTGTCATTACAATCCTAGATTTCCTCCCCTATCAAACAACTAGAGGCATTCGATAAAATTGTCAAACTATACTTTGATTACAAAGAACAAAAAAAGAAAGGAAAATATTAATTTTGTTTGTGTGCAAAATTAATCAGCTTTGCCAAAGTGAGAAAGGACTGCCAGCATCCTGAACAACACGGAGCCTGACAAAGTCCCGTCAAATCCACCATCTTAGGGCCTTTCAAAAAAGTGACCGAGACACACCTGTCAAGTCTCCTCGGACCTCCCTCACGAGGTAAACAGCAATAATCATACGTGAAACAACTAGCAAGTGTGTGAACATATTTTTTTGTAAAATTTCTGGCAATTACATTTGCGAACACACAACATTCTTCTCAAGAGCACTTCTAAAAACAAAAAAAGGCTTGAGATTGAGGGACACCAGGACGGCTTAAAATAACACAAGATACACACACACATTCACACACACACACAAACGGAAACACGCATATCAAATATCCCTCAATCCCTGTGCATCAATCAATTATCTTCCCTCCAGCCTCAATGCCGCCCTCCTTCTTTCCTTTCCTCCTCATCCCCCCTGCCTCCTTGTCCACTTCCTCTAAGCAGCACCACAGGAGTCACCTCCACTGGAGCGGTGGTGTATGTTCCAAGTGACACGTGACTCAGGATGCGCTGGGTTGGGTTATGTGGGCGAACGTATCAGAGGGTACGGTAGGGAGGAGGAGGAGGACGAGAGAGGGAGACAGAGAGAGAAAGATAGAGAGAGAGTTGGGTGGAAATGGGCAAAGGAGGGCAGCCAGGAGTGGGCAGGGGGAGAGGGGGGGAGAGGGAGAGAGAGAGAGAGAGAGAGAGAGAGAGAGAGAGAGAGAGAGAGAGAGGGAGAGAGACCTCAAAAACATAGCAATGTTTTTAGGTGTGCAGTGGAGGGCAGGAGAGGGTGGTCAGGAGAGAGAATAGAGGCCTACTACAACATGGCGATGTTCTCCGGTGTGCAGTTGAGGTGGGTGGAGGTGCTGCTGCCGCCGGGGGACTTGAGGCCCTTGGCCCCCCCGCCGCCACCACCCAGCCCCCCCAGACGCTCGCCACCGCCCAGGATCATGCTGCTGGAGCTCTGGTGGCAGCCGCGCTGCAAGCCCGCCATCATGGTCTCGCTGGTGACCGTGCCGAACTCGTAGGTGAAGGTGCCGTAGAAGACCAGGATGACCACAGTGAAGACCCACTCGCAGATGGCGGCCGCATGCTGCAGCACGAAGCTCTCGTGGACGAAGAACGCACCGCCTTGGAGGGGACACTGGTTAAGGACCAAGCGGTTTATATATATACTGTGTCAATCACTAGATAATTAACATTTCAATTAGACTGCCCCTCCTTGGAGGGGGCACAAGTTAAGGACAAAGACACCCTTTCATACTGTATTGAGTTAACAATTAATTAGGTAATTAATAACATAGGTAATACGTTAGATAACTTAGGTACGTAATTTGCTGATGGTTGCCATGGGCAGCAGCATGAAGCTTGCGTGGATGAAGAACGTGTCACCTGATTATACACCAAGTGGTTTATACAGTATCAATCAATAGATAATTACTTTTCAGTTACACTTGATTCTATCTAATAGTAGCTGGTCTCTCATGGACGAAGAATGCGCCGCATTTGACAGGGCACAGGTTAAGGAAAAAAAACACCCTTTATAACTATGTTAAACTAGGTAAAAGCTGGGCAACCATGTCCTAATGGCTAGGGGACAAATAATGTACTGCCTGGAGTGGGGTACTGGTTTATTGTCGCTAGATATTGTCGATTCAATAAGCACTAAGTTAGTTAAGCTTGTTTCTAGCTTGTGGACAAAGAACGTGCCGCTATGTGGGGGTACTGGTTAAGGACAAAAACACATAAAATACATAATATTTTATAATAACACATAAAGAGGACCAAACTGCCACACCACAAGTCACACCACAACTTGTTCGAATCCACGTCTACTTTTCCCCCAGTCCAATCACCATGTATTCTACACACGACGGTCACGTCCAAATCAAGTCTCTCAAGCGCATAGCATCTCAATCAGAGTCAAGTCGCAAGTCATTCCCAAATTTGCAAAGTCAAGTCTGAAAACATCAAGTCTCAAGTGTGACTGAAGTCCACATCTCTAAGTAACCAGCTCAAGTGTCCACCTAGGAATACTAGCTGGGTAACTATGGCCTAATGACTAGGGGATGAAGAATGCACTGCTTGGTGACGGGGCCCCTGGTTAAGGACAACAACATGCTATACAGGCTACAAGTCGCTATGGGCCTCCCCGGGAGGCAAATTTTGTAACAAATTTACATAGACAGTGTCAAAATGACAACAAGCTAGGGATAAAAGATAACATGTCTACCAACAGTACTCAACAAGGTAGATACATTTTTCAATATTGCATCGTGTCACAATTCTGCAATTTTTAAACTTTTGGCCTATCAAGGGCCCCCATGGCTACATCCATATCTAGCCTGTGCATCAAATGAATTGAATCCAGCCTTCTTTACACGTTCTATTCACCCTGAACATTTTAGCAAAGCTGTTAGTCATGTTGTAATGGCCCTATGCCACTAAACCAGTTCAGTAATATTCGAATAAAAGCAGCACACAATAGAAGTTTGCCTGGATTTAAAAAAAACAAAAACAAAAAACAGAAGCCAGAACACTGTTTACGACGTTCACAGATGAGCAAATACAATCAACAGCAACAGAAATACTTTGTGCATCCCAAACTGCACTCAACTGCAGTCGAACATGAAAGAGCGGTACAAATAGAGTGTCTCCATTACGGCGGGATAACGGCACAATTGAGCAGAAATATGCAATAAACTGTCAACATTAGGGCTGCTGGAATTGGAAATGTGTAAACGTGTGGGGTGCGCAATGAGCCTGGGGATGCTCCAGATTTCACCTAGTGCAGCAGAATATATGAGAGAGAGAGAGAGAGAGAGAGAGAGAGAGAGAGAGAGAGAGAGAGAGAGAGAGAGAGAGAGAGAGAGAGAGAGAGGGAGAGAGAGAGAGAGAGAGAGCAAGCAAGCATCCTTTTTTTGATGCCAGCTCATCGTTTATGGCTGCTTCAGGAGTTGACAGCTGCTCTCTGGGGCTTGGAGCCTAGAGCTCATGTTTTATTTACCCCACCGCCATGTGAATTATCCATCTGGACTCACACAACAAGCAGCCACAGTGCTGCTCGTGCTCAAGAGGACCACAGCCACCCCTGCCAAGGCCACGGTAGGGCACTGGGTTACTACGCCGGCGACCTGGGTTTGATTCTGGCCTGGGTCATTTGCCGATCCTTCCCCATCTCTCATCTCATTTCCTGTCTCTCCTCAACTCTGTCAGAAATAAAGGTATAAAAAGCCCAACAAAATGTTTAAAAAATAGGACCACAGCCAACAGTGGCCCAACCACTTATTACCCATCAAACCCTGGGGCGATTGAAAAGAATTTATAAAGATTACACCTGAGAAAGGGAACCACCCAGCCCACAATAATGACACAATAGGTGGAAAGAAAAACACTGTCAATTACTGTTTTTACAAAGAACACGCCAGGTGATTGACAGAGTGCGTGTATGAGTGAAGACTGTGACAAGAGCCCTAACTTGTTTTTCAGCTCACATAACAAGAGGAACTAACCAATCTATTGAAGCAGAGGTGCAAAGCCAACAATGTGCTGTGCTCTTTGGTTATTAGATCAAAGGTAGCAACCAGCGGCAACACAATGGACTGCACTAAAAACAAAATGGGATTAGAAAATGAGTAGAAGATACAAAATGGTGGCATTACTCTGATACTCTTCTATGGTTGGATATAAACACCGTTCAGCACGACCCCTTTTGCATCATTCAGAGCCGGCTCGCGGCTGCCCGAGAAGACAGAAGGCATCGGGTTTCCAGTTCTATATTAGTCTATCAAAGTCAAAGCACTCCCTTGTCTAATCCTCCTGGAGGGCACCTGGCCTATTGTATTTCGCCTACCAACTCAAGGTCTGCTGTGTCGCTGCCGCCGCCGCCGCAGAGCATTCAGAACATTCTGAGTGGAAGTGTGCGAGGAGGAGTGCAACCATGCAAAGCCTGTTTACAGACACAAGTCATGGGGTGTACGGCTGGTCTGGACAGCTTGTTTAGCGATAACCACGGGGTCTGATGCCTATCAGTGCAAGCGAAGAAGCACATAGAGGGCTTATTCTTCTCTCACATGCTCCACACATTATCTCCTGTGAGAATTGTATTTATTTATTAATTTTCACTTTTTGCCTGCAGTGAAAGGCACGTCCAGAGGGAGAGAGAGAGAGAGAGAGAGAGAGAGAGAGAGAGAGAGAGAGAGAGAGAGAGAGAGAGAGAGAGAGAGAGAGAGAGAGAGAGAGAGAGAGAGAGAGAGAGAGACAGAGTCAGACGCTGCCTTTACACACAGCTCCCCCTCTGCATAACGTCATGCATCAGCGCTACATCATGCCCTCAATAAACAATGAGTTAGCATAGATATATAGGACATCTGCACTAAGTATACAGCGGAGCGTTCACTCCTCAATGTGGCAGGAGAGAGAACAGAGAGGAGGAATATGAGCATGCATGGCAGCCAAGGGAACAAGTGAATGACTGGGCTGAGGTCAGAGATTCTGTAAGTATATAAAGATATGCCATTGTTGCTATGGGCACCTAACATGACCAGGTTCTGGTCTGCCTAAAGGGGCGTGTCATAATGCTCCTAGCATTGAATAGAACAGTCCTTAGGTCTGCCTAGGTCTGCCTAAAGGGGGATTTCCCCCCCCCCATCCCCCATGCAATAATAGAGCCCGTAAACAATGAGCCAATGGAACCTCTCTCTCTCTACTCTCTCTGCTGAGGTCTTGCCGATTTGAGATACCTGTGACACTGAACTACCTAGGTGTGATTGGGCCATTTTAACAGGCTATTATTAGCTAGGTCATCTCGACAAAGCATCCTGTCTTGATCGAACACATGAAAATAGGTAAGAGAAGGAAATGGAGAGACGGTGACCGAAAGAGAGAACGAGTGCGTGAGAGAGCAAAAATGGTAAAAGGATACTGAGGACGAGTGAAATGAGCGCACCGATGGTGAGGCCGACCCGCACATGTGCCATCCAGTAGTCGAGGGCAGTGAGCGCCACTCGGTAGGTCAGCAGACACTGGAGGCAGACAAACACCATGCCCGCCGGGAACGCCACGCCAGCCCCGACATAGTGGAGCGTCTTGGCATGATCAACCTGGAAGAGGACATAAGCAGTAGATACATGCCCCAGTTCAATTATGAATATAATACAATATAATACAATATGTCATTATTAGCATGATCAACCTGAAAAAGTACATAAGCAGAAGATATATGTCGATGTCAGAGTTAAAAGAGAGATTGGTGACATGATCAACCTGAAAACGTACATCAGATACTTGTCAGAATTAAAACAGTGATTCAGGTAGCATGATCAACCTGGAAAAGCACATAGATAGTAGACAAATGTATGAATTAAAAATAGAGGTAGGTGGTATAATCCTCCCGAAATAGTACATAATATATAGTAGTACACACACTACACACAAAACCGAATTAAAAGAAAGATTGAAGGGTTGCCATTGATATTGGATCAGTGTAATTAAATAATAATTTTTAATAATAATAATAATAATAATTGTATTTGTATAGCACTGTGTCATACAAGGCATGTAACTCAAAGTGCTTAACAAATGGGAAAATACATTGTTAGAGATAGATTTAAAAGGAGAGGTATAGAGGAGAGGCAGAAAAAGCAGGAAGGCAGAGGAAGAAGAGATAGACAGAGAATGTAGAGTCATAAGGTCAACGTAGGTTAGGACCAGGATTCTTAGATGTGTAAGGTCCATAGTGGCTGGGCCTATCATAAGTCATAGATAGTCACACAGAGATTGGGCGCTCAGGTGCGGCCCCTGGTGGCATCAGGGGTGAGGAAAAACTCCCTTTCGCTTGATTCATAGTTTGTGAGGGGGAAAAAAAGCTCAGTGAGGTCTGAGAAAAAAGACCCCCTGTAGTCAGGAAGAAACCTCAGGCAGAGACCAGCGGCCACCTAGGGGAGCCCCCTGCCAGGGCTGGATTGCGAGTAGTAAGGGCGCTGCGGCGGCTGGGACACTATGACGCCTTGGCAGCTAGGAGTTGGCAAGGATGAAGAGGTGGGTGGCTGCGGCGGCTGGGACACTATGACGCCTTGGCAGCTAGGAGTTGGCAAGGATGAAGAGGTGGGTCTTCAGCTGCTTCTTAAAGGAGTCGACGGAGGTGGCTGATCGGATCTCGATGGGGAGGGCGTTCCATCTCTTGGGCGCATAGCAGGCAAACGCGGCGTCGCCGATCTTCTTCTGCGGGGGGGTGGGGGTCCTTAGCAGCTTGGCATCAGTGGACCTGAGAGCTCGAGCAGGGGCATAAAAAGAGAGCATGTCTGAGATATAGCTAGGGGCAAGTCCATTTAATGCTTTAAATACTGTGAGCAGAATCTTAAAGTCGATTCTGTATGAGACAGGTAACCAGTGCAGGTCTGCCAAGACAGGAGAGATGTGCTCTCTCATTCTGGTTCTTGTTAGTATTCTTGCCGCAGAATTTTGAATGAGTTGCAATTTGTCAATTAAATGATTAATGGTACACTGTGTAGTTAAACTCCAAGGTGGTTAGGTAAGGATGATGGGCATCTGTCGCGTAATGGTGAAGGGAGGTGGACTAAGAATCAGAGGGTTACTGGATCAAATCTCACCCTGACCTGTAAGAAGAATATGCACCCCTACTACGCCATCAGGGACAGTAACTGATACCCTGTAATAACAGAGAGTCACTTTGGATAACCCCGTCAGCTAACTGTAAAGTAATAATCTAATAATAAATACACAAGTTAAGATTACACAACATACCTCACAAACTCATCAAACAAACACCTTAGAGGTGAGCAGGAGCGTAGCAGCACATTTTGGGCCCTATGTTCAATCAGCTCCAAAGAACCCCCCCAGCATATATATCTTCATCAATCGGACTGTGTATGGGCCCCCCTATATACATGGGGCCCTGGTAACACTTTACCCCCCTGAACGACACCCCTGGAGGTTAAGGGAAAAGACGTACTACAAGCATATGACACAAGCACAGCCTAAAACCACAAAAAATAATTGGATTGTTGTAATTGGGATGACTGACAGCCAAGTTGACAAATTAAATCCCCCAACCACTGCCTAATAGTCTGTGGATGTGATGAGGTCTTCCATGGTCATAAATATTGATTTTCCAGAAATGTGGGCAACAAATGAGTTGTAGTAAATAATGAATAGACCGACTTAGGATATAATACGGGGGGTATCTTGGCCCAGTATGTTAAATTTGAACTATTTAGGAAAGTCAATATCTCAGCTCAGTCATGGGAACATGGTTATTGAGTTATCGAACATGGTTATTGAGGTGTCAGGTATGTCACTTTTTGACAGTCATCAGTCCTTTGCATGCCTTCTCCCAAGCCCCTGCTTCATATCACCTCGTCTTCACAGGGATAGAAATGGCCACTGGGATAAAAAGTCCAATCAGAAAAAATACAGTATATCTGTCCAGAACAATTACAACCCATCTTTTGTTAAACAACCGCCACTACTGCTGATGAAAATGTGGTTAGTATTTTGGAGTGAAAAATCCCTTTCCTTTCCTATAAGATTACTGCATGGATTCTATGTACCAAACATGATATATGGAACAAAATACCCTGCAGTGCCATACAAAATATCAATGCTTGAAAATAATACTGATGCTTTGGTCAGCCTTTGGTTCTGCTGTGCTGTCGTGTTTGCTCTGTGCTGATGCAGACACCCACATCAGTGGTTCTCAACATTTTCCCATCATTCCCCCCTTCGGAGGGTCTGGATGAATCCGAGCCCCCCCCTCCAAGCAACAGCAGTACTCGTGCAGACTGACTTTACGATCGCTGCGCTGCGCAGAATTGAAGGAAAGGTGACTGGTGACATAAAAAAGAGGGATGTGTTTTCATTTCCTTTGCTATTCAAATGTATGACAATTTATAATATAATGTTGGTGAGGGCTTAAAATCTATTGCTTATTGGAGAGACAGGAAATAATTTCCTTGGGGGGAAGAAAAACAAAATCAGATGTCACACGCCCTCCCTGCGATGCCTCCGTGCCCCCCAGGGGGTCTTGAGCCCCACTTTGAGAAACATTGACCTACAGTAATGGTAGTGCTAACCCAGATGACAAATATGAAGAATGTGAGGGGGTGAGTGCCGGAAGGCTAGCCTCCCTTTTAAAGGGATGCTACTTCCTTATGTTCTGACTTTGACCAGCTCTTGGGAGCAAGGAAAGTGTAGTCAATCAATACAGAAGAGACATTAAGGGCGGAGGTTGCACTCCACACAAAAACGTTCCCCATAATAGCGGAGAAGAGTAAAGAGAGTCAAGAGAATGCACAGCAATGGGATGGGTGAAAATATGATGAAAACTATGTAGGTCAAAGTATTGTGCTAATAAAACAAAATAAAATTGCATTAACTCTATTCAGACTTGGCTTTTTTGGAATTCCTGGGCCTGGGGGGGGGGCTCTTTTGACCCCCCCCCCGTCATAACTCATGAACGGAATACGGTATGATCACCAAACTTTAGGGGGATGATCTATGCACATCTAGGAATGACATATTTTTTGTGTCATTATCTGCTATTATGATGTCATTATCTGATTATAATGCCCAAAATCTCGCCATAATGTATTTTCCATCAAATTTAGGTCATGCACTTACATTTTTATGATTATATGCTTCAGACCACTTAAAGGCTCACAAAGTTGTCTGATGTTAATGGAAATAACCAAAAAATATGAAAACATATGTCACAAAATGGCGTCATAGATATGGTAAAGTGGCTTCAGTTTCTTATAACATTGCACCAAGTCCTCAACAACAGGATACATCATTACCAAATTTGCAGGGCATGATATACATGACACACTTAATCAATGAGATATAAAAAGAATGAATGAAATTGAGGAGAAATGTGTGTTGGTAAAGATAAAGCCCGCTGCAATTATATATGTGGCGATGTCATCAAATTAGCATACATTTGCAAATTAATGATAATTAATGAAGCTGACATTAGATTAGGTATGTTAGGTAGGTAATTCGTGCTAATGTAATGTTATAACTATACAATAAGTAGTAAGGTAAGCGTACCCATTAAGCCCATGTACCCTTTAAGCCCACTTTCAACTTTGAGGTCAATTTAAAGAAAGGGAAAAGGTGAATTTTGTTGTTCATCACCCTATCCAATTAAAGGGTTTAGTAACTGACAAAATGTTTTTTATTGCAAACAAATCACATTTTTTATCGTCGAGTTATCCCCGTCCAAGTGAACCCAGTCTCAGGACTACTGACAAGAAGTTGCCTCAAAACTTTGCCGTTTTGGGACATGTCAGAAATCATAGAATTTCAGCTAGTTTAAGTAAAATATTTTGAAAATACTTTCATATTTAGTGAACTAAGAGGTAAATGTAATGATTTATATACATGCAGTGTTTTACTAAATTATAGCATTTCCCTTCAAATGGAAAGATGTGTTTTATGAGCGAGCAAACGCCGATATTCTCTTGATACAACCACACACCATCTTTATCTTACTCTACCGTAAGACTTAAGGTGGTTAGGTATGAATTCTAAGCATATTCCAGTTTGTTTGGCATTGATCTTTAAAGAAATGCATCATGAAATGTTTTTGTGGAGTTGATTATTTCCATAAAATAGCTTTTTGTATAGGCGGGCTTAATGGGTACAAGGTGGGCTTAAATGGTACACCCCATTGAAATGCATGCAAGTTGGCATGCATGCTAATGAAAAATGCCTTTGAGGGACATTAAAAGTGCTGTACAATCTGAAGTAGTAGGTCAAAAAGGTGTAATGTAATGAACTAACAATAATCAATAAGAAAAAATAAATGTCTCTGTTTGGATGAAGAATTTTATGAAGTATATGAAGTAAGAGATGCTGTAATGTTTAATTAGGTTTTATGCATTATTTTTTTAGCAAATCTTACATTTTGGAAGAATATTTTGATCTGAAACCATTTATACCATGTAGGCTACACTGTTTAAACTCAACTCACACACCTCACCAGGTATTTTGATAGAGAAATAACAAGTGGGCTTAAATGGTACCAAAGGTACCATTTAAGCCCATTCAGACTTTTCACTTTTCTCGTAAAAAATCTTCATATTGTACTTTAAAATATTCATCAATTCAGTGATAAACATTGAGAAGAGAGGTAAATCTTACTTACTATTTAAGAAATCATTTCACAAAAAAATTGTGTGAAGATGATTGAAAAATAAAGAAATTTAGATTTTGGTGGGCTTAAAGGGTACGCTTACCTTATGTGATAAGAAAGGAACAATAATGAGACTTTGATCAGTGATTTCGGTCAGACATACCCGTCAGAAAACCGTTGCAAATGGCAACGATAAAAATGATAAACCTAATCTTTCGGTACTAAACTGTAGCCAACTAAATTTTAGGAAAAGTCACATAGTTTCGTAGTCATAGCTTAAGTTGTTAAGGAATTATACGACATCAAAGTTGGTGCGGGCACTTTTAGCCCCTCCCCCCTTCCCCAGTCTGGATAGGGTTAATTGTGAACTATAACAAAGTATGGGTATTCACTTATTTCACTGGCAAAATCATGGATCATGGTTTGTGTGTTTGTGATTGAATAAAAAACATGCATGTTGTTGATTCCTCTTCATAGTTAGGCCCATATATACCTGCATTAGTTACATTACGTACATATTTCTGTACCTATGTAGCCCCCAACATGTATTCATGTACAACCATGCATTTATGTAAAGACATTAGTTGGAATGTCTACATTCCACACGTATCTGTAACTGTCTCACACGTACGATATGTTTGTGCCTGTAGATGAAAAAGCATTCAGCGATAGATAAAAAAGAGGGAAGTGTGACAGACCTGGAAGTTCCCCACCATGACTAAGCCGACAGCATTGCCGAAGCCGGCCGCCAGCCCGCCAGTGTTCAACCAGCAGCTGTGGCCATGCTCGATCACCTGAGCATAGCGCAAAAGGCACACCATCACCACTACCAGGAGAGAAGAGAAGAGAAGAGAAGAGAAGAGAAGAGAAGAGAAGAGAAGAGAAGAGAAGAGAAGAGAAGAAAAGAAAAGAAAAGAAAAGAAAAGAGAAGAGAAGAGAAGAGAAGAGAAGAGAAGAGAAGAGAAGAGAAGAAAGGAGAAGAACAGAGAAGAGAAGTGTTGAAGAAGACTGAGTTGACAAGGCTGAGATTTCAATTCTTTAGTTTCACTGGACATGCAAATGAAATGAGACAGTTCTCACTGTTGTGAGAGAGTGGTCCTCACACTGGGTATAAGCTTAAAAAAACATATACTTACTTTATTATTTAACAAACGGCAACATTTCAATCCAGTAGTGGGATCTTCCCGTTGCCGTTTGTTAAAATAGTAAAGCATTTCTTTTTGGAGCTTGAACTTAGTGTGCGGGCCACTCTGTCACGCTATGTGCTGCAATTGTCTTGCACCTGGACTAGTGTTTTTGTAGATGTGCGTACCGTAACTTTCAAACACATTTCTCACTGTGTACACATGTTTACATGAATATTTTCACAGTTTCTGGGTGGTTCCACTGTTTACTATACGCCGACACCAGTGTTGTTGAGTCAGAGCATGCAGAATAAACTAGTGGGACGAGTATCTAAAGAGATGTGACTGCGGTACACCGCACAAGAAGTTGGTTCCAAGTCCATTGTTCAAGTGCATGCAAGTGTCACGACGAGAATGCCTGTGAAATCCACTCATTGTCCTTGCTTGATGTCTAAGTCTTAGCATGTGTGGACTGACTACAGTAGAATCACGCCTTACCCATGAACGCTCCGACGTTGCCAATCAAACTGAATAGGCAGCTTTCTGGAGGGAAGGACCCACATTTACTGTTGGAATGCAAGAGCACAGAGGAGCAAGGGCAAAGGTTAATCAGAGTGTTAAATATAACTTTTAACATACTACATACAGCTCCAGGCCTTTTTATTAGAATACCATGAAAAAGTTTATTTATTTCCATAATTCCATCAATAATGTTAAACTGTCATGGATTGTAGATTCATGGCCCAGTTTTTTAACTATTCCAATCATTATTTTTTTTCTTTTTATATACGTTGGCCTTCCAGCTCAAAAAAACCATGAATTGGGGAATTCGCATTATTAGAATATTGTTATAAAATCACTTTTTTCTTCATCAAAATTCGGGTCACATTAAATCAGTTGAAATTTGGTACTTTCTACATAACATGCAATGGTCAATACTTGGTTATATCCTTGATGCTTTGCTGTCAGCTGTTCTTGTTTGTTGACCTGGTACCCCACACTTCACTCTTCAATATACCCTGTAGATTTCCATGCCACGTTTTGCCGCTAACTCACCAGTTTAATTCTAAATAACCAGAAATGAAACCCCATTGAAAATGAATGGGGTTTTATTTCTGTTGAGTTAGAATTAAACTGGTGAGTTAACACCAAAACGTGGCATGGAAATCTTCGGGTATATTGAAGAGGGAAGTGTGGGGCACCAGGTCAACAAACAAGAACAGCTTACAGCAAAGCATCAAGGATATCTGGGCTTCCATAACTCCCATGCACTGTTTTTGCCATTGACTTCAATGTTAAACGCATCATGGCCATTATGAAGACAGAGAATGTCCTAACCAAGTATTGACCATTGCATGTTATGTAGAAAGTATCAAATTTCAACTGATTTAATGTGACCCGAATTTTGATGAAGAAAAATTAGATTTTATAACAATATTCTAATAATGCGAATTCCCCAATTCATGGGTTTTTTGAGCTGGAAGGCCAACGTATATAAAAAGAAAAAAAAATAATGATTGGAATAGTTAAAAAACTGGGCCATGAATCTACAATCCATTACAGTTTAACATTATTGATGGAATTATGGAAATAAATCAACTTTTTCATGGTATTCTAATAAAAAGGCCTGGAGCTGTAATATCTACTTTAAGCTGTGGCTTAACCCGTTCAGACATGGTCCCTGTTAAAAATGTGCTGTTAGCAGAATAGCAATGACAAGGTTGTAATGTATTACTTAAAAGCCCCGTGTAACATCGTAGTATTGTAGGACTGTGGTATAAAGTCTTATCAAGGCTATTACAGCGTTCCAGCATTATGGGACTACAGGTGGTTCAATGGTGGCTTGAAGGGGGTGGAGTTGGTCTTCAGACCAGTTGGTTGCATGGCTATGACTGAATACAACAGAACTTTGGTGTACAACACATGCATCGAATCCCAATAAGCAATAAGAAGAAGGTATATCCCAAAAAACTTCAACTATGGCTGAGGTGCCTTTTTGCAAGGCACCTAACACCAGATTGCTCCAGGGACTGTAACCTTTACCATGTAGTAACTGGAAGTCGCTTTGGATTTTTTTATTTCCTTCCATGGTGTATGCTCAGACACAAATGTTAGTGCTAACAACAGTTGCAGGAAATAGAAATGCACTGCATCTCTCATTGAATTCTGATGGCTGAACATCAAATGGTCCAAGATGGATAGAAGTTTCATTTAATGGAGGCATAACATCCAGTTGTAAGATCTAGTTGAATTCTGTTTGCTTTACACCAACACTGCTTTAAACGCACAATGCACCAGACTATTAGGACTGGTTTGTTTTAGCAAAACAAAGATAAAGACTGGTGTAAGACACAGCATTTCTCTCTAGGGAAGAGTGTGTCCGGAAAACAAGTACTTAGTATATGGGACTTAGAAAAAGGTTCAGTGAGCTGGTGATCTCAGTAGCTGCCGTACTTGAATAACGTGTTAGATGTGAAATTCAAAACTCACGCCAACACGCACAATTTAGCTAAACGGCACAGCTGAAAGCATGAATGTTACATCATAAGGAAATTTGTGGGCAAAAGTGTCAAGTCATTTAATGTATGATCATGGCTTAACAATAGCACCTTGGTACTAGACGGAAGGCGGAAGTGAATGTCTAGTGACTCAGCCACAGTACCCAGTGAGCAAAAAGGGTGATATCAAGCCCTGTTCGTGATAGCATAACAATACAGCAAACAGCATGAGGAACAATACAAGGAAATCAGGTGAGAGGTCACTGAATAACCACAGACACGTAATGAGAAACAATCCAAAACAAGTGTGTGCAGAACATAATATGTTGTTATATGATCATTTACCTGATAAGAGGAATATCCTGAATAGTGCAGCACGTCTTTGGAAAGCCTGGCTTGGAGGGCTCCTCTGTACAAGTCACGTTGTACGACCTTGCAAAAATGCAACAATGGCAAGTTATGGTAACTAGAGATAAGTGGCACTGTAAAAGGTAACATTTCACTGTTCAGTGACAAGGACAGGTGTGGAAATAAGACATTTTACACATACCAGTTTTCCACTGGGCAAACATGGTGGTTCATGACAGCCATGGCATAGCTGCAGAGACAGAAAAAGAAGGAAAATGTTTATAAATGTGTAATGTACGTATATGGACAGTATACGTGTATATAAGCATGTCTTTCGCAACAACATCCATATCTCTTTTGCAGTAACACACAAATGTTCATGACATCCATAACATAGCTGCAAAACACAAAAACAGATTCAATTTATAGGATACTTTAGACATGGAGAATTTACATAAACACGACTTTCCCAGCAACATCAATACTCCCTTCCCAGCAACACAACGAATTCAAGAAATAACCCAGTGATGTAGTTTATCCATCCCTATGGCGATGGTGAATGAAAGGCATAGAGGGCATTCATAAACGTAGCTGCGGTCAGCATCTAGCAACTCCACCGCCTTACACGCTGGGGGAGTATCATGTTACGTGGGAAGAGCACTTAAACTCCTATTTTGCTTTCTTTTCTTTTCTTCCCCCCTTTCTCTCTGAGGCACTCACACTATCCATATTCCAGTGATGGAGAAGGCAGACAGGCTGACAGGCAGAACGATCCAGGCAGTCATCAGGCTGGCAGTGGGGCCGCTTCATCCAGAGCATGAGGGAGCAGGGAGGCTGGAGGGCAGCAGACGGGGGGCAAGAGCGGAGGGAAGGGGCCAGGCAGGGCAGGCTAGAGGACGGGGAGAAGACGGGCGTTAAGGATGACATGATGAGGAGAGGGCTGGATGGAGGGGTGGATATGAGAGAGGGAGGAGGAGGAAGATGAGCAGGAGGAGGAGGAAAGGAAGAGTGCTAGCTCTGCTTGGTCCATAGCACTGTTTTTCCTGTTGGACTGCATAACATAAAAGGTAATATCATGAGATCACTGCTGACATAACAGCGATGTGTGAATAAGCATATTAGTGAGCTTCAAATGCCTGATCACCAGGCTTATGAGAAAAGAAAGCTCAAAACAATTTTCAACACTTTGGGAGAAAAATACAGTGGGCCTATGCAACATTTTCCCTTCGAATCCATACATTCATAAGCTAGGGCATAAGTTAGGGTTAGTTGCTCTTACTTATGTAACTATGAATGGTAATACAACAAAATATTTTAAATCTATACTAGAATTTACTTGTATGTAGGCTAATCTTCATTCCTAGTATTTAACTTGCAGACTGAGGATGGAAGGCTGCGGGACATTTGGGTCATAACGCTTAGTATACTTATCCCTAGTAGGCCTACAGAAACCAGCATTGGAAAACAGTATTGATCCTGGTCTACATATCGCAGAGCTTAAAGCTTTGTGGAAGGGGATATTGTCTTGTGACCAGCTTTCTTTCCCTCCCCATCAGTTCTAACAGTCCATCATCATGGCAATGGAAAGAGGAAATGAGGGGCTATTTTCTCCTGCAGGAAAAAAAGGCTGACGGTGGACTAAATTGTTTTCTGATATATTTACAGAAGGCTGGAGAGGGGTGAAGAATGGGCAGAGAGAGAGAGAGAGAGAGAGAGAGAGAGAGAGAGAGAGAGAGAGAGAGAGAGAGAGAGAGAGATCCTGCTGACATGATGACATAACCACACTTACGTTTCTATATGTACACTCTCCAATGCGGCATCTCTATGGCACCTGCCACACGTTTAATGTGTATTCTTTGTTATTACACTGTAATACCACGACATGGGGCTCCTGGATCCCCACACAATGACATCACACATGCTGCTGATGGACTCAACCCAACACTCAGCATGCAGATAGTAAATGCATGCAAAACGGGCGAAAATAAAGGTTTGTGCCCGAACACGTCGCTAAACGATATTTCCGCCGTTCAAAAGGTTTTAGGGAAACTCAACAGCTGCAAGAAAGTTAGCATAGGATGTCCTCAGACGGTGGCTAGCTGAGTTGTTAAAGACTGTCTTGAAGTGGATAACATTGTATGCGAGCCTCTTGTGACTAATAAACACTGGGACATCAAGGGAACACATCTGAACACATTTACAACAAGGTGGTTGCAAATCATTGCCGTTGTTTACTAGCAAACAAATACTGCCGCTGCAAGACTAACTAGCTTGCTAATTACCTGGCAAGCAGTTGGTGGTGTGAATACCTTTAGCTCATACGCACGAATAGAAAACGATTGTATGCGTCTCATTTTCGCAGGAAACAACATGCAGATTAGATATCGGTCTTAGACGATACGAAACAAAGAGCACATACCCGTAATCTTGCAATGACTTCCTTCAAATCACTGCGGTCTTGGTGTCGCTTTAATATATTTGCGCTTCCCCTTGTTTCGGGAGGCCCGTTCCGTCAACACTGTACTTGTAGTCCTATGACTCATTCCAAGACATGCTGAGACCTCGCTGAGAACACATCATTGCCCATAAGGCACCGGGCCACGAAAGGAATTCCACTGATCACCAATGAAAAGCCACACCGTAGACCCGCCTAGAGTGTAACCTATTCACATACAAATAATACATTGGAAAATGAAGAAAAAAATGATTGAATGAAATACATAAATTAAGTAATTGCACGGGTTAGGCCTACTATAAGTAGAGAATTAGTGTGCATGGCGGATTGAGTAAGTGAACTATATTTCCAACAGTTCTAGCCTACACGTGTATGGCTTAATAGCCTAGATTTCATCAAGATAATATGCTTAAAGGGACAGTTTGGTCAATTTCAACATGCAGTTGTAATGCTCACACTACCCTGGACTTGTCAGTGCCTGAGATTTTTTCTTCTTCTTCTTCAGCCGTTTCCGAGATCCTGGTCATTGTAATGGGGGCAGCTCTTTGTTTACATTTCAAAAAAACATTTTTATTTATTCCCAAAAACATCCAAAAGGTTATAAAACATCAGCAGACAACTAGCAAACAGCAGTACCTTTTGGGAAAATATTTGGAGTTGGCCTATGTTTCATTTTTTAAAAATGTAAACAAACGCTGCCCCCATTAGAATTGCTCATATCTCGGAAAGGGCTGAGCCAAAAAATGTGGCATCACCAGGTACTGACAAGTCAAGGGTAGCGTGAGCAATACAACTGCATGTTGAAATTGACCAAACTGTCCCTTTAACATGTGGCATGCTTTAAAAAGTCTCTTGCCAATGTACTGTAGGTTGTAACACGGGTCAGAAATAATACCTAATGGTACAAAACGTCATCTCACACTAACCCATTTCGCAATGAAAATAACAAAGGTGTCTTGCATGTCTTTATTGAAGGCCTACTGCATTTACTTTGGCCATATGTTGCCCCTGGCCTAGTTCCTAGGCCTACCCCATGGCCTAATAAACTGGCTCTATTGTCAGTCAGATAACTCGCCATCAACTAAGTTGGCAACCAAGAAGGCTGCAAAACTTGTTCCTTCCTATCCCTTCTGAGGCATGCCTCTTTCTGAGCCTCATAGGGAACAACCTGTGCAAAAACTCCCTCAAAACAATGAAGCTCCTCATGCAGTTGTGCTGACGGACAGCTCATGCTGTATCACTGCAGATACTTTTACACATGAAGGTAAAACAAATGTTTGTTTTCTCTCTCTCTTTAAAATACATATGGCATTCTAATTTTGTCTGATAATATTTGAATAGCTCACAATTTCAGTCTAGTGTTGATGCAGTGAGGATACAGATATTTTTCCCTTTTCTTTTCTGTTCTCTTCTTTTTTGCTTCAAATCGCAGGTCATCTTTTAATGGGTCACGATGCTACAGCATGGAGTTGCGTCTGTTTTGGTCTTCCTGTCCATATGCAGCGCAGAGCCACTGGATAGCTGTACTGTCGGCAGCCATGCTCAGCTGCTCTTCACGGGCAACTTCACTCAGATGCCAGGGAGCCGGGTGGCCAGCTCCGCCGGGGCCCTGGAGCCTCTCTACAACTTTGCCCGACTCTTCCTGGAGGCGGTGCAGCCACATAGCTTCCCATTAGGTATACATGGCATCTGTTGCACCTTTAGACACCCAGGTCCTACCACTAGAAAGTAGTAACTGACTTTAAAAAAAGGTAAAATATCCCATCTATGTACAGTACAGTAGGCTATTGGTCAACATTGTGTATGCTATTTCAGTTTAGAAACAAAAGAACAACACCTCTCTTCCTTAAAAAAAAACGGTGATGTTCACTTTATCATTTCTACTTCATACCTCCTTCAAGTTTAATTTTTTGCTGCTTAGATTATTAACTGTTAATGTCATTTCATCTCTCTTGCACACTTATATTGTGTTTCTTTTTTTCTTTGGTTTCAAAGAGCTTGCCATTAATGTTACGAGAAATTTACCACTGGACAGGTCTAAGGTGAGGGCTGTTATTTTCGTATTTTCATTACACTTATACTTTGTGTTTTTTATTTATGAGAAACATATTTTCGTATACGTGTTAAGTTACAAAGTAGGAACTAAGTACTAGCATGTTTGGCAATTAATCCCTGACAATTGAAAGTTCTGGAGCCCCATAATGCACGTTGTTTTGTCAGGGGAACAGTGTAATAACTTAGTTGTTGAAAGGGTTTTACCATAGTAAACATACCATACCACACTACTATGACATTAGTTCCTTTACTAATACATTACTACTTTGTCCTTGCCATGACAGCCAATTTATAACAGGGGCCATATCTAAAAGGGGTTTAAAAGGTGAATATGGGTTTTTTTTGTAATAACAGTTCATCCTGCCCATTCACAAATGCTATCTTTTTCATGTACATTTCCCACCACCATCAATTTCTAAGTTGCCTATTCATTGGAAGTTCATTCACACTCTGATGATGAAATGTTCCACAGTCCCCATTGTGTAATGTGTCTGAGAAGATAGATAGATTAGTTGGTATACACCTAACTGGATATACCGCATGTTGAAGTGCTGAGTGTGTGGGTTTTGTGTTTTCTTTGTGGGCAGCTTGTTCAATATGAGGCGGGTTTCGTAGTGTGCCTCATCCTGGCCATCCTGTATGTGCTCATCATGCCCGTGGTGGGGGCAGTGTTGGCATGGAGACATTGCCACCCCAAAGAGGCTCTGCCGGATCAGATTGTGAAACCCTCGACGTGGCCCTACAAAGACATCTGTATAGCAACGTGCCTGGCAGCTGTTGTTGCTTTATTACTGTGAGACACAGTTTATTTATTTATGTGTGTCTCAGTGTCTGTCTCGGTCTCGGTCTCGGTCTCGGTCTCTGCCTATGCCCATCTCTCTCTCTCCCCCTCTCTTTCTCTCTCTTTTACACGTGCATGCGCGCGCGTGCACACACACACACACACACACACACACACACACACACACACACACACACACACACACACACACACACACACACACACACACACACACACACACACACACACACACTTCAAAACTAATATCTTTAAAAGGATTACCATGAGTAATGTTATTTCAGTCAGTCCATG
This sequence comes from Engraulis encrasicolus, assembly GCF_034702125.1. Lineage (NCBI taxonomy): Eukaryota > Metazoa > Chordata > Actinopteri > Clupeiformes > Engraulidae > Engraulis > Engraulis encrasicolus. The sequence continues at coordinate 19,522,179 of NC_085859.1, forward strand.
TTAGTATCCATATAAAGGCAGTTTTATTTTTGTCTTTCATAGGGTTGGTGTGATTTTGGCCTTCACAACTAACAATAAAGTACGGGAAAACATGAGACCCAACTTGCGTCAACTCAGTTCTGACATTGGAAAAGCTGATGAAGTTCTCAAGGTGATCCCAAAGGTACAGAATGCAAGTTTCTTTGTAGTGTCTACTGTTATGAGCAAAGTCATATGTTTATTGTATCAATCTATTACATACAGTCATATAATTCTCAGATCATACATATGAAGTCACACTCACAATGTTGCTATGCACCATTTTCTAGAATATTCAAGCAGTCATTGAAGAATTTTCGGTTCCCAAAAGAGAGATTATAAAGGAATTAAATGGTGAGTCAGGAGGCATCCTGGGTTAAAGCATAAATGGCTTGAGAGTTCTTGTCAAATTGATCCTTTATGTTGCCAGGCTTGCCTGTGAGGTCTTTTAAAAGTTGTTTATTTTTTGTTTCAAGGTACAGGGAATGTCATCGGTGAAAACATAATTTCAGCCTTCACAGGAAGTGTTCAAGAGTCGTTTTCAGCTCTCACCGTGATCATTGAAGGTGTGATTATACTCATTTGTTTCAGTGAATTCAACCCAGAGTAACCCTAACAACTGCACATGGTCATCTTGAGACAAATATAATATAATAATAATATATAATGATAATTTTACTCATCGTCCTCATGCACCTTACCAGGATCTATGTTCTGCCTTGAATACTATTTATGTCTTATCTCTAATAGGCCAGTCAATCTAGCTCTAAAAAGGCCCAACCCCGGGACAAATTGCAATGGTAATGGTTCCTACTTTTAAGTGATCCTTAAACCCCCTTGTATCACATATTAAACATCTACAGCTTTATATTTAGTGGAACATACTTTATTTCAAGGTCAAAGTTGGCAGACTTCCCATTCATTTCTCCATAGGGAGACAATATAGGAGATAAAGGTGAATAGGGTAAATTTTGTAACTATGACACATTCATTTGAAACTTTCACAGTTGGTAACTCACATCCAGGCAAACAATTTTTGTATTGCAGGTTTTGTATTGCATGTCTGAAATATGATGATGAAATATGCAAATTGAGGTCATATGTACTGAAATGTGTGATAAAATCTGTGGTAACAGACCAAGCATAAAACAAATTGCAATAGTAATGGTTCATACATTATATTGATCCTTCAACCCTTCTGTATTTCATATTAAAAATCTACTTTCATCAATTCAGTGGAACTTACTTTTCCCAAGGTCCAAAGTATCTGATTTTACCTACTGAATGTCAAAATGCATTGGAAATCTGCTACTTCTGACCCTCAAAACAGTATGTTCCACTAACGTGAGGAAGGTAGATTTTTCACATGTGATGTAGGGTGGATTAAGTATCAGTAAAAAATGTGAATCATTACTTTTACGATTTGTTTTGCCCATTGTTGCATAATTTATCACATATTTACGTAGATGTGATCTCATTTGCATATTTAATCATCATATTTCAGACAACATGATGCCATACAAAAAATGTTGTCTTTGTTTGAGTAAATCACTGTGAAAGTTTTTTTTTTATTGATATCTCATTGTTTAAAATTTTAGCCTATTCCCCAAGTATCTCCTATATTGTCTCCCTATGGGAAAATTAATGGGAAATCTCCAACGTTGACCTTAAAAAAAGTATGTTCCACTAAATATAAAGCTGTAGATTTTTAATATGTTATTTAGACATACCTAGGGATTACAAAAAAACTTGGAATGATTACTATTGCAATTTGTCCCAGGTCAAACGCTAGATTGACTGGTCTATAACTTCTACACCACAATATTATACAATAGATGTATCTATCAACACTCATTTCTGTTCATGTTAATCTTGTCTACCTCAACTCAGAGTATGTTTTTTGCATATTTGTCTACCCCAACTCACAGAATATGTGTCTGCACAATTGACTTTTTATTCTTCTGTAGTCTTATTTTTTTCCCTCCTTGACTATTGCCTGTGCTACATGTGTCTTGAAATGTCCATGTCCATGTGAACATTATGAGTATTTATGTAAGCTAGGCTACTTGACACCTTAATTTCCCCCCGGGGAAGTTACTCTGTTCTACTCTACTCTACTGAATGCGAAATGTTTGTCATCAAGTTACAATGCAAGTCACTTAATGTTTTCAGATGTAAATGGGGCCAAAACCAACCTGGCACAAATGGAGACGAGACGAAAAAGCCTACAAGCTCGCCATAACAACCTGGAAAGTGGACTACAAGCAGTCCAGTCTCATATTCAGACTATACAGAGTGGTTGTCCTGACTGTACGGTCCCAGATGCTCGAAGACTGAGGACAGTTGCTGACTACAGTCAGGTGTGTGTGTCCTGGAGGGTTTTTAATTTATGTTGTTGTCTTAAGATAATGTGTACTGAAGTATGTTATCTATCCCCTTTTTAAGATTCCAAGTGTGCAACCACAACTTGATCAGATAAACGAGCTTTCTGGCAAACTGACACCAGGTATTATCCAAAAGGTATGCACACCGTGCAAATGCATGTAGCCTACATGAAAGGTGTAGCAATTTATAATACTATATGTTGCGAAATGTAACCCTTATTCACCTGGATTTTGGTGTCTCTTCAGGCTAATGCATCTTTCTATTCCACTCCTGAAGCATGCACCCAAAGGCTGGAACCAACAATGAAAGGTACATTTACTTGAAGAAGCAATGACTTTAAATACCCATTTTTTCTCTCCTCTTTTCATATCATCAATTGTATTAATTTTTTTCATGTGATGCCAATTTAGAGATAGTGCTGGACTTGGAGAAAACCGAAGATTATTTGAGGAACTGCAGCAGACGGATCCCTACCTTGCGGTCCCTGGCAAATGCACTGTCAACTGTGAGGCGATACGTACACCGGTACTCAAAAGTTGTGGATGACGCTGACTACATCAGGTATTATTGTCACTATTGCTAGTATTGTCAGTATTAATGTTATTTTTCATATCTTTGGCCCTCAACATTTTTGCTGATAATTTCATTTTGTCTGCCATATCTTCATAAACAATGCTTTTCAAATAAAGTCAGGATCCAGAGTTACAGTATATAAACATAAAATTATACACAATGCAATAACCACATCATGCACCAGACTATTTTATAATCAGAGTACGGTCTTGATAGTTTTTTAGTTAAAGAGCTACAGATGGTTCAAATACTGTTTGTCCTTTTAATGTCATGCATTGTCATGAACTGCTCTCTCTTGCCCCCTGTAGGTGGTCGGTGTCAGTCCTGTTCTGCACTTTGATTTTGATCATAGTCATACTGATGGCAATTGCACTCTGCCTTGGCCTGCCCGCAGAGTATTCCTCCAATCCCTACTGCCTTCTCAGACAAGATCGCTTTAAGCATACAGCAGTCAACCTCCTCCGAAGGTGAGATATTTATGTCAGAAGTATTGATAATGTGATGCTGAGCTGTTCCATCAAGACATATGCTATTGATTCAGCAAATCACTCCTCCTTCACTCATCTCTTTTTTCAACTAGACTTTATTTATTTTTTTACTACGGTGCCTTTTCTTTAACACTTTCTAGATTCCTTGTTTACGTTTTTTTTGCTCATAAATTCTTGGATTCATGACAACATGAGAATAAATATCTTTAATCTTGTATCTATAACGTTGAGTGTGTTTTCACTTATTACATTTGACTTAACTTTCTCTCATACTTAATTGTGGTTTTCAGCGCTGTTGTCATCACATTCATCTTCTCCTGGCTGTTCATCATCCTGGTGTTTGTCACCCTCTTCTTTGGGGGTAATGCTCACTGCCTCGGATGCCGGAGCTGGACTAGTGGGAAACTGTTCGAGGTGAGGAATAGAGGTAGCCATGCTGTCCATGTGTTGAGTGTACAACAACTGCTGTCAAGCAATCAAGGGCTGTTTAGAAAGATAAAAAAAACATACCATATGAACATATTCAACAACCTTGTTATAAAGAAAACACAAATTCAACAGACTCAGAGTGAGTCGCTTCTCTGTAATTTCAAACATATAGAGAAGGGCCAGTTCTAAGAGTGTTGAATTTTACTTTCAAAGTGCTAAATTAAGACTGCAAACTGTAGTGAGTACAGTATGTGTCATCTTTTGTGAAGTTCGCTGACAGCAGTGAGGATCTCTTCGTCATTGGTCCAGGCATCAACAGCACCCATGAAGTCAACTCAACTGAAACCCCAAACCCAACTCCATCATTCAATACCAGCCAGGGAGGCAACAGCTCCGTCACTGTCCAAGTTAACACCGCAGAGATGTACCGGTAAGCAGTTTGCTACGAAGTAAATTGGGGAGTGTTAATTCCACAATCAAGCAAGTACAAATATGCACATCCCAACGTAGGGCAGGTGCAAGGCAATTAAAGCAAATCCACTAAATAGTGAAACAAAAGTCAGCAACACTGCTTGTCTTCCCATGTTTTTTAAAAATTATTTTAAATCAAAATTAGTGCATTTCGACCCGACTAGGTCTTCCTCAGGCAAAGTGAAATACATGGAATGAGTGCAGACAATTTATCAGTTTGTACAATCAGCTGACCTGTCACTGCAATCAGTTGATCTGACACAGCTATGTCTGATCAGGTAAAGCATAGAGTCAGCACTGTGGCACAGACCACTCAGCTTATTTTGTGTGTAAAATACTCAATACTGTGGATTGTTTATTCTTCATCTAAAGCAGGGGTGTCAAACGTACGGCCCGCGGCCCGCATCCGCATCCGGCCCGGATGTAAAAAAAAAATAAAAAAAAATTTTACTTTTTTTTTTTTAATGAAATGACCGAAATGCGCAATTACGGCCCTCGGGGCAAAATCGAGACCTGCATGACATTAACCCAATGGTCCCTCTGTTATACTGTATATATGTAGTAAAGTGCACATCACACTTCTATTATAAATGGTGAATTTGTACTGTAACAGGCATTTGATAAAGTTCATATATTATAGATCTCATATATAGAGATAAAATGTTAATACTTCTTATTCGTATTGTATTGGTATTGGTTGTAATTAAATAATAAATATAATTGGATTTGTATTGGTTCCTATTAAGCTGAAACTGGAAACGGGATGTTAGAATGCGTGAAAATGCAGGAAATTACATCTAAGAAACACAAAATGTTCAGGGGGAAAAACCCCAGACCCCCTGCCAAAATGAACTGTCCCATATTTAATTAATTGACGTTGCCAATGAATGAATGAGGTCAAGGAAATTGTGCATAGGATTATCAGTATGCATTGCTTTCTACATATTCAACACACTTAAGACGTGATAGTACTGAACACTAATCCTCTGCTTTACGTTTTTTTTTGCGATGATGTTACTAATGCGGCCCGCTTGTATGCGGCCCCCGGACCAAAATGAGTTTGACACCCCTGATCTAAAGGGTAAGACCAATACCATAGGGGTATACCAAGAAGCTGGTTCAGTAGTAAAACAGGTTAAGTTAACCTTGAGGTAGAGGTAAATCATAACTAAAGGATGCTTGCAGGTATATCTATTAGCAGGTTTACCACTTTCGGTTGGTCAACTAAGCCTGTTTATCACTTAACCATGTTCTTAATCCACCCCCCATGAGGTGAATTAGCCCTGCAAAATTAGCAGGTGCAGATGTATTACAGAGAGGTCATGAAGATAAGGGACTCTTTGCATAAAACCCATACACATGTATACTGTTATGTCCATGATAACACCATGAAAAAGAAACAATATTGACTTGCATTGTCAATAAGTGTGTTGATACGCTTCCTGTGGTGAATCTCAGATTCAAATTTAGCAATATTAATGGACAAAAAATGTTTACCACTTAGAATATGACGGGGGAGGAGGTTGTGAAAATACAGGTCCAAAAGGAGCATCCAGCAGAATAAAGTTTTGGAATCACTGGTTTATGTGAATGCAATGGAATAGGAGGAGAGGGGAATGGGATGGAATGGGTTTGAATGGAATGATATGACATGGGAATGGACATTTGATAAATGTGCTTTTTGAATCTGCTTTCTGCGTTACAGTGGCTGCTTAAGAGGACAGTCTCTTTTCTACAGTATGAACATGGATAAGGTCTTTCCCATGGACACATTCCTGAATGTCAGCCAGGTACTATACATACTATACATACTATAACCCCAAACCCCATGACCAAACATGCAGGCACACAGGAACATACACACTGTACATAGTACATGGTGTACTCGAGCGTGCGTGCTCGCACGCACACACACACGCACACACACAGACACACATGCCACACACACACACACACACACACACACACACACACACACACACACACACACACACACACACACACACACACACACACACACACACACACACACACACACACACACACACAGACATGCACTACACGTGCACATAAACAGACATACAAAAATGCACAAATGCATCCACACATATGCACACACAGACACACAAACACACATTTTCCAGAGAGTTCATATTTGTCCAGTTTATGACACATCATGCCCTCTTCCTCCCCAGTACCTGCATATATTCAATCTTAGATTTCAAGCCCTAAATGTTAAACTGGATCATGTCAGCCTTCTACAAAACGATGAAAGAGAAAACCTTCAGGAGTTCAAGGACAGCTCGTTTGGTCAGATGAATTTTACTGCGCTTCTAAACCTGGTTTGTATGCCGTTATGTCCTTTGATCCTCCAAAAAATGAATTGTTTAGTACAAGTACTTAGTGCTTTTAGTTTTCATTATTTTTGATCAGTTTTATTTCCTGCATAGACGTTTAAGACATTAACTTACTATTTGACTTTGTCTTGAAGTTGAACCTGCCTGTGGTGGGCACTGATCTTATGGCCTTTGCTGAGGAACTGGATGAAGCTGCAGCAATGGACGTGAGTTTGAGTCTTTCATAGATCGCACCAAGAGACCACAATAAATCACAAAATGATGAAGTTCATTACAGTAATCATGCTGTTTTGTGACAATACACAATGAATGTCTTCCATCCATTTGTTTCCATTCCATGTGTCTCTGTTTTGTGTTTGTATTGCGACAGGAAAACAGCGCTGTCAAAGAGGATTTGGAGAATGGGGCAAAGATGACAAGAGATCTCGTTCCTCTAGTTGAACTGCAGGAATCAGACAGGGTGAGTTTCTAAACTACTGTTTTTTTAGAAAGTGCACCCAAGGCCATGCCATGGCTCAATCGGTAGGGCACTGCACTGTCATGCCTGGGACCCAGGTTCGATTCCGTCCGGAGGTCATTTCCCGATCCAGTCTTTCTCTCCCACTTGCTTCATCTCTCAAACTGTCCTATCAAAAATAAAGGTATAAAAACACAGACATATTTTTAAAAAAAGAATGTGCACTCAACTCAAAACTATTAAAGGTATTCGAGTGCGAGGAACTGGATCAGTACATTTGTTGTAGAAAAGCTGCACTCTCGATTGCAATTCTTCTTTTTATGCTACACATGCTACACATGGCCATTAAATAAACAATCAAGAATTGCAATCGAGGGTGCGGCTTTTCTACAAAAAAATGTCTAAACTGCTGTGTCACATTGCCAACAGACAGGAAACTCGAGTGCCTGTCCCTGTCACAGTCACAGTCACTTGACGCGAGCAGCCTGTTTTACAGCAAAAAAGAGAATGTATAGATAGCAAGACCTGCTGATGGATATCCTGTTTTTAAAAATGCTTATGAACTCCCTGAACTGCATATGTCTTTCAGATAGCACTGATAATCATTGTGAACACCCTGAACAAGATCAGTCAACAGTACGAGGTAGGTATTGTACATAGATATTGTACATATACAAAGACATGACGTGCAAGTAATAGGCGATATGTTTTCTCAAATAGCCTCCCGTGGTGACGTTTCATGTATTGCATTTTTGCTAATATGAAGTGCCCCTTTGTCCTTAAATAAAGAATTACAGTTACCAAATCCCTGACATAAATTGTGCAAACATATGCAGATGCCCTTCACTGCACTAATCTTTGCAAAGTCTGGTCTGGTATGTATGTTCATCTGTCTGAAGGTGGCATTATGTTGCTATTGTGTGACTGTGCTTGTGACTTCAATTTCAATGTGCAGGGCAATGTGGATTTGGCCTTGAGTCGTATTGCCAAGACAGAGAAAGAAATGAATCTTCATACTCCATACATTACTGGAAATGTAAGTACACTTCAGCGTCTGAGTTCAAAGGTCAAAGATTATTGATTAATTGTCACATACATACTTACAGTATTTGTAGTGAAACGTGGGACTGGTACTGTTGAATCAACTGTTGTCACGCATGCAAACCTGGCACCCTGGCCAATGATGTATCAGTGTGCCCAACTGCATGTATACCTGGCTCTGGACTCGATGTGTGTTTGGCTACCCCTGCAGACAACACACACACTGTGGGCGGACAGACAGACAGACAGACAGACAGACAGACAGACAGACAGACAGACAGACAGACAGACAGACAGACAGACAGACAGACAGACAGACAGAGTCATTGCAATACCTAGCCTTACATGCTCTGGGTGGCCAAGTAATAATGGAGACATTTATGGAATGGATGCACACTTCATCACTGGTCTGTGTTTGTTCAGGTGTCGCAGTGCTTACTAGAGAAAGGAGAACGCTACTTCCAGGAGTACAGTGGCTGGGTTCGCAATGCGGTGGGTGACAGTGATGTGTATCAATGACATGATGTTCATTAGGACATTACGTTTGACCTGTTTAGCATTTATTAGGGTTTTTTGTAAATACCTTGAGACACTTTAGCAGTGGTTGTGCTGTACAAAGGAAGGGCAAACAATATAGCTGATTTTACCAGCATTTAACACATATTTATCCACATGTATCAACAACTTTAAGCCAGGGACAAGACACAAAAGACATTTTGTGCAAACTGGATGCAAAAAAGATTCCTATTTACAGTATTTGCGTTGGCCTATACAAATGATGAATATTGGCAATAGCCTCAGGGAAAATAGAATATTTTTTATACTAACCTGTTTTGAAACTGCTTGTCTGTCTCATAGGTCATACATGAGATCTTGGACTGTAAATGGCTTCCTGTGACAGTAGAAAACATTGTCAATGCAGCTTGTCACAATATAATTGATCCTTGGGTAAGCTGATGAACATATTGTTGGAGAACTAAAGTGAAAGATATGTTTCGATTGTGTTTCTTAAACTGCTTAGTGTGTATGTATGCATGTGTATACATATGTATGTATGTATGCTTGTACGGTATGTATCATGTATGAATGTGTGTATGTGGGTGAAAGACATTTTTTGGGGGCTCAGTTGGCAGGTGGAGTAACAGCATTTATTGCCCATTAAGTAATTAGTAATTGGTGGTTGATATGCTGCAATGAATATGCCTCTCAGATAGCACACTAAAAACAAACAAACAAAAAAAAATCCATACAATAGTAGCACTGGCTGTCATTGCACCACCCTGACGTGTGCTACTGCTGAAACGTCACTGACACATGTATGCATGCATGCTCACATGTAGTATGTATGTATGTAATTATGTATCTACAAGTATGTATCTGTGTATGGGTGTATCTGTATGTGTGTATACACATATGTATTTGTTTGATTGATTGTTTGTTTGATTGATTGATTGATTTGATTGATTAATTTGTGTGTATGCAGAATGCATTCTGGCTGTGTTTAGGTTGGTGCTGTGCATTCCTGGTCCCTGGGGTAATTCTCAGCATCAAAACATGCAGGCGCTGGTGGCACTCGGTGTCTAAGTCCCTCAGGTAAACATAGGCCTACTGTACTTTGTTGGCTTTACTTGTCATCTAGTCGTGAATTCCCTTGGTAATCCCTTGGGATGTTCGACACTGTGATGACTATGATTTATTTTCTTTCACAATGCTACTATTACTATGTCAGATTGTCACAATAGGACTTTTAGAAATGCACAACAAATACCTCTTTTAATGTTCTCTCCATGTCATCTGTTGTCCAGTCTTGCACTTTAAATGTCTGTATGTGTACTGTCTATGTCTATACTGTCTATGTCCATACCTAAAGTATGTGGGAAAGTAAGAAACGTAATTTCAAATTCTTTGTATGACCCGTGCATGTAAAGAAATTGACAATAAAACCGAATTGACTTGACTTGGGCCACCTGGATTAATTAGTTAAAGTCCTGTACCACACATTCCAAATGGCCTGATCTTGCCTGCCTAATTCAACCAGGTATTGCCCTTATCACCTGACTTCTGCTTGGCTCCGTGACTTTTTAAGAATAATTAGGGCAGTCACCTGGTTAAATCTAGCAGGTAAAATCATCTTATTTGAAATATGTGGCACTGGATTGTAACTAATGAATCCCAGCACTGCTTACAAACTTGAAGGGCATCCATATCAGATATCAACAATGCCCTCTTATTCCCAAATAGCACTGCCACTTTGGAGGACTTTGATACTGACAGCATCCCTGAGGTAACTAAACCCCAGAAGAGTCTGAAGGACATTGACGACAGCTCCAGTGAACATGACAGTGATGAAGGCAACAATGATGAAGATACTTAAAGCAACACCGAGTTATTCTAGCTTTTATTTTTGAAAATAATGTTTCCCTATAGCAAGTTTGTAGGGGTGGCACATCTCTTCTCTGTAAGTGTCGTGACTATTCAGGTTCCAACCTGTAGGACAGATGAAACGAATGAAAATGACGGGCAGTTGGTAATGGCATCACCTTTAAAATTTCATTGTAGGAAGTTGGAGCAGACTGGAAGGCATGCTCAGAAAAGGTGGCGGAAGTCATTGAGCTTGTGTAGAGATCAAGCGTGATAAACAGGGAAAGCATTTTTGGCATCAAAAGTGTCAAAAGAGTTGAATTTAAGTTATCAATATGATAATTATTAGCTATGAAACGGTTTGGTGGCAGCCAATGGAATGACTTTAGTTTCAAAACATGGGCCTCATTTGGTTTCCCTGATCAAACATTAAAAAGTTGAATTTGTAAAACAAAGGAAATATGTTCTCCGCGCTTCTAAAGTAGGCCTAACAATCCGGTTCAACCAGAGCAGGATTAAATCAAAGGAAAAATAATCTGGAGCCTCACGGATGTCTATTTCCTGTAGTTAATTTGATCAGTGCAATCAGACTAACGTTTCGACATGCATCTTCACCAGAGTCCTCCACCATCAGTGTGGTACCAGATTCTTTTCCCATTCTAATGAATTGGTCTTTACAGTCCAGCAGAATTCATCAGCTTCTTTGATGCATTTTCTGACAACAATCTTTTCCTACAGTTACTGTAGGCTCCAAGCTTTTGGGCCAACTTGTTTGTCTTTATTTGTTTGATGTATTATGGTGACATTTACAGTTTATTTTGTTTACATTCAAGAGAGCACTTTTTCTAGATATAACTGGGAAACTGGAAAACAGTAAAACTAGGAAACCATTTTAGGGAAGGCTGGACATTTGAATACAGTCTAACTTTGTCTTCTGGTTTACAGTGGTGTAGTGGAACATGAAGCTATTTAAATAAACCTAACAAAATAAAGTAGTTTACATAGCCTACTGTAGTGCGAGGCAAGCTATACATTAAATGAATGTGGGAAATGTGCTAAACTTGGGCATAAACAACAGGTCCTTGTGACAAATGGGAAATCGGTGAGTCTCATGTTGAGGTTTTATGGACCTACTGAATGTGTATTTTGTTTAACATTCATTTACCATTTTGTAAAGCTTTTATGTAAATATGTGCCAAAACATCAAGTGCTGTGTCGATGCAGGACACACGTCAAAAAGTGATTAAAAACAAAAGAATTTCGAGGCACTCTGCTGCATAGTCCTTTTTATTTTCACATGAGTGTTCTTGGTTTTATTGCCTGATTCCTGCTCTTCTCTTTTCAAGGGAAACCTATCAGTTAAACTACTGAAAATCTATGCTGGTGTTTTAAGTCCAGTCAAGTCAAGTCAAAAATCTTCAATGTGCAGTTTAACTAAAACATATATAAATGAGACATTGACAGTAATCCCCCCCCTCTCTCTCTCTCACACACACACACACACACACACACACACACACACACACACACACACACACACACACACACACACACACACACACACACACACACACACACACACACAGTGTGCAATAAGACGACTGACATACTGATGGACACAGAGAGAGAGAGAGAGAGAGAGAGAGAGAGAGAGAGAGAGAGAGAGACGCAGCAGAAGTAGGCTACAATCAGTGGTAATACAAGTAAAGTGAAATGTGTAGATGATAAGGTGCAAGAATCAGTGTCATGGTGAAAGAAATGTTCATGGAATGTCCTCCAGTGACCTTGGAATGTTCATGTGTTTTTCTTTAGTGTGTTGAGTCTGATGGCTGGAAAGAAGCTGTTACTCAGTCTGCTTTGTGCGGGACCGCAGGTTGCGGTAGCGCTTCCCTGGTGGTAGAGGGGAGAATAGTCTGTGTGCTGGATGAGTTGTGTCTTTGATGATGTTCATCACCCTCTTAAAACAGTGTGAACTGTAGCCTACAGGTCCTGAATGGCTGAGGGCGATCTGATGATCTTTTCTGCCACCCTCACCTCTGCAAGTGTGTTTAACTTTAACCTGCCAATTGCCCTTTAAACAGCTCCTGGACAGTAGGCTTCGAAACACATTATGATTGTAAACACTTCTACCAGGTGGTAGCCAGGGGTGGAAAGTAACTAATTACTTTTACTCAAGTATTGTACTTGAGTAGCTTTTATGAATAATTTGTACTTTTTAAGTAATTTTTTAAATTAATACTTTTACTTGTACTTGACTACATTTTGACCCAAGTACTTTACCAATTACACTGGAACCTGGCCTGAGTACTGAGTAAAAAAAAATGACAGAGATAAAATGCCATGCACAACAATGACACAATCCGCCGGAAATGAAAGATTGTGCAGGATGGCACACAGCATTTCCACTATTTTACTATCTTGTATCAATGTATTGGATGATGGCTGGTGCCAAGCAAGAGATAGAGGTTATGGAGGACGATATTCAAGAAAAATAAACATGACATTCTCAAGAGGAAAGCTAATTAAAAGTAACCAAGTACTTTTACTGAAATTACATGTACTCTTACTTTCACTTGAGTAGATTGTAAGATCTGTACTTTTACTTTTTCTTGACTAGAATTTAGGCAAAGTAAAGGTACTTTTACTTGAGTACACATTATGATTGTAAACACTTCTACCAGGTGGTAGGCTATTAGTCTATTCTGAATCTGGAAAATGTCAGTTGCACCCTCCCATGCAGTGGTGTACAGCCTAAGCGTTGGGCCCTGATTTCTTTCACAACTTTAATATGATTAAACAATTGTTTACTTTATAAAGCCAGGATCCAGACACGGGAGATAGACTATAGACATGATGCCTAGCTCTAGGCCTACCTGTAACCCAGATGTTTTTCAATGATGTGGGTTTAACATTGCACAGTCTCTCCTCCAAACCACTATGTGGCACTATTTAGCTTATACGGGCACATTTGCTTCGGCTAGTTGAAGCTGAAGCCCTACCGGGTGGATTACGACAGGATTTCGGAATTCGAAAGTATCTTCATTCCTCGCAAACACAAGATAAATCTGTCTAGGAGTATTTCACCACCTACAAGGGAACGCAAAGATGATGGGCGACGAGCAACCGAAGACCCTGTGAGTGGAACACAAACCTTATTGTTTAGCCGGCTAGCTGTTTTTGCGGGGGCTAAGTTTGTGTGCACGCTACAGCTAGCAAATGAGCAACAAGGAAGGAAGTTCCCTAGCTAACGTTAGCTACTTAGCATTTAGCCGTTGTTAGATAAAACATTATGTAGAGCGTGATAACTAATTATAGGGCCATGTGACCGATGCATACAATGAAAGGTATAGTAAATTGTAAAGAAAACTTATCTGGCTGTCAGCCGAGTTCTGTATCATCTCGACCAAGCGTGGTAACTTGTGGCTAACAACTGCCCGGCTTGGATTGTCATGCAGTAAATTCATTATGGTTGGCTGTATGCGAAGAATAACGTTAGGCCCTCGTAAGTGGTTTACCTAACCGCCCCAATTATGTTCATACTGTTTTTTGGACTCTTTTGAAGTGTTATTCAGTGGTGCTGGGTTTTAGGATGTATAAAATGCAATTCAGCGATTTACGTCTATTCTTTGGGATAGTGCGTGTTTGTTGCTGAAGTGTTTCGTGACGTGGCCTTGATTTTTGATACAACGCTAGGTTAGCATAGCTAGCTTGGTGCGCCGTGGTGTAGATATGACTGATTTCCCACTTATTTTTCCCCAATAATAAGGTACGTGGGAAATCTTTCTCGGGATGTGACGGAGGCCCTCATCATGCAAGTGTTTGCTCAGATTGGCCCATGCAAGAGCTGTAAAATGATCGCCGATGTAAGTACCTGCCATTGTTGGCATTATCACCCGCCACAAAGCAGCCCTCTCAAGAGTTTATTAACTAGGTGCTTGCATGCCAACCAACTTGACAAGATGTCATTGTTTCCCTCCAGTCTGCAGGTAACGATCCGTACTGCTTTGTGGAGTTCTACGAACACAATCACGCTGCTGCCGCCTTGTCCGCTATGAACGGGCGTAAAATATTGGGCAAGGTAAGTTGTTGTTTTCCTAGCCTGAGGCCTTAACCCCTCTTGAATTCTTTGTATGAGTGTATGCTTTGTAGTGGACTACACAGAGTGCATGTGTTTTAAAGAAAAGTTTCGGAGCTCACAGGTAAGTTGCATTTTGTCAATCGCAATGACCTCTCAAAAGGATGTAGGCTACTTGAAGGCATCACCTGCATAATGGACGCATATCTTCTGCCCTGGGCCTTCAGTTAGAACTCAATAAATGGACCTCATGTTTGTAAAGTGCTGCACGATATTAGAAAAATATGTGATGCACGATAACGTGACTGTATACTGCGATATCGATATTACTCACGATATTTAATATATACATATATTTTCCCCTCTCTACTTGCCATTCTACACTTCATCATGTATAAAACAACTGAGAGCAATGTTTTATTGACAACATTATTTATTATTAGGGAAAAAAACTGGCTAATATACAGCATCAACTAAAATGTCAACATTTTTAATGCATTTTTTTTGACCTTCTCACCAAATGTCCTGTTGTTAAAAATTATAAACTGTTTGTGATACGTGCACAACTGTTGCAATATGTGTATCACAAGCCGTGATATCTATACATTTTCGATATATCGTGCAGCCCTAGTTTGTATTGTCTGTCAGAGAAAATACATGCTACACGCATGAGTGTGCGTGTGCAATTATTTATTTTCTTTCAATTCCTCATGTACTGTGATTCACTGTATGAAACACAGTAATCAGATTGCTTGTCAAAGTGGAACAAAGATATTGTGCCAATTTGCAGGGGTCAAGTTAGTAATCTGCAGATGGTTAAGTAGATTTCAGATAAAGATATACCTTTTTTGTTTGTTTCATGTTGTAGCAATGCATTTTTGATGGATCTTTGTTCTTTTCTCATTTCCCATCCCCTTCTGAAGTTGGTGTAGTTTAGGTCAGTCCAGTTTTTAATTGGCCATTTTATTAAACAGTGTTTAACATCATGGATTTGTCCAGTCTGCATGCTGCTGCGTTTCACAATTTTAGATCAGCAAGACAAAATTCTGTCCAAGTTGTCAAGGGCCCATATCACAAAGCTGGTTAAAACTGTATCCCGAAATGGTAATCAAATGTTCACAGAGTAGGTCTGCTTGGAAAAAGCAAATCATTTCGTTTCGCGCAAGAACCAAGTGGTAGTGAACGTGTCGATTAAAATCATTTGTGTTTGGCCCATTAGTTGTAGACCCTTGTTGCGTATATGACTTGATGCAGGTTAATATGACTTGGGCCCTATTGTGTTGTACAGATAAGTGCCCAGCTTTGTGACTTGGGCTTGATTCTGGCTTGTTTTACCAGACGGTCCCTCAGTATTCTTAACTAGTTGTTGGTGTGCCTCTACAAGTATCTCTACTTTTGAATTTTGAATTCCTGGTACAAATTTAGTATGTGCACCATTTACAGTTGAAACCAGAAGTTTACGTTCACTGAATACACAGACACGAAATCTTTTTTTTTTTTTTCCTGACATTAAATTAGGTTCTGATTTAAAGTGATGCCGCATCTTTGTATTGAATGTACATGAACCTCTGGATTCAACTGTATTTCTGAGACTCTGTATTTTCTTTCTTCTTTGCCCTGTCTTTGTCCTTAATCGTCTTTGCCCTTACCTCGCTCACCTGCTGCTTCAGAATGGTGACCGCCATGGTTAAAAATATATTCAGTGCAAATATTTTATCCTCAACAGGTATTGAAGGCCCAATTGAGGAGTTATACAAGTTGATAAAAATCACTCTGTTGTAAGTCACTTTAGACCTTCTACTCCGTAGCTTTTTTTGTTCACTCCAAGACCTGTTTTTTTCTTTTTTCTTTTTCAGCATTTTTTGAGTGATCAGGTGTTGTATTTTTCGTCCCACATTGCATTAAGTGATTCAGTGGTTCAATTGAATTAGCTCATGCCTCTTAACATCACAGAAAGTGATTGGTGGTTGTTTGCAGTTTTACAAGTCAACACGTGTCATGATGTTTTCCTATTGTTCTCTCTCTCTCTCTCTCTCTCTCTCTCTCTCTCTCTCTCTCTCTCTCTCTCTCTCTCTCTCTCTCTCTCAGGAAATGAAAGTCAATTGGGCCTCAATGCCAAGCAGCCAGAAGAAAGATACTAGCAGTAAGAGGCTCTTTGCTTTTATGTCTTGTGCTTTTTATCCTTAGTACTTTTGACAGTGGTAGAATGACATTCTCGTAGTTCTAATATGTTTCTTTAATGTCTACATCTCTATTCGTAGATCATTTCCACGTGTTTGTCGGTGACCTGAGTCCCGAAATCACCACAGATGACGTCAGAGCCGCGTTTGCTCCCTTTGGAAAAATTTCGTAAGTGATCCTTCAAGAACACGCACGCAAGTGGAAATTCTCACTGGTTGTTTTAGTGATCAGGGAAAAAAATAAGCTTTTTTTGCCTCTTTTCTCGGTTGGTAGGGATGCTCGTGTGGTGAAGGACTTGGCCACAGGGAAATCCAAAGGCTATGGCTTTGTTTCATTCTTCAACAAATGGGTGAGTTGTGGTTGTCAAGTGTACTTTATAGTCAAAGATCTATGTAACAGGGTTGGCACAGAAGTTTGAAATTGCGTTTGACCAGTCTCCAATGTTTTAACTAAATCATATTAAGACACTGACAATTAGGGCTGGGTATTGCAGCTATGTTCCTGTATCGATTCGATTTCGATTCTGAGGGTTTTGAATCGATTAATCACGATTCGATTCGATTCAATTCGATTCACTCCGAATCGATTCAATCCGTTCCCTTTTTGGTGCAAGGATTTCCCCCAAAAGATGCTGTTGCCTATTTTTATATAAAAATGTCAAAGTGCTGTGGCTTGACAGTGTTAACAGATTGCTAATTTGTAATAAGTAGGCCTAGGCCTAATTGACTAATACCTACTGGGTATTTTCCATAGACCTAAATGAAACAAAAAGAACAAAAAAAAGAGCAAAAAAAATCGATTTTGTGCCCTGTGAATCGATTATGTGAATTTTAAATGATATCGATCGATTATCGATTGAATCGATTATTTTACAGGCATGCAAACTTGCCGCTTTTCGGCGAAATTCGCCGTTTTGAAATAAAAATGGGTCATTTCTGTGAATCGCGCAGATCCGAGGAGAAATTATTGGGGGGGGGGGATGTCGAGCGAGTTGAAATGTATACCGCAGAAAATGTCATACAGCCATTGAGAGTAAATCTCAATGCATACAGCTCAATGGCAAATTGCTGGAGAGATGCCACCACCGACAATGACTTTTGACCAATCACAGTATTTCTGTTTGTCGGCACAGCCAATAACAAGAACGAGCTCAATCTAAGTCCCGCCCTGTCTTCATACTTCGAAAGGAAAGAGCGCAAACCCCTGTGTTTTCTGGTCGGCTGGGCTGCGTAGTTATATCAAATGTCTTTTAGTTCTATAATATAGAGAGTTGTGTCCGACCATTTTCCCCTACCCAAATCCTGAAATGTGCCGTCTTTGGATTTAGCTCTAAACGTGGAAGTCTGCGTGGTTAGTGAACAGGTACCCCACACCTCACAGTTGGTTTAGTTGTTTTGCCTGATAATTTGACTCCGGAGCTTCGCCGCCCTCGTGAAAAATAATGTATTCTCATAAGAGCTCCGAAAGCTTGGTTACACGCACGTGTTCCTGGTATTCTGTTGTTTCGGTTAATGATTTGAAATGTCCATTTACGCTAACAGTATAATAGTTCAGTTTCCGTTCGCTGTAGGCCTACTTGTTCTCCGGTTATAGTCGATGCAAAGGACATGATTTCTGCGCGAGTGAATCCAACTTGGATAGTTCAGCGGGAGAGTGCGCTAGGGGGGGAAAAGTCTAAAGTAGCTACCGGGTGAAAAAAGCTAATGTAGACTACGCGAGGCATGCAACATCGTGCATATGCTGCGGGCAGAGGGAAGGGAGAGAGATGGGCCAGTCAGTCTAGCGTTTGACACAGGACAAATTGCAATAGTTGGCCAAATCATTCCAAGTTTTTGTTTAATCCGATTCCTTTGTAGGCCTATATCTAAATGACCTTAAAAAATGAACAATATTTAGTGAAACATACTTTTTTCAGGTCAAAGTTGGAGCGTTCCTATTCCTACTCATTTTTTCTACAGGAAGACATTAAAAGAGATACTAGGTGAATAGGCTAAAATTTGAGTAGTTTGAGTAAAACTGCAGTAGCTAATTCAAACTTTGACAAATATTTTTTTTGTAGCCTATTGCAAGTTGTCTAAAATATGATGATTAAATATGCATGAGATGACAACCAGGCAAGTGTTGAGGGGGTGTTAGGAGACTGATGAGAGGAGGGGTGCTTAGTGTCATTTGGGGGCATTTTGACCTATTTTATTTTTTAATAGGCCTACTAAGGGTTTTGATGAGGTCAATGGGGTGTTGGGGAAACTTACTATGAGAACCACTGCTCTATCATGATAAAAACCTATTTTATCAAGCTATCTACCCAACCCCCCATCAGACATGACGGCTAAGTCATGGAGTAAGGTTGGCAGTTCTCATGTTCACTGTCCCTTGGTCGCTAATAACTACAGTATGCTCAAAATTCACAATTTAAAGGCTTTTTAGCTAAATCCTCTCCCCCCTAGTCTGAGACTGTTATACAAGATCATCCACTGCGCACAACACACACGTGTGCACCTGTGTTTGCGCGCGTGCACAGCGCCGGGCCGCGCCGCGCCGCGCCGCGTCTTCACCTTTTTCAACCCTGACCTGTTTGCATGCCTGATTTTACCCAGCCCTACTGACAATGCTCACTCACTCACTCACACTTGAATTTACAATTGCGTGTTTGCTGTGATTAGTGTGTCTTTGCTGGTGTGTGCCTGTTTTATAGCAACCTATTCTCGAGTGAAATCCAGTATAATTGCTGGTATTAGCCTTTTGGCATCTGATAAACTTCCTCTTTGTCCATGCAAAGTCAAAACGTACATGTTATGGCTGCTCTGTCTAGACTGCTATATTTTGTGACGCCATTAAGAATGTAATGTATATTTTTTATTTGTGAATAGGAGGATTGAGGCTTATTTATCCAAGTTGCCTGTAGTAGTATTGAGCTACTTTAACATAATGACTGTGAAATTAAATTGAGAATTATTCATTTTACTGTCACTATCGACATGCACAACGTAAACTATACATACATACATACATACATACATACATACATACATACATACATACATACATACATACATACATACATACAGCTATACAATGAGATTGAAAGTATTTTCAACATTTTTTACATTATTTTAGCTGCCACTTTTGTCCAAAGCGACCTTCATATGCACAGGGTATTGGTTACAGTCCCTGGAGCAAACCTTGGTTAGCTGCCTTGCTCATGGACACTTCAGCCATGGATGAAGGTGCAGGGAGAGATAAGGATGGTATTCCATCCCGCAGCCCTCTGGTCCTAAGACCACCTCCTTAACTATTACCGCAGAAATACACCAGCGGCGATCTGAGCGAGTCGAGCGACGGAAGTAATTGACTTTGTATTGAGTCGAGAGACAAAAGCGATTCTGGAGACTAGAGCTATTTGCGCGACGAGCGCGACAATTTGAAGTTGAAATCTTTTCAACTTTCTATGACGCGGTTCGGCGACAAGCCGCGACAGCCAATGACTGTATAGAGGTCAGTGACCACAGCCAATGGGAATGCTTCAATGCTTTGCCTTCTGCCTGTACGGACATACTCTAGTCTCCTCAATCTCTCGTATCGCTTGCTGCTACACTCTGTCGCTTGAATCGCGTCGCCGCTGGTGTATCTCTGCGGTTAGGCCGCGACTGCCCAACATGGCATAAAGGGGGGGGAAAAAACTAGTGCAAATGAGTTGAATAACAACATTAATAACCAGATTTGAGAGGATGTAGTCGCCCAGGAAAGGGCATTGTGATGCAACTCTACATGACCTGTGCATGAGGTGAAACAACATTGACAGGATGATTGATTTTGTCCTGCTGGTGACGTAGGATGCGGAGAACGCCATCCAGCAGATGGGTGGGCAGTGGCTGGGGGGCAGACAGATCCGGACGAACTGGGCCACGCGGAAGCCACCAGCGCCAAAGGCCACTTCAGACTGTGAGTAATAAATATGCACGCTCTGGGGAAATGTCTAGCACCAAGAAAACCTTATTTTTGAGTCTGTGTTTAACAACTACTACCGTATTTGTATAACACATTATCTTACACAACTGGCATTCAATCTGCTTGAGAAAGAGAAGACAATATTACAGATAGTAGTACGTAAGTATGTGGATGAATCACCCTGATCAAGGGCAGATGAAAATAAAACCGTTTTTAATTTCTTTTTAATTAAGACGTGCTATTGTTGGGGCAGTTCTAATTTCAAAGTTCTAATGCTCATTGTTCATTGTTTAGAGAGATGAAAAGCAACATAACCCTTTTTACCTTCGTTCTGCCTTCAGTGTGTTTACTATATAGTGTGATTTATTTATCCCTCCCTCAATCCAATCTTGTGCACTTTGTATAGAGGTTTAGTGTGTTGGAATTTAGTGGTGTCTGGTAGGGAGTTGGCAGGTTGCAGCAAAACAAATACCTTTCGCTCAACGCTTTCTGTGCACACATGTGGGGCAGTGTACCATGTCTGTCAAGTGTGAAGAGCTGTTGTCAAGATGGTGTTTGATGCATGAGGTCAGCAGTTGAAAGTTGTCATACAGACCCGCATCAATGTGACTCTGAAAACAAACAAAATTGTATATCTAAAACTGCAGGTCTCGTTGGGCTCCCTACCACTGTGTAAGCCATGGAAGATGTGCTATAGTCATATTGAGTAATATGTTAAAAAAAAAAAACATTACCTTGCAGCCTTAAGATTTGATAACTAGGACTATAAATGGGACTATTATTACTATTACTGTGCGTGCGTGCCGGCAGCCTCCAGAACTGGTGTGTGAATGTGGGAATGTGTATATGCAGGGCTCTAATTTAACACCAGCCAAATGCTGGTGAAATTTCAATTGGCTGGTGGAAAAGACCAGCTTACTAACCACTTAAACCCATTAGTGAGGGCGTGTTTGGCAGTAAGATTAACATCTACTAGCCATTTTGGCTGGTGATTTAAAAAAAAGTTAATTTAGAACCCTGTGTGTGTATTTTGAAAATGCTTTTGAGTCAACTTCATTGTTGTGATGCTGTGCTTTATAAATACATGTTGTATTGTGTATTGTAGGCCCTATTTGTATGTGTAGGATTTTTTTAAGACTTTGTGTAATTGGATTGTTTTCATTGAGGAATAATGTGGATTAAAATGAGAACATGGTAGGCAGATCTGTGTCACTTCTGGTTCATGCGACTCAAAAAAAGACTCACACCTAAATGAAGCAATCAGTAATGTGTTTTCACATTTGTCTTTGCAGCCAACACAAAGCACTTGTCCTTCGATGAGGTGCTGAACCAGTCCAGTCCCAGCAACTGCACTGTCTACTGCGGCGGAGTCGTCACCGGCCTCTCAGGTCTGTCTCCAAGGGCTGGAGTGACATGGACATGCACTGTCCTTTTTTCTTCTCACTATACCCTCTTTCTTTATCTCCCTCTCGCTCTCTCACTCTCTCTCTCTCACTCTCTCTATTGCTTGCTCGCTCGCTCGCTCTCTCTCTGTCTCTCATGCTCTGTCTCTCACTCACTCACTCTCATTCATTCACAAACCAGAAAACATACAAAACGTTCAATTTCATAAAGGTATTCTTTATCAACATTTTCACACCCAATTGGCCTCTAACTCACCCCTGCTTTCCACCAAATCTCCGCTAGTCTTTAGGGCTTTTTTGTGAAAGAAGCCATACTTGTCTGACTGTGTCCTATTCTTGTCTTCCAGAGCATGTGATGAGACAGACATTCTCTCCATTCGGCCACATTATGGAGGTTCGGGTATTCCCAGAGAAGGGCTACTCCTTCATAAGGTAGGTCACGAGTCACGCCGTAGCACACTGAGCACTTAATAAAATCAGCACACAGCATGCCACACCACACCATACTACACCATGCCACGGTCCACAACCAATCTGTTGAGTGCCGTTGCATTGTTGCTCATTTTTGTGTGAAGGGGCCAGAGTCTCATAGCTGTGTACCATACCAGGCTGATGTAGACGATTAATCCCCCAGCAGCACTTGTCATTCTTCAGTATCCCATCTTTTTCATCAAGCGTTTTGCGTATCTGAAAAGTACCAGAAATGATCGAGTTTTATTGTATAGAATTGAATTAATGGTGGGCAACAGTACCATTCTTCTAGCTGGTGTAAATTAAACATGTGCAGAATCACTTATTTTTTTCTCACTGCCTGGAAGGAGGTGAGCATACCTGTCAACTTTGAGTTACCAAAATTTGGGAAAATTCCCATATTTTAAGCCAAAACTCTGGAAGTTTTTTTATAGGCCAAATCCTGACAGTCAACAGAGACAGATCTAACGGTGCGCTCTTCTGTGCTTTTCAGCGCATGTTTTAAATGAGCTTAAATTATCAGTTTCTCCATGTTGTTTTGTCGCTACAGTTGTCTGGGGCTCGTGCAAAAACTTTGTGCTGGTGCAGGTTGTGATTAGGTTAATCGCATGATTCGCTGTTCTGAGGCCGTTTACCGCGTTGTATGAACTAACGGTTTCTGAGACGAGTCAACTTGGCGCGCACACGCCTACGGAGTTCGAGGGTGACTGCTCCCATTTACAAGGAACTGGCATAAAATCTACTGGCAGAATCGTCAAAACCCTGTCAAAACCCTGACAATTCTAGACTTCCCTGTTTCCTTTCATTTACATTTGTTAACTTTGTGAAGCACATTGAGTTGCACCTGTGTATGAAATGCGCTATATAAATAAACTTGCCTTGCCTTGCCTTGGCAGGCAATAACTAGCTTGCCTTGATAAGCAAGACCCTCTCAGTCTCTCTTCAGGAGTGGGTTTGGCCGCGCGGGCTTAGTGACAGGGCTCTGGGAATAATTAGTCTACTGGCCATTTGATAATGTGAAAAATGGGGATATTTCCGGGAAAATGTTCAAATCGGGAAGAATTCGGGAAATGAGTCAAAATTAGGGAGTTTCCCGGGAAATTAGGGATGGTTGACAGGTATGGAGTTGAGGGATCAAGATTTGTGGTGCTGCTGGAGGGAATGCGGTGTAAACAACGCTGATTATACACATATTTTCTACTCTTGTAATAAACTTAATAAATATTGGCAGGCAGTCCAACATCTTATGCGAGAAAAGTTAAGTAAAGATGTGTCAATACAAAATCACAATGCTATTTTGGGCATAAGACCCAGAGGGCTGGAAAAGGAACACCTCCACCTCTTTTGGGTCTTTAGAATAACAGCCTTAAAACAAATTACAAGGAATTGGAAAAAAGTAGAACCACCTACTACTGATATGTGGTTGGAAAGTATAGAGGAAATGAGAAGTATGGAAAAAATAACTTATAGAATCAATAATAAAGAGAATGTGTATGACAAAAAATGGTCCCTTTACAAAAGTTAAGATGAGGAGCCAATCTAAACTATGGCACCCCCATGAGAAATCAAAACTACACTCAGTTAATAAATATGTATACCCTTCGTATTTTTTTCTTTCGTTTTTTTTTATTTATTTATTTATTTATTTATTTTAGGTTCATTGTTTTGTGTATGGGGGTTAGGACGTGAGTGGGGCGGTGTGTGTGTGTTTTGCGGTGTGAGTGCATGTGAATTCTTTTGTGTGGGGGTGAATGTGGGTGTATGCGTGGATGGATGAATGTCGCAAAGTGTGGGTATTTAGGTGGATGAAAGTTGGTGGGTGTGGATATATGGTTGGATGGATGAATGTGTGCTGATGTGAGTGGGGGAGTGAATGTGGGGTTTGTGAGGATGGATGGATGTAGACCTGCAGATGGGAGCAAAAAGAAGGGTTAAAAGGGTGGGTGGGGTGGAGTACATGAAACAGTGTGTGTGTGGTTTTTATTTATTTATTTTTTTATTTTTTATTAATTAATTCATTTATTTATTTATTTTTTCTATGTACCGTTTTCTTATGTCTGTTTTGAAATAATCACAAGTGGGGGAAAAAAAAAAGAAAAACTGAAAATGTGTTTATAAATGAATGATTGTTCTGAACTTGAATTAACTTGAATGAACTTTGAATGAACACAATAAAGTATTAAAAAAAGATTTGTGGTGATGTGCAGTTCCAGTGGGTGTTAAATAAAGGCCTTGTAGAGATAAAAAATAGTCTGTTAGAGTAAGACCCCAAACCACGGCTACCCAATTTAAAGGAGTGTGCTCCAGTTCGGTCTCCTATTGACCCCTCCTTCACTTTCGCTTTTGGTGTTGGGTGACTGCTTGCATAACGTGTGCACAGTGGGTGTTAAATGAAGGCCTTGTTTAGATGTGTTGTCCCCCGCTGATATAATCTTCTATCCGCAGGTTCGGTACTCATGAAGAGGCAGCCCACGCCATCGTGTCTGTGAACGGCTCGTCCGTGGAGGGCCACACAGTTAAGTGCTACTGGGGCAAGGAGACGCCAGACACCATGAGCCCCATGCAGCAGATGCCTCAGGTATGCCAGAATAATGAGCGGGATCATTTTAGACAATGTTTTTTTTTAACTTTAAAGGGACACACTGAGATTTTTAGTTGTTCATTTCTAGCACTTTTCATACATGAAAAGGGGGATCTTTTCCATGGTCCGCCATTTTGAACTTCCATAAATAGCCATTTTTAGCTGCAAAAATGACTGTACTTGGGCCATAATACAAAATGTTAGTTTATTACTTAGTAAACTTAAATGAAAAGGTCAAATTTGGCAATAGCCGACACAGTTTCAATGAGCAGCATAGTTGCAGTACCTTTTTTGACCATTTCCTGCACAGTGTACCTTTAAGGGCAACAGTTAATACCCATTGCATTAGAATTTGGTAAAGGCACCATGCAGCTGATGTCTCAGGTATGCCCCTGTGTATGAATCAAAAGCTCTTTAATGTCAGATGTACAGTATTGTACTCAGAATATTTCTAGATTCCAAGACCTGTACCCAAGCTACATGTGCATATCCTGTATATTTGCCCAAGCCTTTTTTTATACCATAACAATAATGATGCCTGGTAAGAGATGTAAACAACATGAATCCCATTTTCCCCTGCCCATGTTCTTGTGGTCTTGTCCCCTGCAGCAAAACAAGGTAGGCTACACTGCTCCCCCTTACGGAGGCCAGTGGGGCCAGTGGTACAGCAACACCCAGCAGATTGGCCAGTACGTGCCCAACGGCTGGCAGATGCCCTCCTATGGCATGTATGGCCAGGCCGCCTGGAACCAGCAGGGCTACGAGTGAGAAGTGGACGGGCCAGAGGGCAACCCCACCGCCCCCGCCCCAACCCATTTCTCCAGGGTTCCAGCCAAAACCACCCACCCTCTGGACCACAGACCTTCCAAGCCCTGCAGGGAGATGGACACACACACACACACACACACACACACACACGCACACTCTCACACACACACGGCAGTAGCCAGAAATTTGTCCACCACACACACAAGCAGACATACACACAGCATACTTAAACATGTACCCTGTTTTGTCATGAAAAGGAGATAGATCCATACATTTCTGTCTTTTCTTCCTTCGCTCCTTTTACGTTAAAAATGCTCTGTAAATGGAACACTGCAGCTTAGCTGCTCTCTTTTTTTCATTTGTTGAAACGGACTTTTCCCTTTTTTTCTCTCTCTCTTTCTTTCTCTCTCTCTTTCTTTCTGTATCTGTTTCTCTCGTCATTGACGTGTATTTCTTTCTTGTTCGTACTTAATGATGGTTTCGTCTCTGTGATGAGCTGCCATTTTAGATAAAGCTCCCAAGTCTCATCCAGGCGTGCTGGGGACTCGATGGATCGGTTATGCCCCCCCACCCTTTTGTCTGTCCCAAGCGTCCCCTTGGCATGATGGATTGACACGGGCAATGTACAGTCCTCTGCTTGCAGAGTTGGTCTTTTTTCTTTTTTTCCCCCTTTTTAAGCAATCCACCCAAACCCGCTTACATGAAACTCTTTAAGACGAAGTAAAATGGTCACAATATTGTCACATAATTTATTTTTATGCTTTGCCCCACCCTCCATCTTGCAGAAAGATAACAAGCACCCTTGTAGTTGTTAAAACCACTGGGTTTTTTCCTCTTCTGTCACCATGGGGGGTGAGTTTACTTGACATCGTTTTTCACGTCCCAAATTGTGGATTCGGCTTTTCCCATGATTTTGTTTGTTTTGTTCATGGGTCAAGTTTCTTTTCTTTCTTTTTCTTTCTTTTCTTTTTTAAACAGAAACAAGCAAACAAGAAACATGCCTTTTTTGTTTTCATAAAGGAACATTTGTTGTATATGATAACTT
>NC_085859.1:19554230-19571730 GCF_034702125.1 Engraulis encrasicolus
AAAACGTGGCGGCCGAGTCGCTCTGTGTCGAGCTGTAGGCCTATCAGAAAATTGGCAGTAGAAAAGAGCGTTAAGGAACCTTGAGAGTTCTTCCAAGAACTTAAGCTGAGGGTTCATTGAGGAATCTTCCACTTTTAACAGTGCATTCATTCTCCTCCACCATTTCACAGTACATCTTTGAAGATGTCCCGTCTGATTGCCATTCTGTTTACAACCCTCCTCACCTCTGCCGGATTCATCCACCTGGTACGTATGTCCCAGACTGAAGCACTGTGCGCTGTTACATGCCCAGGGTACTCCGGTTCCAAACGGAATATTGTTAGTATTTGGCTCTGAACATTTTCCATGAATATTCCATTTACATGTCTGGGGGAGCGTTGTGCTACCGGAATTTTCCTGGAATATAGCCACATTCTGAATGTTTAAAGACGTGACACATCCCATGCTCAAACCAAATCCTGCCCCC
This sequence comes from Engraulis encrasicolus, assembly GCF_034702125.1. Classification (NCBI taxonomy): domain Eukaryota; kingdom Metazoa; phylum Chordata; class Actinopteri; order Clupeiformes; family Engraulidae; genus Engraulis; species Engraulis encrasicolus. Next base: position 19,554,697 of record NC_085859.1, read on the forward strand.
ATTCCGTTTAAATCGGAAAAGTTCACTGCATGTCTATGTGCTCCCTGTTGTAGCTTTGAGCTCAGTCAGAGGTATCAATCTAACCTCCAGTGGCTGTTTTGGCTTTTAAATACTTTTAAAGGCTCTTTGTATTTGTAAAGCACATTGAGTTGCACATGTGTATGAAATGCGCTATATAAATAAAGTTGACTTGACTTGACTTGACTTCAGTGAATGAATACCCCTATCATACAAGGTAGAAAGACCACTGCTGACTGTCATCAATGCAGGACATCGCAAAAGTAGAGAATATAGAAGAATACAGAGAATATGGTCATTTGTCCAGCCTAAATGTCTTTTCCCTGCTTGTAATTATGGTCCTTTTTAACCTTGCACTTCATTGTCTGTCCAGTGCTATGTTGTCTACATGTTGTCTACATGTTGTCTTGCTGCACATTCAATTGGCCCTTTTGGCGACAATAAAGTTGACACTTTAACTTGAACATGAACTTGTGTCACTGCAGCTGGAGTCCACAGGTGACCCCTGGAGGGATTTCAGCAACAGGACACGCCACAGCTACTTCGAATACATCTACTTAGTGATTGTCACCATGTCAACAGTGGGCTATGGAGACGTGTACGCCAGCACCACTCTGGGCCGACTGTATGTCTCAGTTTTCATCGCAATTGGCCTGGTAACACTCCTTCTTTGGTTGACCAATAACACCCTTTGAGGAGTACCATCACAAATATGTGATTAGAATTTTGCCAAAATGTTGAGTTCTCATTATGATGTCATAATGTCTTTGCGAGATTTTTAACACAGACGTCTATGGGAGCTGTAGAGTGTTCCAGTAAAATTCTAGAAGAACCTCTAGAAATTCCTTACTCCTCCAAGGGATAAGAGTTTTGTTGCAAAATGAGGTATATCCATTTTGGAACTTTTTGGGAAATTGACATTTTCGTGTTGGGCATTCCAGTGTATTGCATTGCAAAATGTATTTTATATTCTCAAAATATTTGAATGGCGAGAATTTACACATGATGGGCATTCCAGTGTATTGCATTGCAAAATGTGTTTTATATTCTCAAAATATTTGAATGGCGAGAATTTACACATGATGGGCATTCCAGTGTATTGCATTGCAAAATGTATTTTATATTCTCAAAATATTTGAATGGCTAGAATTTACACATGATAGGACCTCTAAACAGTCATTTCCAATAATATAATGCAAAAGTCAAAACTGGTGGATATGGTCCTGCCGTGGCACTAGGTTACCACACTGTCGTCCCGGGTTCGATTTCAGCTCGGGTCATTTGCCGATCCTTCCTGGTCTCGCTCTCCCCACTCATTTCCTGTCTCTCCTCCACTCACCTGTCAAAAATAAAGGTATTAAAAGCTATAAAAAAATATACAGTCCCTGGAAAAAGTTTGTACACCCTTTGAAATTTCTTACAATTCTGTCAAAATTGATCTTAACCCTCTACTGCATAGGGTTGCCATATGGCAACCGTTAACTTTTTCCAGTTTTTCTAGTAGATGGTACACTATAACCTATATATTTAGACTTATTTGTGATAAGACAGCCTTTTACTTTGAAACCAAAAAAACTTTTCAGGTCACATGATTAAGAAATAAACACAGGAAGCCCTTTTTCATCACCTACTTTGGTGTGTGGAGGTCATCGCTCAAGGCCTCCATAAACCAAGGTATTACCAACATTTCAGCCCAAAATATTGTTATAAAAAAAATAAAAACACTATCTGTGATATGTAAACTGTTATTTTTCATCATTAAAACAACTTTAGATGCAAAGGTTTTTTTTGTAAAATGGTCAAATGTTATGGTTGCCATATGGCAACTTCATGCAGTTATGGAACAACATTTTGGCCATTCACCCCAATCAACCCCATTGGAATGACTTAGAATTAGAGTAGTATGAGGCTATTTTTACAGATATTTCTTATAATTCTTGTGCCAAATGAATGATTTGTACTTATATTTGTAATTTTAGACATGTTCAATGTAAAAATGCATTGTACATGTTTGCAAATAGGTGTAAACAACCTTTTCGGAAGCTTTTTTGTAAATGTGTGTACATGTCTATGGGCCGAATTGTTGACCATATTTTGCTATCTTACCAAAAATAATTTCACTAAATACTAAAAATATATATTTTAATTTATGTAATTTAATGCGTTTTAACATTTGGAAAGTAATATATTGGAGTTTTATCAAGGAAAAAGTCTCTTTTTGAGGAAAAACCTGATTTTACACAAGATTCCACGACTGCATGAAGTTGCCATGCATATGGCAACCATAAGCTAAAATCTTAATTAAAAATAATTTTATTTAATTTTTTTTGGAAATCTATTATTTAACTCATTTTAACACTAAAAAAGCACTGAAACATTTTTTACATTGTAAATATAATAATTCATGCAGTAGAGGGTTAAAACATGGTCTGATCTTCCCGGAAATCTCAAGAAGGAACAATTAGAGTCTGCTTTAACTAATTCCACACAAACATTTACATGTTATCATAGTTTTATTGGCCATAAGGCTATAACATTCACAGGAGAGCAAGGCATAAGTAAGTACACCCTTGCATTAAATAGGTTTTAACCCTCAGTTAGTTGCAATATCCTCGACCAGACTTGTCCTGTAGTTGCAGATCAGATTGACAAAACAATCTGGATGTGTCTTGTCTCCCTCCTCTTTAGAGAACTGCCTCTCGTCAGCAAGGTTTCTGGGATGTCTTGAGTGCATAGCTTTCTTGACTTCATGCAATATAATCTCAAATGTTTTTTGTCAGAGCTTTGACTGGGCTATTCCAGAATGTGTATTTCATTGTTATGAAGCCATTCTAAAGTCAATTTGCTTCTAAAGTATGGGTTGTTGTCACATTTCAGCACCCATCCTCTTGTGTGCTTCAACTGTGTGACAGACTTCCTCACTTTTTTCTGTAAAATATCACAATAAACTTGAGTTCATTGTTCCACTGATAATAGCAAACTGTCAAGGGCCTGAGGCAGCAAGGTAGCCACATATAATGATGCTCCCGCCACCATACTCAGAAGTGGAGATGTAACCAAGAATAGCTAAAAATGGGGTTCATTCTGCCAATCTAAAATTAATGGGGTTTCTGACCAAAAAAATATTGCTGCACCTTTGAGGTTTGCAAAAAAAGCATTTTTATGCTTCATAATTACTGCTAATTACTCTGTAAACCAAAGTTGAAACCAAAATTGAATTCTTCACAGGAACCAACATTGTCATGTTTGGAGAAGAACTGGAGAACCACATCTTTACCAAAACATCATCTCTGCTTTTGAGTATGGTGGCAGGAACATCATGCGGCTACCTTGGTGCTTCAGGCCGTTGTCAGTTTGCTATTATCAGTGGAACAATGAACTCAGAAGTTTAGAGATATTTTACTGAAAAAACGTGAGGTAGCCTGTGACACAGTTGAAGCACAAGAGGATGTGTGCTGAAATTGGACAACAACCCATATTTTAGAAGCAAATCGACTTAAGAATGGCTTCATAACAATGAAATACACGTTCTGGAATAGCCCAGTCAAAGCTCTGACAAAAAACATTTGAGACGATATGGCATGAGGTCAAGAAAGCTATTCACTCCAAACATCCCAGAAAACTTGCTGAAGAAGAGCAGTTTTCTAAAGAAGAAGGAGACAAAATGCATCCAGATTGTTTTGTTAATCTGATCTGCAACTACAGGATACATCTGGTTGAGGTTATTGTGACTAACTTAGGGTTAAAACCTATTGAATGCAAGGGTGTACTTACTTATGCCTTGCTGTCCTGTGACTGTTTACATCTTATGGCCAATGAAAATATGAAAACTTGTAAATGTTTGGGTTGAATTAGTTAAAGCAGACTCTGGTTGTTCCTTCTTGTGATTTCCGGGAAGATCAGACCATGTTTTATGACCAATTTTGACCAAAAGGTCAGACATTTCAAAGGGTGTACAAACTTTTTCCTGGGACTGTACATTATGTAAAAAAGATGGATATGTCATTTTGCCACGAAACTCTTCAATTATACATCCGTGGTATCATGTATGGTGTCCTCCTCATCTGCTGTTAGCAAATAATGATCGCCTCTGCTTTGACTCTTGTAGGGTTTATTTGCCGCCTACGTCCCAGAGGTTGTGGGGATCATCATCAACCGGGAGAGATTCGGTGGAATATACAGAGATGAGGGGAAATTGTACGACTTGACATAATAGCACACAGACAACAACAAAGCCTTCTATTAAGCTTTCTATGATTGCCAGAGTCCTACTATTAGGTTTAAAAAAAATGTTTTTTTTTACTATATGCGGGGACTTTCTAAAATGTTTGAACCTTGGTGTTCCTCCTTGAACTAATTTGGCACCCAGGGTCACCTGACAGCTTTGGCCGGGCCCAGAACAAAGTTATCTGAAAGGGCCCCCTAACTGAATACATACAATGTAATGACAACCCAATTCTGGACTCCTCCTTCTCCTTGGTCCGAAACACCTGACTTCTTTGTCCCCCCTGTTTGGCTTTCCTGTTGGCACCTACCTATAGGTTCCTCATAGAACTTGGCAACTGAATGGTCTTTGAATAATTAACTAATTTTGACAGTGTGAGATTTTTAGTTGTTTATTTCCAGAATTCCTGCTGCCCATTCACTAATGTTACCTTTTTCATGAATACTTACCACCACCTTCAAATTCCAAGTATTCATTATGACTGGAAAAATTACACTTTTCATACATCTTCTCCATGGTCCGCCATTTTGAATTTCCAAAAATAGCCATTTTTAGCTGCAAGAATGACTGTACTTGGACCATACTAGAACATATTTGTTTATTACTTCGTAAACTTTCATGTAAAGATCAAATTTGGCAATAGGCAGCCCAGTTTCAATGAGCAGCATAGTTGCAGTACCTTTTTACTCAGATGTAGTAAGGTGGTAGAGATTGAATGTTATGATGTTGATGCCGAGGCTAATCAGATTGTGTTATGCACTAGACATGTAGTGGTGTGTGGACACATCACTCTGGCCAGCGTTTCATCATTCATGAGAGAGTTTTTCCATGAGGACAGAGGAGTGGTTAACATACGAGTGGTCTTCTTGGGCAAGTGAGTGTCAATAAGGATTTTGCATGTATCTAATGTTTGTTATACAATATACAATTGACTATCCCTTCTCTTTAACTTACCTCAACAAATGTGATCTTGACCTTTGACCTTTGTCTTGGACTAGCATCTAACTTAGCTACATCCACAGACACAGATATTATATACTGTACAGATACTATACCGTAATATATAATGTATTGTGCATTCTGTATTGTACTATACTGTAATATATACAGTATTGTACTGTAATATATACTGTATTGTTTACACACTTCCAAGCATGGCAGTCTCATTTATTGTTTAGTTGTGGAATGTGCCAGAATTAGTTTGAGTGCAGTTCTTCAAAGTGGTATGTGTTTATTTATTAATTTATTTTATTTTATTTTATTTTATTTCATTTGACCACCTATTGTTTGAACAGATACAGTATATTTTATTTAAAATAACACTTTTCTCCATTTTTTCCTCCATCCAACCTGTCTTTAGTTTTTGTCCTGACCAGGAATTGGAGGCATTCTTCAACAGGTGGTTCATGAACGTGCTCTTCTACCAAGGCTCTGTACTGAAGCGGACGGACCAGGAGAGAGTCAGGGTGAGGCACAGAGATAGAATAGGAGATGTAGTAGTAGTCGTAGTAGCAATAATAATATAATAATACAATTAGTGTTGTTGTTGTTGTTGTTGTTGTTGTAAATGTAGTTTCTATAGCCCTTTTTGTCCCAAGGCATCTCAAACGGAATCTACAAAACAAATCAGAGGGAATCTTCAAAACAAATCAGAAAAACAACGACAAATATGAAACGGCAGAAAAAAGCTGTTATCTCTGCCACTTAACATAATGTAACATGTCAACTCATGGCATGCAGTACAGTACATGGAAGAGCCATTGAAAAAAATCTGTAAAAATCAATTTTAAGTTTACCAAGTAAACACAATTAAAAATGCCTTGTCTCATCGAGTACAACAAGTTAAGTCCAGACGAAATTAGATGGACTGATTTTTGAATCTTTCTAAATTTCTACAAATAAAAGCCTGTTTTTGTAAGCAAAGCTCATAAAAAATGCACTCATATTAGAGGGTTTTGCATCTGAACTCTTGATGTCTGCTGTACTGAAACTGGGCTACATGTGTTTACAGTAGCTCATTACTGGTGTTGTATTCCTTTTCAGATGCGTAAAGCGAGTGCTTGCTTGATTCTCTGTGACAGATATGGAGCTGACCAGCACCATGAGGATGTCACCAATCTCATGAGGTGAAATATTGTTTTTTTTTTTCCCTCACATTCACACTCAGATTGCACCCACGGGGGTGGCCTAATGGTTAAAGGGGTATGCCACTATTTTGGGGCTTAATACAGTTCAAATCGTTGGCCGGGGTTTATAAAGGTGGTAAAGTGTCTTATTTTTCATGTTATCGTTGTCTTGCTTTAAGACAAGTTAAAAGAGGGAGTATGTAGCTAAGCTAGTGAAAGTCAATGGATCCGTGTAGCATGTATATTGTTTCTCTGCATGGTCCTCCCCAGGGTGATCTCCATAAAGCAACACTGCCCCAACACCAGAGTCATTGTCCAGATGCTAAAGCACAACAGCAAGGTAAGATGAGCGCTCAGCACAGCAGCAAGGCAATGGGTTTCCCCCTGCAATTTATTGCTAAGGCGATCACCTTGACAAGAAACACCTACCACCTTGACTAGGTCCCTTGAAAAGAAAAATATTTCATGTTGTGAATGTAATTTCTGAAGTTGCTTAACCAAAAAAAAAAAAAACTTTTAAGAGTTTTCAGATCGTATTTCAAATGAAACTGCATCGCACAGCATTTTCAATGATGATGTTGACTCATCTCTGATGCCCCACCACCTTGACTATCAAAAATTCTGCGAGAATACACATACACATACACATACACATACACATACACATACACATACACATACACATACACATGCAGGCACTCATGCAGACATGCACGCACACACCCACCCACTAGGGCTGGGTAAAATAATCGATTCAATCGATAATCGATCGATATCATTTAAAATTCACATAATCGATTCACAGGGCACAAAATCGATTTTTTGCTCTTTTTCTTTTTGTTCTTTTTGTTTCATTTAGGTCTATGGAAAATACCCAGTAGGTATTAGTCAATTAGGCCTAGGCCTACTTATTACAAATTAGCAATCTGTTAACACTGTCAAGCCACAGCCCTTTGACATTTTTATATAAAAATAGGCAACAGCATCTTTTGGGGGAAATCCTTGCACCAAAAAGGGAACGGATTGAATCGATTCGGAGTGAATCGAATTGAATCGAATCGAATCGTGATTAATCGATTCAAAACCCTCAGAATCGAAATCGAATCGATACAGGAACATAGCTGCAATACCCAGCCCTACCACACACATACACACACCACTGAATACTATTGTTGTTCAATCTTTGAAAAGTTTCCAAACTACAAGGCAGAAGTTTCTGAAGTTTCTAAAATACAAGGCAGTTACAAATTCCCTTTGCTGCCCTCTACGGGCCAAAACCCATAGCGTAGCTCTGAGGAGCAGGGCCACCTCTCCCTAGTTCGAATTGGGAGAGACAATGAGCACTTTTGAGGCCGACCAAAGCAAACTGAACTACTTAGTATTGTCCTTCAGGACCAATTAGGTGATCTCTAATCTAATCATGTGCTGCTGTAACATGCCACCCTTACTTCACTTCATTTATGTATGTGATGGTCTTTTTTTTTAGTGTTTAAATATACGTAAATAGGCCAGTGCAAAGAAGGCAGGAAATGTGATTAGGATTATTTTATGGGGTAGTGTTGGGAAACAGCCCAGGCCAGATGCGAACCTGGGTCCCCATGGGCAGCCTTGCCTGTAGGCTACTGTATTGTACAGTATGTTAGCTGCACAGTATGCCACAGCTCACTCGCCTCATTTTTGTGGCCTCTCCTCTCCTGTGCTCTCAGGCGTACCTGCAGAACGTGTCCAACTGGGAGTGGAGCAACGGTGACGACGTGATCTGCCTGGCGGAGCTGAAGCTGGGCTTCATGGCACAGAGCTGCCTGGTGCCAGGCCTCTCCACCCTCCTCTCCAACCTCTTCAGCATGCAGGGCGCCGAACAGGTCAGTGCCAACCAGTGTTGGATTGGGTGCTGTTACCAAAATGCATTCCCCCTACAGATTGCAGAATACATGCCTCAAAATATAGTTTGTAACATACTCCGTTAAGTTGCTTAATTTGAGTAACATAATCTTACTTGGATACTCAATACTTGGATACATACTCTTTCTTAGAAAACGTTGGATTGCATGATACCTCTTCATCAATGAAGTCAGTGCCAACCATGGTTACGTGGCATGGCCAAGGGTGGGTTCATGAATGAGCCTAGTGGGCCGGCCAGGGGTCCTGTTAGGGTGGTCACCTGTGTCTGTAAAAAAAAAAAAAAAACCTGGACATTTTGAACCCACCCCTTTTGTTTGTAACTAAGCAATGGCACCTTTCATTTAGTGTAGAGATGCACCGGATCCTGATTTTGAGGATCCTGCCGCATACCGGATCCACTGCTTAAGATCCTGCCGGATCCGGAACCGGATCTTGGATGCGGTGCATCTCTAATTTAGTGTTCACTTCAGACACTTTTTTAATTAAATAAATACATTAATGAATAAATGAATGAATACCTATATATTTATATATATATAGATATATTTTTTAATATATTGAAATATATTAAATATTCAGTATATTAAAAAAAAAGTGTCTGTTGCCAGGATGGAGATCAATCCTGGCGAAGTCTTTACAAAGAGGGAATGAACAAAGAGATCTACACCGAGTACCTCTCCAACTCCTTCACTGGCTTCTCGTTTGCACAAGCTGCCAAGTAAGTATCGGTTCCATTGAAAGATACAAAAAATAGTTCAGCTGAAAGAGACCAATTGTCAGTAGGCATATGTAGTATTTTTTAGTAGTTTATTTCCAGAAGTCATGCTGCTCATTTGTAAATGTTGCCTTTTTCGGGAATAGCACCATCATCAAATTCTAAACAGACATTCACAGGGAAAATTACACTTTTCATAGGCTACATGAAAAGTTGGATCTTCTCCATGTCTGCCATTTGGAATGTCCAGTGATAGGCATTTTTACCTTCAATATTTACTGTATATTGGTCATACAAATACATACTTTATTAGTGTATCATTCATGAAAAATTCAAATTTGGGAGGGGGTCAGCAAAGTTGCAATGAGCAGAATAGTTGCAATACCTACTCTGGCGACCATCCGACCTACAGACAGTACCTTTTTTAAAAAAAAATAGAAAAGACATACAGTATATCACGAAAGTGAATACACCCCTCACAGTTTTGCAGATGTTTGAGTATATCTTTTCATAGGAAAGCATTACAGAAATGTAACTTTGACACAATGATTAGTGACCTTTTAACAACATATTTAACCGCTTAAATTTCTTGTTCACTCAGAAAAAAACAAAATACAGCCATTAATGTTTGAACATGTACTCACAAAAGTGAGTACACCCCAGATTAAAATCCGGTAGAGAAGGGGCTATGTTGGCTCGAATCGTCTCGAAATGAAACGAAATGAAAAGGGAGGTCATCAGTGTGCGTTTCAACCTTTCTTTGCATTGAACTTTTACATTTTGAGTCAGCATCTGGCTTAAATAGATTGGTGTGAGATTTGAATGCAATCCTATGGAGAATATCATGATCTGCTTCAGTAGTCACAGTGCATGTTGACATGTATGTTTCTTTTAGGTGTATTTCAGATTGCCAATGTTGACAGCATTCATGCATCCCCAAACCATGTCAGTCCCACTACCATGCTTGGCTTATGAGAGGATACACCTTTTTTGTACAAGTCACTTGTTTACCACCACACATGCTTGACACCATCTAAAGCAAATTTGTTTATCTTGGTCTCAAGAGAGATGAACAGACCAAGGATATGGATCACTGGAACCATGTTGTGTGATCTGAAGAGACCAAGATAAACAAATTTGCTTTAGATGGCGTCAAGCATGTGTGGTGGTAAACAAGTGAGTTGTACAAAAAAGGTGTATCCTCTCATAAGCCAAGCATGGTAGTGGGACTGACATGGTTTGGGGATGCATGAATGCTGTCAACATTGGCAATCTGAAAAACACCTAAAAGAAACATGCATGTCAACATGCACTGTGACTACTGAAGCAGATCATGATATTCTCCATAGGATTGCATTCAAATCTCACACCAATCTATTTAAGCCAGATGCAGACTCAAAATGTAAAAGTTCAATGCAAAGAAAGGTTGAAACGCACACTGATGACCTCCCTTGTCATCCCTTTTCATTTCGTTTCATTTCGAGACGATTCGAGCCAACATAGCCCCTTCTCTATCGGATTTTAATCTGGGGTGTACTCACTTTTGTGAGTACATGTTCAAACATTAATGGCTGTATTTTGTTTTTTTCTGAGTGAACAAGACATTTAAGCGGTTAAATATGTTGTTAAAAGGTCACTAATCATTGTGTCAAAGTTACATTTCTGTAATGCTTTCCTATAAAAAGATATACTCAAAAATCTGCAAAACTGTGAGGGGTGTATTCACTTTCGTGATATACTGTAGGCTACGCCACTGCAAGGGTTCCCAAACTTTACCATGGCAAGGCCCCCCATATACCGGTATATTGCAGCCAAGGCCCACCTTAAATGGGTCATGCCACACTATTTTTCTTTGCATCCCTTTTCACAATCATAGTCTAGGTCTGTTAGTCAGTGCCCCACTGGAATATATAAAATAATAATGTGCCAACAATAGAAGTAATGTTCAGAGATGCAATAGATTATTATAATGCAGTTCTTAGCTATCTGGAATATTGTTAAGGTTATTTTGGTTTATTGTGGTGTACTTTTTAATGCACAACATTACCTGTCAGTAGCCTACCCAGAACCAACACAGGTGTGGCTAATTAAGGGAGGCATGGAACACTGAACTGTCAATTTTTTGAATTTTAGAACTCTACTCTAGAACACAACCACTGCTTGATGTGAGGACTAATTAGTTAGCTGCTGGGCCTAGTGAGTCAACGAGATCAGGTGTTCTGACAGTTACTCTTCAGTGTTCATTAGCTATGTTAGATTGTGTTATTTTTTACTACAAATGCTATACATGGGTTCTCAATTTTTGTTTTGTCCCGGCCCCTGCCTGCACACAACTCAACCTCTGTTTGTTGGAAACCGCTGTCGGTCAAAACATTTGCTCACGTGGTTGGCTGCCAGTGTCTTGCCCCTCCTCACAACACCATTTTATAAACAAAAGAAACATGTACGCTTTGGCCTAAAAGGCAAGCCCACTTTTAGCATTTTCAACAAGAATGCAGTCTAGTTTAAATAAAAATTGTGCTATGCTTTTCTGCCAATCTGCCACGGCCCCCCTAGCACCCCTTCGCGGCCCCCCAGGGGTCCCCGGCCCTCAATTTGAAAACCAATGCTCTACTGTACAGCGGCCAGCAGCTGAACTATTTTGACAAGTAGGCCTATTAGTTCAATGTATCAACTGTATAAAGGAACACCAGTATTATGCATAAGCCCACAATACATAGGCTATATTTACTGTATATGGCACTGATTCTTGAGAAAGCGGCTAAAACATGTCTCTGCAATAAACTGCCAATTCTGTTGAAAATAAACTACATTTTCATGAACAAAATGAATCCAGGTAAAGACACAGGGGTCTGTTACATACAGTTGTGCTCATATGTTTACATACCCCAGCAGAATAAACGCTTTCTCTGCGATTTCTCACAAAATATGAAGGATTACACAAAACCTTTTTTTTCACTCATGGCTAGTGACTGGCTTAAGATATGTATTAGCAATATTCTGTGTTTACTCTTTCAAAAGCATGATCACAACCCAAACTACCCAAATGACCCTGTTCAAAAGTTTACATACCCTAGTTTCTGATGCTGAATATGGCCCTGTTTAACATCAGGGACCGCTCTAAATTGTTTGTGGTAGTTGTGAATAAGGCTCTTAATGTTCTCAGATGACAAAACAGCACATTCTTCCTGGCAGAATGGTTGTTTCCTATAATATCTTTGGGTGTCTTGCTGGAACCTCATATTTGAGGTTTCCCCTGAGTGGCTCAATGATGTTGAGATCAGGAGAGTGAGATGGTCGCTCAAAAACCTTCATTTTATTCTTTCTGAAGCTAATGACGGGTTGATTTGGCTTTCTGTGTCGAAATATTGTCATGTTGGCACCGTTGGAATTTCAATTCAGAAATGCAATATGAGGAGTTTGGTTGGAATCAAGCCAATGGGCAAGGGAATCATTGCATTGCAATGATCATTGCAAGGGAAATTGTTCAGGAGGCATAGGACAACCAAAAAATAACTTCAGGTGAAATATAGGACAACATGAAAAAATGTTTTAAACTGTACAGGAAAGAGGCACTTGAGGAAAGATGGGCTGTTAGGGGTTGCCAGGAGAAAGCCATTACCACAAAAATGCAAACATGTTATTTTGCATATGATACACCAAATAGCACAGTGAGAAGCATCAAAATGCCTGTGACAAAGTAATTTGGAAAAATGAGATCAATATGGAACTTTTTTAGGCCACTATTAACAGTACCATTTGGAGAACAGTCAATGGAGCCTATGATGAAAGTTACACCATACCCTTCTGTGAAACATGGTCATGGACCACTGATTTCATGGGGACATTTGAGTTACAAATGCATTATACTTTTGATCCATACTCGCAGAATGATGAATACATTGCCCTGTGAAAAATACTGGAGGAAACTTGACACACATCAGCCTTGAAACTGCACATGGTCCATTGTTTGGACATGCCAACATGACAATATTTCAACACAGAAAGCCAAATCAACCCGTCACTAGCTTCAGAAAGAATAAAATGAAGTTTTTGAGCGACCGTCTCACTCTCCTGATCTCAACATCATTGAGCCATTCAGGGGAAACCTCAAATGTGAGGTTCCAGCAAGACACCCAAAAATATTATAGGAAACAATCATTCTGCCAGGAAGAATGTGCTGTTTTGTCATCTGAGAACATTAAGAGCCTTATCCACAACTACCACAAACAATTTAGAGCGGTCCCTGATGTTAAACAGGGCCATATTCAGCATTAGAAATTAGGGTATGTAAACTTTGGAACAGGGTCATTTGGGTAGTTTGGGTTGTGATCATGCTTTTGAAAGAGTAAACACAGAATATTGCTAATAAATATCTTAAGCTAGTCACTAGCAATGAGTGAAAAAAAAGGTTTTGTGTAATCCTTCATATTTCATGAGAAATCGCAAAGAAAGCGTTTATTCTGCTGGGGTATGTAAACATATGAGCACAACTGTAAATGTACAGTCGTTTGAAATATTTAAGTGTAATTTTATTACTTTTCATGGCTATAAACCTGCCCACACCCTGTAAAAACAGCTGTCCCAAGGACAGACATCATCATTTCAATTGACTTAAAATGTAAAAATCACTGATATTATTGAATAATATCACCATGATGTGAAAGTCCATATTGAAGTGGTTCTGCAGATATGCACATAGTGTGTGTAAAGCAATATTTACTACTATTTTCTGATTGCTCAAAGTGTGTCCAGCATATTAGTCACCACCGTCAGATTTTTTAAAAAAGACAATAAAATCAGGTATGCGCAAGGTCATTGTCATTACTTAGGACCCCTTTTCAAACCTTTAGATCTACTGAGTACTTCACCATCACTGAAGCTCCTGTAAGTTTACTAATTTCTCCTCAATTTGATCATTTGTTTGGACACTGGTACTGTCCCAACCATAAACTGTCAACACCGTCGGGGTTTTAATAGTATTATTGTTACATTAATGTTAATTATATATACTTTTTCAGAAGCGTCATGAAGCCCCTAAGAAACAGAGCGAAAACGAAGTGGCTAATGTGAGCAAAAAATGCACAATATGTAAAAGAGTGTTTTTTTGTCTCACACCGTCAGATGTCACCACCGTCAGATTTTGTTCCGCTCATCATCTTATTCCATATTTTACTAAATTGTGCTGGTTAATGAAACATTACCAGACATGTTAGTAATAATTGTGACCCAAACTTATACTCCAGCCTCCAGTGAGGTTCATTTGGAGGGTTTTTTGTCTCAAAACCTGACGTTGGTGACAGTTCACAAAAAAGCATGTGTTTTACATGTTTTTGACAAGTTTTAAGAATATGCTTCCAATAAGTATCTACAATTATGTTGAATTGTAAAAGTAATTCACTTAAATACAGTAAACTTATTTTTTTACTTCTAATTCTGTCTGACGCTGGTGACAAAACCAAGAAAGAGCCCATTTTATGAAAAATGTAAAACATGGGGAGCTTGGCCAATACATTCACTGCACAGCCAAGACGTTCATCTATGATAATACACCTCTATATTTTGAATTTGAACAACTTTAAACCTGTTTATGCCACATTTTCAATAATCTAGGCCTACTTCCTAGAGTATCTAACAAATGAAGAAAAAACACATGCACAAACATACTGTGCACACACATAAACAAAGTGTTTATGCTAGATGTCATTGACTTGAGAGGGCTATTTATTTTGCTAAATGTAGGTAATAATTAGGTCACTTTCACCACCTTCAGATTACTGTCACCACCGTCAGTTCTTAAGTCACCACCGTAAGAAGGAGTTTTGGACATTTTAAATGAATGTGCTTACAAAATTTTCCTTTGTAGTTGTTGAATTATCAACAGGGTTCGTACGGAAAATCCTGGAAAAGTTATGGAATTTGAAAATTCAAATTTCCAGGCCTGGAAAAGTTATGGAAAACGTATTTTTGGTCAAAAGTTTTGGAAAAGTCATGGAAATCCATCCAGTGTTTCATCAATTATCTTTATGAAGTTGATGCCCACAGACCTGTATTAATACAGGTCTGTGTTGATGCCACGGCGTAATAAAATCTAAATGTCCGAGTTCTCGTGGAAATGTTGTCTAGTGCAGGGCAGGCTGCGTCTGCCTAACCACGTGTTGCCAAATTGAGTGGGTTTCAAAGAACTCGTGTTGTAATGGCTCCAGGCGGGTTTCAAGCGTTTTGGCGCTAGAAATCAGTCACACCTGGCAACCCGCCTCGTAACGCGCGAGCTAGATGTAGTGTGTGCGTGGTGGTGAGAGGTGATCATAGCTCTAATCCTAGAAAAGAAATGTGGTTCTGTACGATATTACAGCATGTCGCGAAGTGTTACTTCAACAATGCGCGGCTTAACTTTCTGAAAAGATGATCAACAATGGCCGGAGAGGACGAAATTTGTGATGTGTCCGTCCGATATGGGCGAAGCAGCGGCACTTGTTAGCCACCTGAAGGGCAAGATACAGCAGGCGGTTACCTCCTCAGCTACTAACAGGTTAGCAGTTATACGCGTTTTAAAATATTTAGCGGTTCCATTAAAACGTAGCTAATGCCAAAAGGAATACAATCCTAAGACCTGTTTGGTCTTGGTTTAATTTGCCAGATAGGGCACCAAGCGAACCTTTATGCTTTCGGTAAGCCCAGAGATTTTGATATTGATAAGCAATGCACCTGCTGCCTGCGAGTGAACTTGTCCAGTGTGCTGAAAGATTACATGAAATCCGTACAGTAGTCTATGTGCAGATGACCGCGAGCCAAACGATTACCAATGTCTGCATGACGCGCCTGTTTTGAAATACGGTATAAACGGCAGCATGACTAGAGTTTGAAAAAGTCATCTGTGGCTTTGTTTTCAAATCGGTCAGATCGTTGTAACACAAAATGAAACTCACCCTAGCATCTCCTTGAGTGGGCGTCAGACTAGAACTATGCCACGAACAGTGCAGTCTCTCTCTCTCTTTTTTTTTTTTTGCTCCAGCAACGACCACAACAAATGACAACATTATCTTTCTTACAGGAGCTTTGGACTGTTGTGCTTAGGCAGGTGTAGTAGGCAGGCCTGTGATTTCTTACTTGGGCAGGATGAGCATTTATCCATCTCCATAGAGAGCATGTTGATACAAATGTGTCTTCATGATGATTTCACGACCTAATTTGCTATAGGCTGGCCTAGGCCTATTCATTTTCATTTCTGACTGTACATTAGACAAGCGAATTATATTATATAACATTGGTGAATAATAGCAGAATTAATGTAATACAACATGAAGTATAATGGTTGCTTATAGCTTGTAGTAAAAGATAACCTATAGTATGAATATGTTTATTGTTTACATATTTGTAATATAGGCTATGTAATATATAATATAATATGCCATAGTCTATAGTATAAATATATACAGTAATTACATATTTATAATATAGGCTACGTAATATAGCCTAATACGCCCCCACCCCCCGCGCGCGATTGGTCATTGGTTTTTCGGTCCTGGAAATTCAGAAAAAGGTTTTGGAAAAGTCATGGAAAAGTCATGGAAAAAAATTGGTGAAAAAGTGTATGAACCCTGTATCATAGTAATAGCAAATTTAAGCCTACACGAATATTTGTGAAATTACAAAAAATTGTTTGATCTATTTAGGCATTAAGTAAGCATTGTCTGACAGCACATATTTTTAAATTAGAACACATGAAGCAGTATTAAAATAGAATCAAAGTGAATTTTCAACATTTAAAGGCGTATGTGTGAACCAAAAAACACACACAATCACTTAAAAACTCCAGATACATATGCAACCAAATCAATACACTTTTTATTGCTTTTAATTGTGTCTGACAGTGTTGACAAAAAACAAGGTATGATCGGAGAAAAACCTGATTTCTGAAAAAAATGGAAAATGGGGAGATTGGCCTTGTGCATTTCTGAAAAGCCAAGACCTTTGTCTACGAGGATATACCATATTATTTTGTAATTCACTTCGTTTTTTTCTTTCAAGATTACAACCTGTTTTAG
>NC_085859.1:19576730-19591730 GCF_034702125.1 Engraulis encrasicolus
CAGCACTCCACAGCACACAAGTGAACACTGCACACTGCACACAACCAAATTGCATTTATGCCTCACCCGTGCAAGGGGGCAGCCCTCAGTGGCGCCCCATGGGGAGCAGTGCGGTGGGACGGTAGGCCTACCATGCTCAGGGTACCTCAGTCATGGAGGAGGATGGGGGAGAGCACTGGTTGTTTACTCCCCCCACCAACCTGGCGGGTCGGGAGTCGAACCGGCAACCTCTGGGATGCAAGTCTGACGCCCTAACCGCTCACCCATGACTTCCCAGATAGGTAGGCACTACTGACGCACGCAGGCAGGCAGGCAGACAGGCAGGCAGGCAGGCAGGCAGGCAGGCAGGCAGGCAGGCAGGCAGGCAGGCAGGCAGGCAGGCAGGCAGGCAGGCAGGCAGGCAGGCCGACAGGCAGGCACTACTGACGCAGGCAGTACGCAGGCAGGCAGGCAGGCACTACTGACGCAGGCAGTACGCAGGCAGGCAGACAGGCAGGCAGTACGCAGACAGTATGCAGGCAGGCAGACAGGCAGGCACTACTGACGCAGGCACTACTGAGCTGACACAGACAGGCAGGCAGACAGGCACTACTGACGCAGGCAGGCAGGCAGGCACTAGGTAGACAGGCAGGCAGTACACAGGCAGACAAGCACCACATTAGGCACTACTGACACAGGCAGGCAGGCAGGCAGGCACTACACTAGGAAAGGGGAGATTCAGGCAGGCAGGCAGGCAGGCACTACATCAGGCAAGGAGAGATGCAGGCAGGCAGGCTGGATTGGCAGGCAGGCAGGCAGGCAGGCAGGCAGGCAGGCAGGCAGGCAGGCAGGCAGGCAGGCACTACACCAGGCAAGGAGAGATGCAGGCAGGCAGGCTGGATTGGCAGGCTGATGAATGGGTCCTGTCCCTACTCCCCTCCAGGCATCCAATACTTGCAGACTGGGCATTAATATGGGGCAGGCTTGTCAGGAGAGAGGGGCACATCAGCCAGCGAGTTAGCGGGCTGGATTTGAAGCGTGCACGTACACATGCGTGCACATACACACACTCCTGCGCACATACACACACTCGAGAGCACGCATGCCACACAATCATGCGCACATACACACACTCACACACACATCCATCGGTGCACCCTCCGCTTCATTCGCCATCCCTACTTTCTTTACTTTCACTGCCTGCTGTGTGTGTGCGTGCACGTGTGTGTGCGTGCACGTGTGTGTGCGTGTGCGAAAGAGAGAGAGAGAGAAAGAGAGAGAGAGAGAGCATGAGTGTGTGTGCATGTGTGCCTCCATGTGTATGTGTGTGAGTGTGTGTTTCTCAATTCTTTTCTACTTCTGTTTCTGACTTCAGTCTTCATAGTTCTCTTTGACACTTTTTTCAGCACTGCAGGCCTTCCACAAGTTAATGTTAGATGTCAGGCTGTCTGCCTGCCAGTGTGCTGTGCCTTCAGCTAGCAGTGTTTACAACTCTACTCTGTGTGTGTGTGTGTGTGTGTGTGTGTGTGTGTGTGTGTGTGTGTGTGTGTGTGTGTGTGTGTGTGTGTGTGTGTGTGTGGAGAGAGAGAGAGAGAGAGAGAGAGAGAGAGAGAGAGAGAGAGAGAGAGAGAGAGAGAGAGAGAGAGAGAATGTGTGTGTGTGTGTGTGTGTGTGTGTGTGTGTGTGTGTGTGTGTGTGTGTGTGTGTGTGTGTGTGTAACATGTCAGAGTCAAAATATCTTATTTCACTGTTAAGAAATTGATCCAACAAAACGGTTGTTTTATGCTATTTATTTCATCATTGAATCGCATCAGACCAACACTGTGTACAAATGCATAACAATGTATTAGTCTACATTCAATATAGCCCTAAGTCAACATAGCCCTAAGTATAGCCTACCAGTACCTTGTTGACATACAGTAGCCTTAATCCAAACTACTTTATACATTAACCCTCAAGCTGAGCTTGGTAGGTAGGTTGGCCATATATTGACAGGGCACTGCACACAAAAGTTTGATTGCGTATCTGATTCCCGGGCCATTGGTGTTTTTTGTTTGTTTGTTTGTTTTAGCAGACATCAGGTGGCACAACCACAGCTAATAGCCTTTAATTCATTCATAATTGGTAATTCATGTGCAATCAATGAATATACTTCTTAGCTAATCCAGTAAAAACAATAACAAAAGCAAAAACGTTTAATCCATACAATAGTGGCATAAGTTGTGGTTTCTACCAAAAAAAAGCTAATGGCCCCCTCCCTCAGGCAGGAGACACAGTCCCATGGCTCAGACTGTGAGGAGGAGGAAGACGTCTCACTGGACTCCACAGGCATGTTCCACTGGTGCAGCCCCGTCCCACTGGAGGAAGTCTCATTGGTAAAAGGAGAGAGAGAGAGAGAGAGAGAGAGAGAGAGAGAGAGAGAGAGAGAGAGAGAGAATACCATGTGTGTAAGCGCATGTACATGTAATACAATGACTATTATGCAGCCTACGGCATGTTTGTATGTAGCCAGACCGTGCCCTCCTAGTGACGCAACAGCTTCAGCGTTGCTACCAGTCAGGTCAAGGGTCAATGCAAGTACTTTCTGAGTTCCCGCAAATACGGGAACTCCTCCCACTTTGTTGGGAAGCAAACAATCATTAGTAAACCAAGGGAGGCCATTTGGGAAATGCTGTTTGGGAAATGTTAATTGTTATGCTCTTGGTCAGACCAAGTCTCGAAGAGATTTGAAAGTCGATGATAATCAGGCTAGTTTGTATGTGCATTTTCCCCATGTCCTTTATGTAAGGTAGAGGTGCGCACATCCAAACGCAGGTGCTGGACAAAAGGGTCAGACAATCATGAAAACAAAGTTGAATGTCTGCACACTTGCTCCTGTTTGTATTTTTCTTGTATTTTTTCTCCTAGTGAACATTTTTGAGCAAAACGCCCTTCATCAGCTGCACACTCATCCTCCTCAGTCTGATGAAGAGCATGTAAATCGAAAAATTTCACTTGGTGAAAAAAAAAAAGAAAAAGGAAAAGGGGAGCGTTGTGTGCGGACATCCAACTTTGTTTCCATGTCCATTATGCCACACCTACTTAATACCACCCCTCCCTGGAGAAGCATCTTTTGAACAATTTAATCACTCGCTCCTTTAGTCATTCCCAACATCTCCACAAAATTTCATCACAGTCCGTGTATAACTTTTTGAGTTGTCCCGCCGACAAACAGTCAGACAAACAAACCACCACGACCGAAAACATAATCTCCTTGGCGGAGGTCATGAAGTTTAACTTTGACTTGACTTGACTTGAGATCCGTCCATCCCGTGTCCATCTTTTTCTGTCCATCCAGTCCAGGGAGCGGGCCTCCATCCTGCCCCTCAACCAGCACGTGGTGGTGTGCCTGTTTGGGGACGCCAGCTCCAGCCTGCTGGGCCTGTCCGACTTCATGATGCCGCTGAGGGCCAGCAGCCACACCACGCCCGAGCTCAAGACCGTCGTCTTCCTGGGCGACCCCGAGTACTTCCGCCGCGAGTGGCCCAGCATACAGTACTTCCCCAAGATCTACTTCCTGCCTGTAAGTGGAGTGGGGTGGTGGTGGNGGAGAGGTGTGGATATAGGTGTGTGTGTGTGTGTGTGTGTGTGTGTGTGTGTGTGTGTGTGTGTGTGTGTGTGTGTGTGTGTGTGTGTGTGTGTGTGAGTGAGTGAGTGAGTGAGTGAGAGAGAGGGGGGGGGGGCTGTCTGTGAGTGTGACTGAAGTTTTATGTTTTATTTATTTTTCTCTCTCATCTATTTTACATTGTTTTACATGTTAATTATATTTTATACTTCTATACCAGGGGTACTCAATTAAAAGTCCCCGAGGGCCAGTTTTTCAAAATTCCTCCCAATGAAGGGCCAACACGAGCCGAGCACCCCCCCCCCAGCCCCCCCCCCCCCCCCCCCCCCCCACCCCCCAAAAAAAACATAACTAAAAATGATAAGGCCTTTGTAAGCACGAAACACACGCACTCACAGCAGATAGTTAGTTTCCAGTGATAGGATGGGGGGGGATTCTCTCATAAGACTACAGGGCCTGCATTTTCCTGGAGCACTGTTGGGTGAGGTGTCTGCCTTGCTCTCATTGCCACCCTTCAGGTTTTTTTAAATGACACAATATTATTTGTTAGCCTATTTGCAGACTACATCCAGAAATATTTATTTCTTAGTGAGAAAACCAATAAGCCTGAAGATAACGCTTTTCAAACAAATGTTGCTTATTATGACTTTGTTTATGCAGCTCTCACATGCATACTGCATAATGCAATAATATCATGGACCCAGCAAAGAGGAGGACACCAGGTTTTGCCAACAAGAAAATGGCACATTTGATGCAATGTTGATTACATGCAACAGCCAATAATAAATTGTCAAGTTGCTCATAACTTTGTTTGTAGTCTTAAGAGGGGCTTAGCATTCCAAACAAACTATTTGGGGACTGTTTAAAAGTGTGAAAAGTTTATCAAGCAATTCGTTTTTAAGTAGGCTACCACTAGTTAGCTGCCAGCAGAACTCAAACACAATTTGCCTTCATTTGTGTTAGCAACTAGCTACAGCTAGTGCTAAACCAATTCGAAGTCCTAACACACTGTTTGCAATGAAATGTGGACCATAACTTTCAAAAACGAGGCAAAGAGAACTTTGTAAATAATTTATTTACAAGTTCTGATACCGTCCTTCCCTTCTGTAGTCTACCTCACAACAACCTCTGCCACCCTCATAGTCACTTTTGTTTGGAGCCTGCAGGGAGAAACTGAATGAGGGGGCGGGGCACGGCACGCATCTTCCTAGCGTCTGTGGCGCTATTTCAAAATAAGAGTCGGCAGCGCGATCGGACCAAAAAAAAAAAAAAAATTTTTTTTTTTTTTTTTAATTTTTCAAAATTATTCGAGGGCCACAAATAGATGCCCCGCGGGCCACAAATGGCCCGCGGGCCGCTATTTGAGTATGGGGGTCCTATACGTTTGTCTCCTGTCTTGCCCATCATTCACCTCTCTCCATCTCTTTCTGCAATCTTCCTTTCCCCCGGCCCTTTCTTTGTTCCCCACCTCTTGTTTGTGCCTTTCTCATTCTACCTTTCTCTTCTCCCCTACATGCCTCCCTGTCAACCCCCATTTCTTTCTCTTTCTCTTTCTCTTTCTCTCTCGGTCTCTTTATGCCCCCCCTCCCACACACACACACTTTCTGGCTGGGTGGTTGGGTGCTGTGCTTCGCTCTGCTGCCAGGGCTCTCCCCTGTGCACTGCCGACCTGCGTGCGCTGCGCCTGGAGAGCTGTGCCATGTGCGTGGTGCTGAGCAGCTTCAGCCACCGGGAGCACGCCGAGTCCTCCATGCAGGACAAGGAGACCATCCTGGCCTGCGTCAACCTAGTCCACACGCGCTTCAGCCGCGAGCCGCCCGCCCGCGCCACCAGCCTGCTCGGACGACGCAGCAGCTACGGCTACCCAGGTGGGACACGCCTCGCCTCGTCTCACCTAATTGAAACACCTAACTGCTACACATCACAACTGCAGTGCAGCAGGTTTAAGTTAGTTGGTGTTGGGTCTGAGCTGTTGTGGATGTGTGGGTCTGAGTGCTAACTGTGTGTGTGTGTGCCTGCATCATGTGTGTGCACGTGCGTGTTTTATGAGGGTATGGGATGTGTACTTTGGCTTCTTTGCAAGCCTTTTCCTTGAGATGAGGAGTTTTACTTGGGCCTGAAGGGTACTTTAAGGACCCATGCTGGCTGGCTGGCTGACTGGCTGGCTGGCTGTGTGTGTGTGTGTGCGTGCGTGCGTGTGTGCGTGTGTGTGCGCGCGTACGTGCGTGCGTGCGTGAGTGACATAGACTCAGTGCAGACATAGACTCTGCATAGACTATGCACGCACGCATGTGTGTGTGTGTGCCACTGTAGGCGAAAGCATGATAGATATAGTCTGAACAAGTGAGTGTGCACTGTAAGAGGGTACAGTATAATGGTACCTGGAGAGGACAGTACAGTGACAGATTTAGAGATCCCATCACATTGCCAGGCTGTGTGGGCTAAAGCCTAAAGCCCACACTTCAGGCTGTACTTAGAAGGATTTAAGGTTATTTCCTCAATGGGGAGAAAATGATGAATGGGGTAAAAAATATCTTTTCTACATATAAAAAAGTCCAGTTCTGTGGTCCTTCCAGGATCACTCTTCACAGTTTTTTGGCACGTTTTTTGGCATTCCATGAAATTTGCATGGAGATTTGGGTCGTATTGGTTTCCAGTAACAATACATGGTGGAGCAATACGTTGACTAATGACAGCAGAGTTAAGAGGAAGTCGATTGCACTTTAATCCTTCGCCACGTGTTTGTTTTGGAGCTGATGATAATCACTCATATCCACAACAAACATCAGTGGTATGGCAGACCATGACTCACCGTTTCCTGATTTCCAACTCATTTTTCCAACACACACACTGACTCTGTCTTATGAGGTGCATAGTAGCAAGTAGAGAGTGTAATGTTTGGCCGGGATGGCAGTGACAGCTTCGTATGTGTTGTGTGGTGTGGGCAGTGTCAGGCACACAGGACATTTTCCTGTGGGGTTCACAGTTAATCAGGGCTTAATGCTGTGTTTTTTTTTTTTCTTGCAGACCAGCAAACAGCTTACGTAGATGGGGCGGCCCATTGCTTAATTTTCAACATACCGGTACATGGATTCCAAATGCTTACAAACAGCTGAATGCGTGCGCACACAGTAGGGATGCACCGATACCGATACTGGTATCGGTATCGGCTCCCGATACTGCTCATTATACTCGTACTCGTACTCGTACTCGTCAAGCACTTGCCGATACCAGCTACGAGTACTACTATTACTCAAAACAATGCAAAATCTTGTCATGTGCTGTGGACTTGAAATCAGCATGGAAAAAAGTGCCACCTCATACAT
Organism: Engraulis encrasicolus; assembly: GCF_034702125.1. NCBI lineage: Eukaryota > Metazoa > Chordata > Actinopteri > Clupeiformes > Engraulidae > Engraulis > Engraulis encrasicolus. Next base: position 19,583,640 of record NC_085859.1, read on the forward strand.
TTACTAACATTTAAATCTACATGGAACTGGACAATAAAAATATCACAGGTGGAAAAAAACAAGGCCATGCATTTATTTTCATTGTATTTTGGTGGTAAAAGGTATCGGTATCGGCACACTCGGTATCGGCAAGTACACACATTAATGTACTCGTACTTGTATCGGTTTTCAAAAAAGTGGTATCGGTGCATCCCTAGCACACAGGGATTCCAAAATGTTGTGTGTCTAGGTGTTTATCATTGAGAGTCCCATTGGAGCCCTGCACAGTGTATAACAAGAACCTGTTGTCTTCTCGGCTTACAGTTTTATCCACTTGCTAGCACTTTGTACTCTCGATGACACTGTTTAGGAGAACTATTGTCATGTCGCTAGGAATTCTACCATAGAAGACTCGATTGACAAATAAGATGAAAGTGAGGTACTGTCTCGTCTTCCTACCAGGACTTCACGCCACAGCTTACATTTCTACCATAGAAGACTCAATAGACAAAAATGAAATGAAATGTATTTATTGATACACAGGGAGGCAACATTTCTCTTTGGCGCAGGTCCCCGACCTGCAGAATATAATTTGTAAAACGGGGGGCTCATATCCTGCCGATGATGAGGCAGGGGCGAAGCCTACCCCCATTACAGGACAGGGACCAACTGGTGACGATGGCTCATAGGGATAAGGCTGAAGGAGGCTGAAGCGGACCAGGGAAACAGGACATCGGGAGATGTAGGTTGAAAGAGATGGGATCCAAGGAGACGAAGTTTTGCAGGAGATGCGGTCCGGGGAGACTGGGTTGAAGGAGACGGGGTCCAAGGAGATGGAGGTTGAAGGAGATGGGGTCCAAGGAGACAGAGGTTGAAGGAGACTGGGTCCAGGAAATGGAGGTTGAAGGGGATGGAGGTGGGGCGTCGGCGTCTGCTTACGCTGAGTAGCAAAGAGCGGAAACAGACAAAAACTTTTAAAACCAAGGAGTAGACATTCTATTGGCTGAAAGCTGAGGATAAGCGAGTGACGTGGCGGGATTCCCCAACCGGGAGCTATGATTGGATAATTAAGGGCAGTGATGAGTGTGAGTTACTGTCTCGTCTTCCTAGCAGAACTTAACGCCACAGGCATACATTTCTTTGGCATGCTCCCTAAATAACGCTATACAGTATTGTGTGTATTAGCCACTGCTGACAAGGTGGGGTTTCGGGATTTGAGGCATATCAATCGATTCTGATGTACTCACTAGAACATCCAGCCGACTAGAAAACAGGTTCTAACCACTACACAGCCGGTCCAATGGAACTTCTAATGTCAAACACTTGTCTGCGTGTGCATTCAGGTTTTTGATAACGTTGAAAACCAATGTAGTATACTGGGCTGTGTACTTGTTAGAGCGGCCGTTCTAAGCCTAAAATGCCCAGGTGAGTTTTTTTGGATCCACTGACTCTGATGAAGGCTTGGATTCGAAATATCAGCATGCCAAGAAAATAAAGTGGGGATAGTGTAAAGCAGCAGTGTCTTAGTCTCAGTCCAGGGGTAGGCTAGTGCCATGATGAGGGCAGGGTTGCCAGATGAGGCCGATGATTTCCAGCCCAAAATATGCTCAAAACCTGCCCAGAAGCACAAAATCCCGCCCAATTCTATTGATTTCTATGGCAAAAATTGGGCGGGTTTTTCTGCTAAATGCCATTTTTACCCGCACACGGCCATCCTAAGCAGCCCAATTGGGCGGGAAACAGCCCAATCTGGCAACACTGGATGAGGCTGGAGAAATTGGAGGGCCAGGTTCAGTTGGAAACCGGAGGTCATGTGGAGGAGAGAACTGGCTCATGGGCAGAGCTGCTGAAGGCTGGAAAAGCTCTGATGAGACAAACGCCCTGGAACAAAAACGTGTAGATTTTGGCCATTTTTTTGTTATAGCTATTGCCCGGGGGGATTCCACGCCAATGTGTCCAGACTATGATTGGACCGGTTCAGCAGTCCGTTGCAGTCCGACAGCCCTGTGGAACGAGCCCGACTTGAAGATATACACGTCACCGTAATTAACCTCGACACACTCAATGTGCCAGCGGCTGCAGAGCCGTGCTAATGATACCGTAAATCCATAATTAAGACGCCCGCGTCTGTCTGGCAAGAGTGACACAGCGGCACAGTGTGTCTGTCTGACCCATACCGGCAAGCAGGCAGCCCGCAAGCGGAAAGAAGGAGAAGAAGGTAGATGATGATTATTATGCGGGTAGGGAGTAAGATGTTGGTTTTTGATTAATCATCTCTTGGCATTAAATATAGAGAGCCGTACAGGACTGGAGGGCGCTAGTAATCCGGTGAATAAAATAATAGAGTATGATGTTTTAGGTGTTGAAAAAATCACACAAATGGTTAAATTGGTAATTGTACCGCTAGTGTTTTATATATCTTGAGGTAAGGGCATCCCTGTTCCACACACACACACACACACACACACACCCACACACACACACCGTCAACATGTGAATTTGTTTTCTGTGTATTGCAGGACCAAGACTACCCGAGGAATCTCCCCCTCCTCCCAGAAAAGGAACCATCATCCCCCTGCTGGTTGAGCTGGGTACTAATCATCATAATCACTAAACACACTCTTACACTCATGAACGGCGTGACGTTTTCCATGTGCGTTACGCCCATTTGTGGGGGAAAACAACCCATGCAAGTCAATTGGTGATGTTGGGGTTTAATAAACGAAAGATACGGACCTGTAGACAAGTGTTGTTCACGCGCAACATGTTGAAAACGTGTTGTGTTGCCAGCTGTTCAAATAATATAGCCAAACAGCCGTGGCTGAAGCATGGAATGTGTTAATTTAGGGTAGCCGATGTAGCATGTAAGTCAATGTGACATTCGGTTTGTTTTCACCCATAAAGGGGCGTAACGCAAATTTAAGAGCAATACCCGGATGGCCGTTCATGAGTATGCTAGAGACACATTCACGCAAATTTGGCAAAGCGAAGCAAACTTCGGCATTCATTCCTATGAGGGAGGTGAATGCAAGCGAAGAGAGCGAAATTATTCAACCAAGTTTAATATGCAAATAAGGAGCAGATTTCGTCTGCGGCGGCCAATCAAATAAACAACAAATGTTTCATTCGATTTGATTCGCCGCGACAACCTGATGACGGTTGAGCTGTCAGAATGGAACACTGAATTTCGCCTTTCTTCGCTTCGCTCGTTTCGCCTGCATGTGTCCCTAGCGTTAGAATGAATATCAACATACAAGTATCCACATTTTGCAGAACTCATAAATAACTAAATACACACACACACAAGGTCTTTTACTAACTGGGTAATACCTTAGGTATTAATATGCTATGTAACACTTTGATAACCCAACCACACAAAGCATTTATATAGCTGTGTATATTCTTTCACACTGTAACCAAACCAGCTTTAACAAGCATTTCAGCAGTTGGTGAATTACTAATCTCACCACCTGTAAATAGTAGATACATCTGCTATGTGTACTGTACACTGTACTATACTGGATTATGTAGCATGCCTGCACTACAGTGTAGCCTTCCATGCAGAGCTAAGGAATGTACAGTATAAGTTGCTTCAGTACAGACTCAGCTAACCAAGCCCGTGGTTGGCTTTGACCGGCCCGGGGAAAAATCATCCGAAAGGAACCCCCTCTCAAAACATGCAACGTAATGCCCCGTGTACATCAAGCGCTACCAACGCGACCCAGGTAGCTGGGGTGGTTGAAGAAGTTTCGCCATGAATTAGTTTTATTCGCTCTGAACGCTGCACTGACATGTTTGATTTAGCTAATCACATAACGGCTCTGTCTTGATAGCCTGGGACATTCCTCGATATGAACGTTCCAATTGGTTTTCAACCAAACCGTGTCATGGCGAATTTGCTTAACATTAGCTTGAGTTTAATCGTCAAAATTCGCCCTGGTCGCTCAAGAAGCTTCGCTCCTGGCGAATTCGCTCTGGTAGCTTTATTCGCCTTCCCTCCATAGAGAAACAATGACTTCCGCCGTGCAGGTCGCTTAGTTCGCCTTTAATGTACACAGGGCATAATGTTGTCCCAATTCTGGGTCCAGGATAAATGACCTGTTTTCCCCCCACTGTGGGCGGGCCTTGCAGTTAACTTCCTCTGTCTCTCCTACGATTGCCATGTGCACAGTGAACACCAACAACGTGCAGTTTGTGAGTGATGTGGAGGAGTACAAGAATTTGGACTCCATGTACCTGACTCAGGCCTTCGCGGTGGGCTCTGTCTTTTCCATGGATCTGCTGGACTCTCTCATGGCGGCAGTGTGTATATCTCTTACCTCTTCCTTATTCACTATGAAGCATTTATACGCTAGTTAACTCTTAGTTAACACTTTGTTAAACATTTGTTAAACATCAATTGGCTAATTGGTTTGCATTAGGTTGTGTGCAGCAGTGTGTACCTCTTACCTTTTTGTGTAATCATCTATAATTACTATTTTCTATGAAAAAATTTGTTATATGTCTCTTAACTCTTGGTTTACACTTTATTTACCGTTTGTTAAACATCAATTAGCTAATTGGTTTGCATTATGTTGGTAACAAACATCTAGGGTAATTCATTTGATAACACGTATTGACTTGTTGTCTGGCTGGCTGTCTAGCAGTTTTTAATGTCGATTCTAACAGTCATACATTCACTGGTTAACTACCCCTCTGGCCTATCAAAGATCTAACGTGTAGGCCTAATAAAGATATTTTAATGACAAAATCAGAAACATGAAATAGCCATCTGTAAACAACCAACAAGTAGGCCTACTTTGTAGCCTATCATAAAAATTCATGTAACCTTCCGTGTTCCCTCTACATCTGTCTGCCTATTAGGGTGGGGTTGCAGGTATGACATCACGTTGGGGGAACTCCCCCAGGATTCTAAGGTTCTACATAGACTCCTATGAGCCTGCGGAACCCCCAACGTGATGTCATAATAGTACATTTTCTTAAAATGGTTAACCTGCAACCCCACCTTTAACACAGACCTACTTCAATGCAAATGTGCCCAACCTGATCAACACGCTGGTAACGGGCGGGGACACGCCGGCGCTGGAGGCTCAGCTGGCCGAGGACAACCGCCTGCGCGAGGGTGACATGAGCTCCCAACTGAACACGCTCCGCCAGCGCTCCAAACTGGCACAGCTGGCCCTGGAGGAGGAGCCGCTCTCCAGCCTACGTGTAAGTATAGGCAGAGAGAGTAGATAAGAGAGAGGTTCCATTGGCCCATTGTTTCCAGGTTCTACTTTCGCAAGGGGGGGGGGGTGGAAATCCCCCTTTAGGCAGACCTAAGCAGACCTAAGGACTGCTCTATTCATTCTAGGAGCATTATGACACGCCCCTTTTGGCAGACCGGAACCTGGTCATGTTAGGTGCCCATAGCAACCTATTATGTTGGCATGTCTCTATATACTTAAAGAATCTCTGGTATAGCCGTGGGCAGCAGTGGCCTAATGGTAAAGGAGATGGGCTAGCTAGCTACATCAGCCCATCGCACCTTTTCTATGCTAGCTCTTCAGATGTGGTAGAACAGACACATTAGCTACAGCTAGCAGGCTAGAGACATTATCATGAACGCTGTCCAAGCTAAGTGTGTAAGTGTTACCAGGGGTTCTTAACCATAGGGCCGCGGCCCAAAGCTGGGCCGTGCTTAGAAACTTAAGGGCCGCGGAAAAGTTTCATCCTCGCACCGCAGGGTCGCGATGGGTCGTGCAACTAAACATTAATATTACACAATCTCTTTCAAACAATACATACACTGTGCGTATAGTCCTACAGTACTACGTTACACACACGTGAATGAATTGGACAGTAATAGTTTGATTGGTTTACGGAGGTCCATTACAGGTGTATAAAGTTTGATGTTTACAGTCGGGCCTGAGACATTTATACATCACAGTTTACAGCAGTTGTTCAATGCAGTGGTAACCAGAGTTTAGACAGCACAGTAAATGCTCCTTGTAAATGCCACGTTCAATCATCAGCAGCAGTTATGCTGTCATTACCAAGAGCAGTTAACCCAAACATAGACATTTTACCAGTGCACTCTGGAAAGTCTTGTGCCGTCCTGTTTGCCATGACTGAGTCAAACTCAGTACAGTACATTTACCTTCTCACTGTTGCGGAGCCACAAATTAGATGTTGGCGCGTGTGTGTGTGTGTGCACGTGTTTTTTTTTCTTTTCTCTCCAGTGCAGCACATACAAAGACCTGTTCGTGCAGACATTGGATAAGCTGGAGATCCTTTGCTTTGGCCTCTATCGACTGCTTGAACCTCCCAACCCTTCAATGAAGAGGTACAGTGCAGCAACTTTCTCATGCCGTGTCCAGACCAAGAGCGAACTACGCTGCCTGGTAGAGTGGGTAGCAGAAGAAGTTTCGCCTTGAATTCACAGTATTCGCTCCAGACGCAGCATTGACATGTTTGATTCAGCTAATCACATAACGGCTCTGGCTTGACAGCCTGGGACATTCGGAGATATGAACGTTCCGATTGGTTTTCGCCGAACAGCGCCAGAGCGAATTCGCCTACGATTAGATTGAGTTTAATCGTCAAAATTCGCTCTGGTCGCTCAAGAAGCTTTGCTCCTGGCGAATTCGCTGGGGTAGCGCAGGTCGCGTGCCCTCCATAGATAAATAATGACTTCTGTCGCTTCGTTCGCTCCGTTCGCTCTTGGTCTGTACACGGCCTCATAAGATCACGTGCATCGTGATCGGCTAGGCACTAGACTGCCACGCCGGCGACCCGGTTTGATTCTGGCCCGGGTCATTTGCCGATCCTTCCCCGTCTCTCTCTTCCAACTCATGTGCTGTCTCTCCTCCACTGTCCTATCTCGAAAAATAAAGGCTTAAAAGCCTCCCCAAAATATCTACAAGATCACGCGCATCGCACTTACAGCCATTAATGAATACATAAACATGTCAAGCAAAGATTTTCTAGTTTGTGGGCTGAAACTAACTTACTTATAAGATGATGTCGAATCACAATCAATCAATCAATCAATCAATCAATCGATCGACCAATCAACCTCCTCCATCTTCCTTCTTGTTTCCTCAGGTTCGTGATCACCACCCCACCGGGTGACCTCCCCCTGGACCCGGGTGATCGCGTCTTCTGCTCCGTGCCTTTCCACCAGAGTCACCTGCTGCTGAAGCGCGCCCCCTCCTGGACCCCTCCCTCCATGCCGCCGCCCAGACACCGCCAGGTTTGGGGAGCATGTGGCAGCGAAGACTCGGGCCCACCCTCCTTGGCCTCCCTGCCGGAGAACTTTTTTACGAGAGTACGTAACAACTCACAACCATACTAAATGAGTAAATAGATTGAAAAATAAATAAATAAAATAGAATAACTTGTGGGCTGAGGCAAACTTTCGTACGAGATCACGTCAATCACAATCAGGGCCGGTTCTGGCTTATTTGGTGCCCTAGGCGAGTTTGATTTCTGCCCCCCCCCTACCTTTGAAAGAAAAAAAAAATCTTTCTTATACCTCACAGAACACAAGACTAATATCCTTAGTAAGCTTAACTAAATAGCATCAAGAACAATAACAGTTTTTCATCAAATGGATTTGTGGTTCTTTTTGACAGGCGACCAACACATCAGATTGAGTCGCATGAAAGTAGCTTCACTGTGTGGTGTGTTGGATGTGATGGTGGTGGGGCCCCCAACCCCAGATGAGAGGGAGGTTATCAATGTGTTTGAATTGTAACGTGAAATTGAAATGCCAGAAGAGTGATACAGTACATTTGCATGTAAAATGCATGTGCAGACAATAAGCCTACCAAGGAGGTCTGCATTGATCTACACTATCTACAGCATCACAAAGCATGGCAGCATAACAATGTTAATAAGCTACACATTTGTGCTGTCTTCCAAACCAATTTCATTTCTGGACTGGAAATAGTGGTGCATTTGTGAGTAGGAGAATGAGAAGGGGGCTATCTATGTGTTTGGAGGGACAGGGTGAGAGAAAGGGAGAAGAGCTGTCATGCTATTGAATTTCATAATATACAAAATATAGTAAATAGCCTCACTTGTCTGCTGTGCATGGTTCTGTTACATGATTAATGTAGGCTATGTCAT
>NC_085859.1:19604230-19606730 GCF_034702125.1 Engraulis encrasicolus
CGGGCTGGTCTTCAGCAAAATAGAAATAAAAAACTTAACAGCATCAGCCCTTGAGGACTGTCAGCCAAACGGAAAATGCCCCTGTATGCCAGATTACCAGTCCAGACCTGGACCAAGCAGGCAGTCAAGAGAGTGGTGAACCCCTGATATCATCTATCCTCATCCATCTGTTGTTTAGCAATAGTATACGTTATGACGCCAAATGGCAGCGATTAGTTAAATAAAAAATGTACAAGCCTAAAGTGGAGTGATTGTATCGACTCCTAATGCTGGGAGGTCAGAAGGTATCTATGACGCGAAAGAGACAAACTGTTGAATCATCCCAGTCCCAGTAGATCGGGGATGCCTGTTACCCATGTCTAGCTCTTTCTGTGTAAACAAGGCCAGTATAGGGCCATATCTGAATGCAAGGCTAGTTAGTGTGAAAGAAGAAGCCATAGGCCTATTCAATGATACACTTCCACCAAGGGCACTGCCAACAGCTTTAGGAGTCCAATACAAGAATGCCAGGGCTTTATTTAACTATAGCTGTGAAGAAGAAGAAGAAGAAGAAGAAGAAGAAGAAGAAGAAGAAGAAGAAGAAGAAGAGGAAAAGACCATTCTAAGAAGACAGTTCCACTGAGGGGAACTGCCAGCAAGCCTTGAGGAACTGGAACAGACCAGCAGATCTGTCTTCATTTGATTCCGTTCATTTGAAGATTCTGATGTGGGCTCTACCCACCCACGGGTGTCTAGTGGGTGAACCCAGGCATCCTCTGCCAACTGTGTTTTACACTCCACCTACCACAGACTTTATTGGCAGCCAGTTGCGCAAAAGTACACCCCCCCCTTACCGACAAAAAAGTTTCCACATTCACTTTTTTTTTTGCACAGTACACATTTTCAGCTGAATGTGCCATCTTGCTATGCGCTCCACTCCAACCCTCCATCACCTTGGGGAGACTGAAAAATTAGAAAATGTGAGAAAAAAACACATCCAAGGTCTACAGGAAGCAAAGAGTGCCCGACTAGGTGCATCAATTTCGGGCTCTGCTGTGCTGTGCCCGACAGCTCAGTTGAGAGGGCAGAACCACTTTGCGCGTCTCGGTAATTGAAGCAGCACCACAGACGACAGTCTGTGTGACAGCCTCCCTTCAGCCTGCCATGAGGAGTGAGGGGGGTGTGTGTGTGTGTGTGTGTGTGTGTGTGTGTGTGTGTGTGTGTGTGTGTGTGTGCGTGTGTGCGTGTGCGTGTGTGCACGCGTGTGCGTGTGCGTGTGCGTGTGCATGTGCGTGCGTGTGTGTGCATGCGCGCGTGTGTGTGAAAGACTTTTTTTAGAGAGAGACTTTGACTGGCATCTTATTTTGAAGGTGTCTTGCTGACTCCTTTAAACGAAGACGCCACGGTTACATTATGAGGAAAGAAACATCCAGCGGCTAAGCAATCATCTACTCCCCCCCCCACCTCTCTCTCTCTCTCTCTCTCTCTCTCTCTCTCTCTCTCTCTCTCTCTCTCTCTCTCTCTCTCTCTCTCTCTCTCTCTCTGTTTGCAATCGTCTCCTTGTGGTTTTGTTGGTGACTGACTGCCAACAGTGTTTATCAATGAAAGCTGTCTCTGCAAGTGGGGAGATGAACTGTTTCTATATTAGCCACCTAACATGGCAGACACTACACTACACTCACAACCGTATCTCTGTCATTTCGTGAAGTTTTCACGAAAAAAAAATGGGGAACTTTGTGGTGCATTCACGTTATTGCCCGTTTTTCGTGGTTGGGCAACGCTTCCGCTGCCTATTCATTTGAATTGCCCGACTTTAAAGTTAATTTCTCCATTTTTTTTTTCGTGAAAACTTTCGTGAAACCGAGATAGGGCTCCAACTCAAGGCCTGTGGGAGAAAAAGTGATTGGACGAATGAGTGAGTAAACCAACTTATCTAACTTGTAGAGGTAGCTTATTGAATGCAAAAAAAGTGAATGAAAAATTACACTAACATGGTTTTATAAAATTATGTTCTTGCTATAAGGACTGCTATGAGTTCATATTCCACAAAATGTAATGTAATACAGTAATGTAATTTAATACCGGAGATTGGTGGAATTTGATACCATGGTGTTCATTCTGAGGCCTTGGCATCGTACCCATATTGAAAGTCGTCCGCCTGGAAAGTTAATTCATGTCCCTATTATGCTGCCCCTACCAAAGGCAAAGGGCAGTAACTACGCCAACATTGAAAGTGATAAAAATGCCTGCAAGTTTTCATCCTGGCCAGTGGCCTGCCAAAACCATTACAGGAACAGGTTCAGAGAGTGAAAACACAAGGGATATTATCACCAATTTAGACTTTCAAGGCATTTGTCTCAGTTTCAATGTTGACCTAGTTACTGCATTTTGCCTTTGTAGTTAGTATGGATATAGCGTTTTTTTGTTTTTGTTTGTTTTTCATCAAAAGCTAGATCACAAATAAAAAGTGAGCCATTTTGAAACTCAGCCATCTTGACCGCTCTGGCCTCCAAAATGCAAT
>NC_085859.1:19613599-19616099 GCF_034702125.1 Engraulis encrasicolus
CTCCTCTCCTCTCCACTCCTCTCCTCTCCTCACCACATTGCCAGTGCACTGCCTGTACACCTGTGCTCCTCCCCCTGTCTCCACTCCCCTCTCACCCCCCTCCAGCCTCCTCTTGCTCCCTACAGTATTTCCATATTCCGCTCTCTCATCTCCCTCTTCTCTCCCCTCTCACATCTTTACTCCCCTCTCATCTCTCCTTTCACCACTGTACTCTCTCTCTGTACACCCCTTTCTTACCCCTCTTTCCATACACCCCTCTCAACGTCCCCTCTTCACATCCCCCTCATCTCTCTCTGCACTCCTCCTTCTCTCCTCTGTCTACTCCCCTCTCCTCCTCTCCCCTCCTCTCCTCTCCTCTCCTCTCCTCTCCTCTCCTCTCCTCCCCTCTCCTCTCCTCCTCCTCTCCTCTCCTCTCCTCTCCTCCTCTCCTCTCCTCCTCCGTCTCTCTCTGCCCTCTGCCCCTCTCCTCTCCTCTCCTCTCCTCTCCTCTCCTCCCCTTTCCTCCCCTCTCCTCTCCTCTCCTCTCCCCTCTTCTCTTTATCTCCACCTCTCCTCTTCGCCCCCCCCCTCCCCTCCCCTCCTCTCCTCTCCTCTCCTCTCCTCTCCTCTCCTCCCCTCTCCTCTCCTCTCCTCTCCTCTCCTCTCCTCTCCCCTCTGTGCTCCTGTCAGGACTAATCGGACAGCCGTCACCTCGCACTACCGCCGACAGCGTTGTCACGGCGACTCCGGAAAGGTCAGCGCCTCGCAATTAAAGCTCCCCCTGCTCACTCCGCTCGCCTCAGGGCAGCGATGGTGATGGTGACACGATGTATGTGTGTGTGTGTGTGTGTGTGCGTGTGTGTGTTTGAGGTTGGGGTAGGGGTAGGGATAGGGGGTAGGGGGTTCTGTGGGTTGAGGAAGGGCCTACCGCTAATGCTGTCACCGCTAGTGCGGACTAGTAATCACATGGACATGCATCAAACACAGACGGCTCTTTCTGCGCCCCCATCCCACACCCCACCCACACCGCGTTCGCTTCTCTACAGGCCCTTTTCCACTGCCGGTTTTCTACTTGGTACAGCTCAACACGACACAACTCAGGCACCGTATATTGTGTTTCAATTATCAAATACGGCATGGCACAGCACAGCTCGAAAACCAGCCCTCGTTTTTTCGTCCCACAGAACCAAGCTGAGCGGGTACTGTCACCGACTATTACCCAGAATGCTGTACGGTAACAATCATGGCGGCCACCCGATCAACTGCCTTAGAGTTTTCTCTTTAGTTTGACACTTCAAGACTTTGATATTAAAATTGAATGTGGAAATCAACATTGTACTATAGTATCCAAATATGATGTCGCTCAAACTATGTATAGCCTAGAATAGATATGTGTCGGCCTTATGTTCGGCAACTAGCCCACGTAAAGTAGTGCTATGTGACAATGCCAAAATCATAACTACAACCATACTCCGGATAACAACGGTTTGTAATGGAAACACAAGCCAGACTGATTTAACAGCAACACTCAGCATGACACGACACGGCACGGCACAGCAGGGTTGTATGTGGAAAAGAGCCTTATAGCACTTTCGATAACACTTTATTTTAGGGATACATCTATTAGCACTAATACGTACAATGTTCCCGTATAAGTAACTTGTAAGGCATGTACAAAGCAAAATCAAACATTTGTTAGGTATGTATTCACAAATGTCTTGTTCATGCACAATAAGGGATGTATTACCAATTTCACCTTAGTAAGGACCTAGTATGCCTTAGCATTTGCTTAGTACATGCCTTACAAGTTACTTATGCAGGCATTAACATTGTATGTATTAGTGCTAATAGATGTAACCCTAAAATAAAGTGTTACCGACTTTCTTTATCGGTCTCATTGTCTACCGCTCTTTTTAAACCTGTTGTTTTCTTACTCTGCCTTCTCTTTGTCTCACTCTCCCTTCTTTCGTCTTTTCTGCATCGTTTTTCCTATCTTTTCCTTCCTCTTTTTCTCATTTCTCGACTTCTGTCTTACTACAGTATTGTTGTGCCTATGTGTTAGGTTGTTGGTATATGTCTTACCACTTTCCTGTACCTGGCTCATTTTTCTAAACACATCTCTCTTCCTCTCCCTGCTACCTCCCTGCTGTCTCTTCGTCAAGCTCCTGCCATCTCGATATCACACGCTCACTCTCTTCCAATCTGAATGTCTTTGTATCTCCAGTGCGCTGTCAGTCTGCTCAAGACTGTTCTGTGTTTCACTCTCCATCAACCGTCACTCCATCACTCCATCACTCACTCACTCACTCACTCACTCACTCTTCTCTTTCACTCTCATTTCTCTTATCTGCACTCACTTTTCTCTCTCATTTCCATCCCTCCACCCCTCCCCTCCTCTCCTCTCTGGCTCTTCGTCAGTCATTTGCGCTCGCTCTCTCTCTCTCTCGCTCTCTCTCTCTCTATCTCTCTCTCAGCCCCCTCTGTTTTCTCGTTCTCACCCTTTCCTGTCAATGGCTGTCTT
>NC_085859.1:19621099-19631099 GCF_034702125.1 Engraulis encrasicolus
GGCGCCGATCTAGTCGGCCTGAAAACAGTATGAGTGTCTGTGCCTTTTTCATTCTTTCTCACTCTTTAACTCAGTCTTTCTATGTCCATCACTTTTGCACTTATCTCTCTTATCTCTGTCTCTTGCACTTGCACTCTCTGTTTGCCTGTTCGCTTGTCTGTCTGTGTGTTTGTCTGTCTGTCTGTCTGTTTCTCTTCTCACTCGCTGTCACGCTGTTTAGGCATGGTGATAAGGGAGGTTGGATGTGTCAAAGGGCTGTCAGAGTGGAGAAGATGCGCTCACACTATCGCCTAAATAGGCTACTTAACAGTTCTTAACTGGGTGCTGAATCCCACAAAAGGGGTCACAGGTGTTCACCCTATTTTAGGGCACACCTACCACCTATGGGTGCAAACGGGTCAAAGACGAAACAGGGTTTTCAGGACTCCAAAAAATAAAACTGTTCCCTGACACCGTTCTTCAACTTTTTTGGGTACATTGGAGTGTAGAGTGATTAAGTTTATTATTTTCTGTTCAGAAAATAGTAAGGAACATGCATTTTACCCCATTTTCACCCATAAAATGTCATTCAGTGTAATACGGTGTTAAACAGTTGATAATGCAAAAAAACATATAGATGACGTAAAAAAACTGAAATAAGCTACATACCATAGTAAAGGCCTATATTTAAGGTCTTCATCAAACCTAAAATTTCTAGTAAAAGGCATTTGCAAATAGTTTTTGCAGTGTTTGTAGTCTTTCACCGAGTGCATTTCACCCATTTGGCTTTAAGAAGTTTTTCCACTGAAGAGAAAATCAGTTTAAAATGCACAATTATTCATTTGTTGTATGCCCCCGCATTTGTTGTGCTAAACAAATAAGTTTCGTAAGAATTTCACTTTATTTTAACATAAAAATGTGCATTTCACTTAATGACCACAACTATTACACTGAATGATGCCTTGGCAAAAAAGCCTATATAAACAGCTACTTTTCATTGCTATCATATTGTTACCATCATACTACAGTACTCAACGTCCTGAATGAGTGACAACAGAAATAGATGTTGTCAAATAATTGCTATTTTACTTAATATTGGGGCATTAAAATGTGTTTTGAAGAACTTCCAAGATCACAAGCTTAGAGGTAGGCTACTACTTAGGCCTAAAACAATAAAAAAGAAAATTTTGTCTGTTAACCTGCATATTTCGGGGATTGTGACTTAGAGTGTTCTGATAATTCATGTACAACTTCCAAAATCCCAGAATCTACCCAGTAATATGGATGCTACATGGCAATAACAAGTTTATAATGGAAATAACAATAAAAGTCATAATTTCAAGTAGTATCATCATATTATTGTATCTTAGAGTAATATTGCAACTTATATTGCCGTTTTGATTCTTAATATACAACCATGAACTGATTACACTGAATGAAATGGCCCTTACACTGCATGTCACTGAATGACATCTCTTACACTGAAGGACGACCAAATACTTTTCACCTTATTTTCACCTTTTTACAAGCACACAGTTAGTCACGTACATGAGACAATGACTTTGACCCACAATGTTTACTATGTCTATTTAGAAAATATGCTTGTTTGGATGAATATCTGAGTATAAAAGTGTTTTTTGACATTTCACTGAATGACATCTGTTTTTGTGGACGCTGTTACCACAAGATAAAAATACAGATTTTTTGACTATTGAAGAACAAGATTCTCCCTTTGCATCATCACTTAAGGGGTCCCTAGGGTTCCTTTTGATGATGTCACATATTGTGTGTGACTATTACTTTTTATTATGATTTAAAAGCACCATGTTGATCTTATTACACTGAATGATATCCAAGGAATTGAAAATCCGGACAAAAGTCCCCAGATGATTTGAATATCAAAACAAAATGGTAATGAAACGTGCTTTTGATACAATAACAAGAACACTTCTAGAATTATGCCCAGAGAGTGAAAAAAGAATTTTGTTCGTCATTTTGCATAATTATTCAAGGATGTATTGATGATTTTTAAGTTCGGACCATTACACTGAATGACGTTTTTGCACTTTATGAGATTATTTAACACATACATTAACATTTATTTTTCTTTAAATGTTACTGAAATGAGACACCAGACTATGCTGTTTATCAGCATAGCATTCAAAATTCATTAATTTACTTTTTTGATAGTTAAATGAGTGCGGAACAAAAAAAATGCACGTCTCGTCTTTGACCCAAACGCCATTACACGCTGAAGAAGGGCTCTGCCCAAAACGTTTGTGGTCGAATAAACAAAGAAGAAATCTGAAGAGTGTTGTCCTTCGCTTCATTTATTCATCAAAGGGCTGTCAGCCAGCTCCTCTCCACTCCTCCATTAGAGACGGACAGACGGACAGAGAGACAAACAGACAGATAGATGCATAACGCGTGTATGACACGTACAGTATCGTCTTATACACACAGATCTCAGCCATCACCCCCACCCAGAATGCGTCATGTGTCACATGAAGACCCCCCACATAGTAATGATCCTCTTCGCTTTCCACAAAGCTCAAGAAACACACACACACACACACACACGCACACACACACACACACACACACACACACACACACACACACACATGCATACAGCAAATACGCAAAAACATAAGGAATAGGCCTACATGCTGAGATAAAAGTACCATGTTTGCCAGACATGACATCAGATAGAATCCACAAATGACAAAACAGCAGGAGCAAGAGACAACAATCATTTGTCCATCCTTTGTCCTTGGACTAAAAAAACCTGAAAAGGTCAGATGCAATAAGTGCATTTTTGATGAGTTTACAACAATATGTGACCCAGAGGTATCATAGATCCTGATAGTTCAGATTCTAAGCTTTACTATGATACCCTATACATGATAGAAGAATGATACTGTATCTGATGATTTTGTGGCCTTTTGAATGTTTTCACTTCTTAAAGTAGGCCTAGAAAACATATTTCAGCTCTCAAAGTTTCTCTAGAAAAAAACATAAAGCTAACCCTTTTAAAGGGAAAACTTTAGAAAAACTTTATTTAAGATTTTCTCTGTTTCACCCGGGTTTACTTGTGGCCTGTTTTTTGTGGCTAGCCACATATTATTATTGGAGAAAATGTTATTTCAAATGAAATACTGCACATTTTTTGAATGTCTTTTGCATCTGAATACTTCTGTACGTACGGTACGGTATAGGCCTATATACCGGAAAGACAAGAAGATGGAGAAACTATGGCGTAGAGCAGTGTTTCCCAACCTTTGAGGAGTACCCCCTCACTCATGCTCTATATCCCAATGTGACTATGTTCCATACATTTCTTTATTTTTTAAAGTACCCCCTGCATTGTGCTCGCGTACCCCTAGTGGTACACGTACCCCTGGTTGGGAAACTATGGCGTAGAGGGGCGTTACTGTACAGACTAGAGGAAGCAGGAAAGAGGGGGTTGGGTAGTGCGCTCTAGTGCAGCAGACAGAGACGGAGCGTTGGCGGTGACTTCATTAAAGGATATGTATGGGGCCATTAGCGCTGCCAGAGGTCACCTTTGGTGTCTGAGTGCCGTGTCGTGCCGTGCCGCACTGTAATCCATCGGCCCGAGACCACGAGACCATGCAGCAGCCCCGGCCGGCCGGGTATAGGCCCCCGACGAGATGATTCAATCAGCGGCAATGAAGATGTGTGGAGGAGGAGTGGGGTGGGGAGAGGGGGTGGGGGCTTAGTCGGAGCTGAGTGAAAGTGCTAGCGTTTGTCTATGCTCCACCATCGTAACCCCCTTCTCTTTCTGTCTGTCTGCATCTCTCTCTCTCTCTCTCTCTCTCTCTCTCCCCCTGCCTCACTTCCAGTACAGTGTCTCTCTCTTCTCTTTCCGTCTGTCTATCTGTCTCTTCATCGCTGTCTCCATCTATTTCTCGTACCCCCATACCTCCGTATCCCTTTCTCCATCTTACCCCTCCCACTTCTGTGCCTTTATCACGCCCTCCTCCCCCTTCTCTCCGTGAGAGATGCTCCTCTTCATGCTAGCTACACATGTGTCAGTGCCATCCTTCACCGAGGTGATATTGGATCTTTGGTGTGCACATGTAGAGGGCTATTCATCACGCTGGGCAGCACATGCTCCGCTCTCTCTCTCTCTCTCTCTCTCTCTCTCTCTCTCTCTCTCTCTCTCTCTCTCTCTCTCTCTCTCTCTCTCTCTCTCTCTCTCTCTCCTCTCTTGCTCTCTCTCTCTCTCTCTCTCTCTCTCTCCCTCTCTCTCAACCGCACCTCCACCACCCTTCCTAATCCATCCACATTATCCGTCCATCACTCCTCCTGCATGTCTCCACCCCCAGTTCCTCTCCCTCTGTCTCACTCTATTGCTCTCTCTCTCTTTCTCTTTCTCTCTCTTTCTCCGCTCCCCATCTCTCTTTCACGCTCTCTCCTCATCTTTGCTCCCCCCCTCCCTTTAAACTCTGTCTTTCTCTCTCGCTCATGCTCTCATTTTTATTTTGATGAGCTCATCATCCCCAGCATAGTGCCTCATCCCCCTCCTCTTCCTCCTCCTCCTCCTCCTCCATCTGACCCAGTATGATTATGGATCACCTGTCCTCCTGCCTGCCTGCCTGCCTGCCTCTCTGCCTTCCCTTGCCTGCCTGTGTCTCCATCTCTAGGCCTCTGCCCCGGCCTTGTGCTGACTCTCTTCTCCTCTCCTCTCCTCTCGCCTCACTCTTCTCCTCTCCCCTCATCTCGCCTCACTCCTCTCCTCTCCTCTCCTCTCCTCTCCTCTCCTCTCCTCTCCTCTCCTCCTCATCTCTCCTCTCCTCTCCTCCTCATCTCTCCTCTCCTCTCCTCTCCTCTCCTCTCCCCT
Organism: Engraulis encrasicolus; assembly: GCF_034702125.1. Taxonomy (NCBI): domain Eukaryota; kingdom Metazoa; phylum Chordata; class Actinopteri; order Clupeiformes; family Engraulidae; genus Engraulis; species Engraulis encrasicolus. The sequence continues at coordinate 19,625,943 of NC_085859.1, forward strand.
CCTCTCCTCTCCGCTTCTCTCCTCTACTGCTGCGGCTCCTCTCCTCTCCCCTCCTCTCCTCACCGCTTCTCTCCTCTATACTGCGGCTCCTCTCCTCTCCTCACCGCTTCTCTCCTCTACTGCTGCGGCTCCTCTCCTCTCCTCTCCTCTCCGCTTCTCTCCTCTACTGCTGCGGCTCCTCTCCTCTCCTCTCCTAATCGCTTCCCTCCTCACCGCTTCTCTCCTCTACTGCTGCGGCTGCTCTCCTCTCCTCTCCTCTCCTCTCCTAATCGCTTCTCTCCTCTACTGCTGCGGCTCCTCTCCTCTCCTCACCGCTTCTCTCCTGTACTGCTGCGGCTCCTCTCCTCTCCTCTCCTCTCCTCCATCTTCTGCTCTTCTCCTTCATCCTTCATCCATTCCCCCATCCTCCCATCTTCTCTCTCTCTCTCTCTCTCTCTCTCTCTCTCTCTCTCTCTCTCTCTCTCTCTCTCTCTCTCCCCCTAGGTCTCTATGGTGTGCACTCTCTCTGTCTCTCCTCTCCATTCCCCCAGCTGCTTATTGCTCCATCAATCTCTTCTAGCAGAAGATCAATACATGCTGGCTTGCTTTTCCTTTAGTCTTTCTCTCGCTGTCTCTCCTCCTCTCTATATTGTCTCTCCTTTTCATCTCTCTCTCTCTCTCTCTCTCTCTCTCTCTCTCTCTCTCTCTCTCTCTCTCTCTCTCTCTCTCTGTCTGTCTGTCTGTGTGCGCCCCTTGCATGTCTAACCTAACCAATAAAGGGACAACCTTTCAGCGTGACACAAAATACCAGGCTTGTATTAATGCCATGTTGAAGTGGCAGTGCTTGGGTGCTGTCTTTTATATTACAGATGCATTGCAGCAGTATACGTCCACTTGAAATTATTTGTACGTTATCACTAAGCTTTCACCTGCTGATATTTATTTGCTTGTTAGTCATGCCCTTGTTTTGCCTAATATGAGTGACATTGTATATTACTATATGAACAAAAATGTGTAATTTAAGGTGACAATAAGTCAGTATAGTCATATAGGAATTAATATTAACTGCAATAATAATAATATCTGTATTTGTATGGCACGATTTCAAACAAGGCAAGCAGCTCAAAGTCCTTAACAAATGGATAAACAACACTGTTAAAAATTAAAAAATAATGGAGTGAGGTAGAAAAGATAGACAAAAACAAAAAAGAAATAGCAAAAAGACAAGAGAGGAAGCTAGACAAAATAGAAAAAAATAAGTAGATAGATGATAAATAAGTAAATGTAAAGAAAAAATGAAATGAAGGAGTTGAAAGAGATAAGCGGCTTACAATGTATTCCTGTTTTCTTAGATTATTCATTCATGATATGACCAAAGTTGTATGTTCCCGTCAGCGGCGTGGAACAGGGGGGGAAAACCCTGACTCATTCTCAGGGCCCAGACCACCTGGGGGGCCCACCGGGGGCCCTCCAATGGAAAATAATTTTCTTCTTTCATTTTTTTAAAACACTATTTTTAAAATAATGTCAATACATGTTGGCAATTTATGTAATTCCATATTCTCTGGAAATACATCTGTTGAATTGGATATACTAGCCTGCAAATAGGCTATATTCTATATCGGACACCCCCATTATCACGCATTGGTTTAGTCCGCCCGCTCGCGGACTTTTGATTGTACAATATGCGGAATCAACACTCACTCACTTCAATATTATGCATTAAACGCAGCAACCGGTTAGCAATGAAAGACGTCTAAAACACCAGTCTTTCACAAAAAGAATAGAAAGGCAAGAGAGACAGGGGAAACAAAATGAAGGAAAGCAACTGCAGCTGATTTTTTGCAAGAAAGGTGAGCCCAAATGTCAAAATTGCAGCCTAGACTACACAGTAGGATAACTGGTTAGGCCTATCCCATTTCCATTCCGTGTGGCCTTCTGTGATAGCCGAAGTCAAATGAAAAAAATCTCATTTTGTTGGCTATCATTGTAATAGAACCCATATTTGTCTTTGATATATTCAAGTGTCCCAAAAGACCATGGGTCGATGTTGGTTCAAATATCCAAATGATAGCAAAGCTATTTGTAAAATAAATCCCACTCAATTTCAGAAAATGTCACGGACGTGAAGATGCCCCCTGTCGTAGCAGGTGCAAATGGTGTGAACTTGAGAGAAGGTGAGCCTATTTTAGCTAATATCCTAGTCTTGAAGAAAAGCAGTTTCTCAACCGGGTGCAATGCTGCCCGCCCTGGTCATCAAATTTGCAGATTGATTCTGTCCTCGTAACGATATGAATAGCCTAGGCTATAACGACGTCATGTTCATCAGTTGCCAATGTCAAGGTAGCGGTGCGAACAGCTGTCAGTCTTGAATTTTCATTCTGCTTTTATTCTGCGGTCTCAACACTCTAAATAGGAAAGCTCTGGTTACTTGGCCATATCTCTGACCATCTGACAACGCCCGTTATAGCTGAAGTGTGGTAAAATAATGACGAGATTTTGACGGGGCACCAGTCTGCGTTATGAATGCTGCTGACGCCATTCTATCTGAGCGGTTTGCATAGAAAAGACAGGCAGAGTAGCCTACCTCCGTGCTGAGCAGGTAGCCTATCTGCATTGAGTGCTCATGAAAATTACTACAAGGTAGGCTACTGTGAAATAGTTCCTGGCTAATTAAATTCTGAAATTATATGCAGTAGCCTAATAAATAGGCCTAATGATTTCAAAGAAATAAATATAACTTCGGGGTGCCCTGACTTTAAAAGGTTGAGAATAACGACATCAAATCCAAACAGCGACAGCCTACTTTAGTTCTTTACTCTGCTTTACAGCAGGTTTTAAGCGAAATTTCGAAGTCAGCTTCTGTCAGTGCCTAGGCTAAATCACAGCTGATTCTGTCCCTTGCTCTCCCAAACACTGATACGGGCAAACGTGACGTGGGTGCGGGGCAGTGCAAGTGAACGAATGTGTGCGCTAGCGCGTGTGTTTCTGTTCAGCGATGCACATTGAAGAAAGTTCAGTTCATCAATGTCTCATGTGTCCATAGTGCACGAAATAGTAGGCCAAAAGCATTGAGAAGAGAGATGTAGGCCTACCAGTGTCTCCCCTCACACCATAGTGATGAAGTGATTAAAAGTCATCCCTATGAATATGATAGCCTACTTTTCATAACTGGTTATGTGAAAGATTAAGACATTTTATATTTGTATTATGTCTATTAGCCTATGTCATATGATTGAAGATGAGGATGATTCAAGTGAAGGAGAGGACAGCATAGAGGGGTATTCTGAGGAAGGCAAGAAGGATGACGATATCAGGAGGTAGGCGCGCGCGCGCGGGGGGGGGGGGGGGGTTGGTTGTTGGGTAGGTGGGTGTGTGTAGGGGGGCCCATGGAAGAGGTCGTTCCTAGGGCCCCAAATTTGGTGCTACGCCCCTGGTTCCCGTAGCCCCTTAATGCGCGCCATACCTTCAGTGGCACGCTGTAATAGTCATTGAAATGTAACTACCATAGCACTACAATACTATGACACAACACAGGCTTTTTAGTAATGCACCACAACTTGGTCATTACCATACTGGTAACAACAAATGTATAAAGCCGTGTCTTAAGGGGTTAATTGAACTTTTTAATACCAGTACAGTAAAATGCTTTATTAACACTTAACAGTAACAGTAAATAATTAACTATTTAAATTTAAATCAAAACATTTACAAATGTTTCTAAATGAGTAAGACATACTATGCTGGCATCTGTAAATATAGGCCTACACATAAGAAAACCACTAGCCTTCACAAAGCTTTATACTATAGCGTTATTATTATACAGTAAAATGTTTCTAGCAAAATGACATGCTCACTCATATCACAACAAAAGAGGTTTGCTCACTTCAGGGTTCATATCTTTGATCAATTTAGTCGCACATTGTTTGTATGAGAGAGAAGAATTTCCTCACAGTTGGCAGAATTTGATATGATGGCACCATATCCCAAAGGGACTCACAGCAAACAGTAACGCACACACACACATATGCACATGTGCGCACATACACACGCACGAACAGACGCACACACTCACAGCTGATAATCAACCACGCTTCACTTATTATTTACGATGATGGCTGATTACATAAACATCTCACAAATAACAACACATGTTCAGTAAATTGAAAAGGTGAAAAAAATATGTAGAAAAACAGAAAAAGAAGAAGTAGAAGGGAAAAAAAGACAGGACAAAAAAGCTTTCCCATCTCACCCCACCGCAGCACACCACCGGCTAGAGCCAGCATGGGCCCCCATGAAACACCAGTCCCTGCCATCATCCTTGCGTGCTTTTGTGACATCCTAGCGACGTGATGGTGTGTGACACACATGACAGGCCCTAGCAGCGGCGCACACACCACACTGGCTCTTCTCCTGCCAGTTGCTCCAATTACCGAGGCATTAGCAGGCAGGCTGCGCGGCGGCGGCTAATTTGACAAGCTGAAATGATGCCCATTCATATCCCTGCGCTGCGCTGCGCTGCGCCGTGCTCCAACAGCCAAGGGTAAATATTTCCCCAACTAGAATATAAATAGAAAGGCCCAATATTTGAACAGCTGAGAGAGAAGGAGAGAGACCTGTGAAGAGAAGAGATGAGAGAGAGAGAGAGAGAGAAAGAAAAAAATAGACAGGGAGAATCAAGGGAAAACAGAGAGAGAGGCCAGAAAGAGAATCAAAAGGGAACAAAAGAAAGGGAGAGAGAGAGAGAGAGAGAGAGAGAGAGAGAGAGAGAGAGAGAGAGAGAGAGACGTGGCAAGAGACAGCAATAGACACTAGGCAGAGATCTTTATCCATTGTGCACGCATGTTAATCCATATTCATAAAGTGGTTCTTTTATGAAGAGTAATGTTCTAGATTACGTCTCCATGGTTGTCACGACAGCTTAGCCTGTTTCTGCGATGACTAGCGACAAGTGGAGCTAGCGACAGCAAAGACTTGTTTTTCCAAGAGATTTTTAAGGGTTACAGCTAGTCATTTTATTATTTAAAAGGCTTTCTCTATTCTTTGCCTAAACAAAGCCATCAGGCACTCCAAGACCAACATATAGTGGCAGACAGAGCAGAGACAATAGGGCTAGCCGTCAAACGAGCTGAGATCACGCTAGCCGAATTAAAACAAGCCACAGTAAGCAAACCAAGC
>NC_085859.1:19633599-19636099 GCF_034702125.1 Engraulis encrasicolus
GAAAGACAGACGCTACAGGGTGAGACAGAGAGCGCACAGTGGGGATCCATCAGAGGCATGATGAGAGAGAAGAGGGCCGGCTGACATGGAGCACAGAGCCACAGAGCCTGGAGCCACCCAGGGGCCCTGCACGCACCGCCTGACAGGCCCCTCCACCACCACCACCACCACCCACCCTGACTGCTACCCCCAGACACCACCACCACCACCACCCCGACTCCATATCCAATACCCTCCCTCCTCATCCACATCAAGACACCCACTGCTGCCTTCCCCGAGACACCACCAAAGCCCAATCCAGCCCCCCCAACACCTCCTCATCACCCCACCCACCCTGACAACTGCTGTGCCCCAGACACCCCCAACCCCAACCCCAACCACAAACCTTCTTCATCCATCTACCCTGACTGCTTCTATGAGACACCACTAACTCATTGCCTTATTATCATCGACTTTCAAATATCGTACCGAGATGTTGGTCTGACCAAGAAGATGACGAATAATGTTTCTCAATCGGCCTGGTCAACCCGTCTCCCTCGGCTTGCTACTGGTCGAGGCCAGAAAAGGCTGTGCCAAAGTATCTTCTTAGTCCCAATTGAACATCTATGCTTAAACCATGTCAATGCCCAGCCAAACCCAACCCTCCATTCAGAATCACACCATCCACAGCCACTCACCCTGACTGTGCAACCCAACCCAACTCAAAACACTCCTCATCCATATCACAACACCCACCGCTGCTGTGCCTCAGACACTGCCACCTCAGATCTACCCGATCTCACCTCCATCTCACCTCCCATCCTGACGGCTGCTGTGCCCCAGACGCCACCAACCCCACCAACCCCACCCCTCAAACCCTCCACATTACCCTGGCTGTTTCTCCGAGACATCACCACCACCTCAAACCAGCCCAACAACCTCTCCCCAGCCCCCTCCGCTCATCCATCCCCCACCACCCTTAGGGCCAAAACATACCAAGGCGGAACGGAACGGTCGCGGAACGAACGCGGTCTTTCTGCTTAGTTTCGGTCGACGTGTTTTTGACTGCGTCGGCGTGCGCGTCCAGTCCTGTTCAAAACTCTCCCCACAGCTAAAGCTAGCCTGCTAATTTGCCATTCATTTGAATGAGACACCGCCGGTCGCCGGTGTGAAAAATACGCTCGAGTTCTATTTTTCAAATGCAGCGTGGCGCGGAGCCGGCTCCTGCGCCGCTGACGCCCGACTACCGCCGGTTGGTGTGTAACGACAGATATGTTTCAATGTATTTTCACAGATGCCAGTAAAAAATGCGCCCGTTCAGCGACGCTTTACCGCCCTGGTGTGTAAGACCCATTACTGCTGTGCTCCTGACACCACCAGTTCAACCCATCCCAAGTTTTGCTCCTCATTCACTGCACACCAAGACACATCTCTTCCTGGAGGCTTATGGCTGCTAGTTCCACAAGCACTTTCACTTACATGCATTCACACACACGCTCACACACTGACGCGCACACACACTCACACTTTCCAACACAACACTCTGTGAAGTGTCCTTGGGTGTTTTGAAAGGCGCTATATAAAATGAAAGTATTATTATTATTATTATTACACCACCCTGTCTGCTATGGTCCTAACAGACACCACCAAACTCCAAGCAGCCCCAACCCCAAACCAATATAGACAGTCATGGGTAAGCAGTTTGAGCCACACTTGTAGCTCAAAGGTTGTCGGTTCGACTCCAGGTTGGTGGGGGGAGTGATTAAAGAGTGTTCTCCCCCATCATCTCTATGACTGAGGTACCCTGAGCATGGTACAGTGCTGCCCCACCACACTGCTCCCTTGGGGCGCCACTGCCACCTTGGACGGCTGATGCATACAGTATATCACAAAAGTGAATACACCCCTCACAGTTTTTGCAGATTTGTGAGTATATCTTTTCATAGGAAAGCATTACAGAAATTTCACTTTGACACAATGATTAGTGACCTTTTAACAACTTATTTAACCGCTTAAATTTCTTGTTCACTCAGAAAAAAAGCAGGATACAGCCATTAATGTTTGATCATGTACTCACAAAAGTGAGTACACCCCAGATGAAAATCCGGTAGAGAAGGGGCTGTGTTGGCTCGAATCGTCTCGAAATGAAACGAAATGAAAAGGGATGAAAAGGGAGGTCATCAGTGTGCGTTTCAACCTTTCTTTGCATTGAACTTTTACATTTTGAGTCTGCATCTGGCTTTAATAGATTGGTGTGAGATTTGAATGCAATCCTATGGAGAATATCATGATCTGCTTCAGTAGTCACAGTGCATGTTGACATGCATGTTTCTTTTAGGTGTATTTCAGATTGCCAATGTTGACAGCATTCATGCATCCCCAAACCATATCAATCCCACTATCATGCTTGGCTAGGATACACTTTTTTGTTTACCACTACACATGCTTGACACCATCTAAAGCAAATTTGTTTATCTTGGTCTCAAGAGAGATTAACAGACCAAGGATATGGATCACTGGA
>NC_085859.1:19648599-19658599 GCF_034702125.1 Engraulis encrasicolus
ATCTGTACGGCTCGGAGTGCTCCTGCTATGACTCTGACAGGTCGGTACTGGGCAGAGCAGCTGGTGTGGGTGACAGCAAGACCCTGCATGCTGGGCACACACACTGGGCATCTCTCAGGGAGGAGGGAGATGGAGGAGGGTGGACGATCTGATGGGCGCCTGTGATGAGAGCCTAGGTGTGTGTGTGTGTGTGTGCGTGTGTGTGTGTGTGTGTGTGCGTGCGTGCGTGCGTGCGTGCGTGTGCGTGTGTGTCTGTACTTGAGTACCTTTCTATATTTGTGTTTTGTATTTTAACAACTCTGAGTGCATATTACTACTCTCTGTGTGTGTGTGTGTGTGTGTGTGTGTGTGTGTGTGTGTGTGTGTGTGTGTGTGTGTGTGTGTGTGTGTGTGTGTGTGTGTGTGTGTGTGTGCGCGCACGTGTGTGTGTGTGTGTGTGTGTGTGTGTGTGTGTGTGTGTGTGTGTGTGTGTGTGCGTGCGCGCGCGCTGCGCGCGCGTTTGTGCGCGCGCGCGCGCGCGTTTGTGCGCGCGCGTGCATGAGTGTGTGTGTGTGTGTGTGTGTGTGTGTGTGTGTGTGTGTGTGTGTGTGTGTGTGCACGTGCTTGTATGTGTAGTGTTTGTCTTGGGAGGTGGACAGTGTGGAGACTGGAGAAAATCTGGAAACTAAAGTATACCCTCCTCCCATATTATTAGCCAGTTTACACAAACAAATCCAATTTGCTGAATTTACAGTTCCTCCACTCTCAGGGAACCGCAGCTTTTCCCAGGCAGGCACCGCATCTTAAATAGAATGACACGGACGGCACGACACAAAACAGGCCCCTGTCAAAACCGTTTGCTGCCGGCAACACGAGATCGGTTAAAGAAACTGCTCCCACTTTAGCATCGAGCCCGACTGACATGTCTCTGTGGCTGTCTGTCTGACGGTCTTTCGGGTCAGGTTCTCCACATCTTCTCCTCGTTCCTCCATCCTGGTGTTTGGCTCTGCTGTTGGCCCCTGGCGGGCCGGCTGGCCGGCTGGCAGGGACTCCTGGTTGGCTGGTGGGCTGGCCTGGCGCGGTTGCCTTATGGGAGATGTGTGGATGGGGCTAATTTAGCTTAACGAGCGGGACGCGACGCGGAGCGGCGAGAGGCTAGCAAAAGCCGCAGCCGAGGTGTGTGTGTGGGTGGTCTGACTGTGGCCCAGTAGGGTGGGACGTCCAGCCCTGCGCAGCGTGTGTGCACCCACACACACACACACACACAGACACACACATCCACATACACACATACACGCACACACACACATACACAGCTCTCAATTACAGTGGGAGCAGGCCGCAGTGGTGCGTCTATTATTATCAAGGTTATATATGCTCTACTTCGCCTCAGCTTTACAGCTGGACAAATTGCCACGGAGAGAGAAACACGTGTTCTGGGACTTCACTAGGGATGTCTGGCCTCCTCTCTTGTGGTTAGGTGGCAGCAAGCGCATGGGGCCAATCTAAGGCATTTTAGCACTCTGGAGCTTCTCTCTCTCTCTCTTTCTCTCTCTCTCTCTCTCTCTCTCTCTCTCTCTCTCTCTCGCTCTCTGTGCCACATTGGGAAGTGATGATGTGTTCATCTAAAAAGTTTATTTTCACACCATGTTGACTTTTGTGGAAAGACAAAACGTTTTTCTATCTTTTTTGTAAGGATGTCTATGATCCAGAAAGAAAGGTGTTTCTGAAATCAAATAATGGGCAGCGTTATTTTTTTTAACATCCCATATTGCGTTCAGTGGGTTTTGGAAGATTAGCTGTGGTGTGTGTCATGCAGGAATAGGCAGAGAGATGTGGATGTGAGAGCGAAGCCAGAGCTGCCGTCAATAATTCCTCATTAGAGATCAGGTGTGAGAGGCTGCAATAATGATGGAGATTCAAAGATGAGATTTTCCAGGTGCACATGGTGGCCACAGTCCTCCCATACCTGCACTATATCCAGTCAACAGGGCCGGAATAATATGGGCTGGGGCCCCTAGGCTACAGGTTACTGGAGGTCCACGTAAAAGGCGAATTTGCTTCATAATTACACAGGCAGCATCATAATTCCAAGATAGGGATTAAGAATAATACATTTGCAGACAACATTTTCAGTACTGCATCTTTTCACAATCCTACAATGTTTTATTCTTCCCGCTTTGGCCACCTGGGGGCCCTCTGACAGAAGAGGGGCACCCCTAGGCTGCAGTCTTAACTACATTGTGCGCCCTGCCAGTCAATGTCTGTTTTCGCTTAAAGGGACACTGTGCAGGAAGTGGTCAAAAAAGGTACTGCAACTATGTTGCTCATTGAAATTGGGCTGCCTATTGCCAAATTTGATCTTTACATGAAAGTTTACTAAGTAATAAACAAATATGTTCTAGTATGGCCCAAGTATAGTCATTTTTGCTGCTAAAAATGGCTATTTTTGGAAATTCAAAATGGCGGACCATGGAGAAGATCCCCCTTTTCATGTATGAAAAGTACATTTTTTCCAGTCATAATGAATACTTAGAATTTGATGGTGGTGGTAAGTATTCATGAAAAAGGTAACATTAGTGAATGGGCAGCATGAATTCTGGAAATTAACAACTAAAAATCTCACACAGTGTCCCTTTAAACCTGCTTTAACCCTTTAAGACATGGCCCTAATTATAAATTTGCTGTTACCAAAATGGCAATGACCAAGCCGTGATGTATTACTGAAGGCACTGTGTATGTAATGTTGTTGCAGTGTATGGTAGTATAATCTTTTCAATGACTATGCATTTCAGTGTTACACTGGTGGAACCGTGTGTTTGTGGAAATATACTTTATGCATGTCTACATACAGACATTAAAGGGCTCTGCATACTTCACGTGCGCACTTTGGCGCGTTTGGCGCGAGAACCATTAATGACGTCATCACTTGCGCCAGACTATTCATACTTCAAAAGCGCCCTTACAGGCTTTCGCTCGCATTGTCGGAAGTGCCCTCTGCTGTTCATGAGAGAAACGGCAGTATCTTTCGCAACTCGCAGCGTGAGTTCTACGGATGTATAAAATAGAAAGCCAAACACGGCTGCTGTAGGGCTGACTTGTGACTTACCACATTGAAACATATATTTTTTGTTGTAGCCTACATTGCCAGATCATTTCAAGACCATGTGAGAGCATTGTTCTGGCGGCAGAATTTATAAATAGATCGCCGAACACAACGTGCTTCTGAACAAAGTAAACAATTGTTTCACTGAACAACATTTAAGAGAGAAGATAAAATAACTCTCTAGGACATTTTATTATCCTCAAAATGATGCAGGATCCATTCTGTAGTAGCCTACAGTAGTTGTAGCCTCTCTTCGCAACTCCTGCTTTGTCTGCCTACCTGCGTGGTCGCTGGTGGCGCACGACGTCGCGACACGGCAGCTCGCGCCACGGCGTGTGACGTCATTTTGGGTCACGTGACGGCGCGAGTGAGGTCGCGAGTGAGGTTGCGAGTGAAGTATGAAGGAGGCTAGCGCCAGTCACGCCAAGTATGAATCCCCCTTAACAGTTGCCTTACTTGCAATAAAGAAATGTATGTACTAAATAATAAAATGACCTTCTTCTAAATCACTTCATATGTCTTACATAATATCACAATTGGCAGAGTGTGCTGGTAGCAATATTTCTTTCTCCAATTGGTTTTACTCTCCAGACTGGTGCGTCTTTGCCATTGCCATTGCAATAGTTGCACCTGCATCTACTTACTGTGAGGCAGATCTGCAGAGGATAGCAGAGCAGAGGACAGTCCATTAAAACCACAGCGGATGGGCGATTATGCAGCAAATGGGGGGAGTCACATGCCTCGGTAACCCCCGGCCTCCACTTTTGGCAGTGTGTCAAGCACGTTAATGGAGTTGTTATGCCGTCACTGACAATAAAGCCCGCAAAACACCCGATTTATTGTGAACGTTGCAAATGGGAAAGCCCAGATTGCCATTTCATAGATCATTTGAATGAACAAGATGACACATAACATCATAAACCAATGGCCTTTTGGCAGTCGCCATTGATTAAATGGTATGGCCAAAATGTCATGGGCTATTACACTGATGCAGTGAAAGCATTCGCTGTTCAACTAAAATCCCCTTTCCGTACTGTCATCCATATGTGAGTACAGTATAAACGATGGGTGCCAGCCTCCAGAGCTGGTCTGTGAATGTGGGAATGACATGTGCATGTGTGTGTATATTCTGAAAGTTCTTTGAGTCAACTTCATAGTTGTGATACTGTGCTATATAAATAGATGTTGTGTTGTATTGTATTGTAAATTGATGATTGAAGAAGAAGGAGAGTATGGAGCGTTCTATGCATCTTATATTCATACAACTCATAAAGAAGTTACCATGCCTTCACAAATCAAAATAATAGTTGAAATGTACAACTAGTTGTGCACATTTATGATTGTATACATGGGGCAGCATATCAGATAGATTACTGGTCCTGATAGAAAAGAAAAACATAAAATAAAGAGGCAGTATGAGGCTGTTGTATGGCATATAATTATGTAGTAAGCTCACGTGGTCGTGGCCAATGCTTGATTGTGTCCGCGAAAGATTGAGCAGTTACTACACTGACATGTGGCAATGTTATATATAATGATCATGTAGGTCTTCAAAATAGCATTGAGCAATCAGTGGTAGCTAATAATTCAATTAGAGCAACAAAAAAACCTTCACACCAGTTCACACACCAAAGAGAGGCTCAATGCTGTTGAGGGCAAATGTCAAACTGTGCCAACATCATGCAGATCGACCGTCCACCTAGCTATCTGACAGCCAATGTGCCTTTCTTTTGGAATGTCAGACACAACATTTCAATGCATTCGAAGCAGCAATAAGTTGCATCTGATGGCAGACATATGCATCTGACACCACTGTTTTCATTTATTTTATTATTTTTTGTTGTCTTTTTCGACTTCATTGAGGACAGGTCAGTAGGAGAGGTAGAGAGGAAGCTGGGAGAGACGGGGAGAGGTTGGCAAATGGCCCGAGCCGGAATTGAAATGGAGTTTCCGTGGTGGGGCGGTGGTAGCTCATTTGGTAGATGAGCCGTTCGGCAACCCAAAGGTTGCATGTTCGAGCCCCGCTCGGCCTGACTCCATCGTTGTGTCCTTGAGCAAGATACTTAACCCCAAGTTGCTCCTGGTGGCAGGGTGGTACCCTGTGTGGCAGCCACAGCCACCGATGTGTGAATGTGAGTGTGAATTGGTGAATGTGAGGCATACAATGAGTGCTCGAAGGAGTGGAAAGGAGCGGTAACACTTTATTTTAGGAATACATCTATTAGCACTAATACATACGATGTGCCTGTATAAGTAACTTGTAAGGCATGTACAAAGCAAAATCAATCATATGTTAGGAATGTATTCGCAAATGTCTTGTTCATGCAATATTAAGGATTTATTACCAATTTAACCTTAGTAAGGACCTAGTAGGCCTTAGCATTTGCTTAGTACATGCCTTACAAGTTACTTATGCAGGTATTAACATTGTATGTATTAGTGCTTATAGATGTATCCCTAAAATAAAGTGTTACCAAAGGCGCTATATAAATGCAGTCCATTTACCATTTACCATTTGTAGGCGTAGCAGCCCAGTGCCCTATACTGTTAGAGCCACTGTAAGGCCGATTGCTATTTTTTTGTCTGATACTCGTGTACAGTACACCTGCTCTGCTTCAAAACGGAACTTGTCTGACGTCATGTTGAAAGAGGACAATAGGCGGATATAACGTCACGCACCAAAGAGAGACTCCGTGTTTTACAGGTCATAGGTCAAATGGTGCTAGAGGCACCATGCTAACCACTTCAGCTGTCCTGCCATTGCCCTTCACAGGAGAGCCATCGCTGTCCACAAATATCCACTGACCGATTGCCTGACTGTCTGACAACCTGACTGTCTGGGGGCAATCCTCCAGGTACCGATTACACTGTCGAGGCCCCTGCGTGTAGGCACAGTACTCCAGCCGCCTTCGCTCCGCTGCCCTTAGTGTGCCTTCATTGTGGATGGATACCCACGGCTGGCTGTCCACCTGCCTGACCGTTTGACGGACAATTGGAGGATTGTGTAGTGAAGGGAATGTTGGGGGGGGGGGGGGGGGGGGGGGGGGGTGGGGTGGGTGGGTTGGAGCAGGCAAGTTCCCATTACAGTGCCGTGGCCAATTACAGGCCTTATCGGCATGGTGCGAATAATGAGGTTACACTGTGAGCAAATTCTATCATGTCAGGGTAATGAGATTTGGGCCGCCGCTGCTGCTGCCGTCGCCGCGCCGCTGTTCAGGGGTCGAGGACAGATGCCGAGCTCAGCTCTCTCCCTGCTCGCTCAGCGCTACGCTACGTTACTATGCTCTCTCTGTCTGCTCTCAGAGCAGCTCATTCTCTCTCTCTCTCTCTTTCTCGATCTCTCTCTCTCTGCCCATTCCCTCTTTCTGTGAGCTTACTGCTCTCTCTCTCTCTCTCTCTCTCTCTCTCTCTCTCTCTCTCTCTCTCTCTCTCTCTCTCTCAGCTCTTATCTCTGTCGTTCTCTCTCTCTCTCTCTCTCTCTCTCTCTCTCTCTCTCTCTCTCTCTCTCTCTCTCTCTCTCTCTCTCTCTCTCTCGTCTCTCGTCTCTGGCTTGCTTACTCAGCCTGCCAGGGCGTTATCTGGTCCGCGTCGCTCCGGCTGACATTCAGGGAAATTGCATTCTAGCGCAGGACGCGTCCCGCTCGCTCTCTGTCTCTCTTGCCAGCATGGCCTGTCCTCCCCCGCTCCTACACCTGCCTGCCTGTCCGACACCTCACACACACACACACACACACACACACACACACACACACACACAACACACACACACACACACACTCTCTCTCTCTCTCTCTCTCTCTCTCTCTCTCTCTCTCTCTCTCTCTCTCTCTCTCTCTCTCTCTCTCTCTCTCTCTCTCTCTCTCTCTCCACATGCATTACCCTCCCTGACAAGCCTCTTGATTTATGACTCCAATTCCCTTAGCCAGATATGGCTATACTCATAACTGAATATATGTATTTTACTTTTTTTTTCTCCCCTCCGTCACCCACCCTCCTCCACTCTTCTCTCCTCTACTCCTCTCCTCCTCTCCCTCCCTCCCTTGTCTCTGTGTCTCTTTTTTTCTTGTTTTATGCTCTCTCTCCTCGCCAGTGTGGTGATTGATTATCCTATCCATGCTGTCTGCTGTGTTTTTGATGCTTTTGAAATGTAATCTCTCACAACAGCAGACAAAAGGGAAGAAGCGCGTCGCCTCGCGCGGAGGGGAGTTAGCAGGCGGCGGTGTCATGAGCTCAAAGTGTTTGGGGATGACACAAAGGTATACCGCACACTTACTACTGCTCCTCAAGACTGTCTGGTGTAGTGTGTGTGTGTGTGTGTGTGTGTGTGTGTGTGTGTGTGTGTGTGTGTGTGTGTGTGTGTGTGTGTGTGTGTGTGTGTGTGTGTGTCACATTGAGTGTGTGTTTTGTGTTTTCAAGGAAATTCCTGTATACTACTGTCAGGCTCATATGGTTAGATGGGTGTAGGATGTAAGAAGAGATGTACTGTAAGAGTGTGTGTGTGTGTGTGCGTGCGCGCGTGTGTGTGGGGGGTGTATGTTTGTGCGTCTTTGCTTTTAGAGACATTTTCTTTTGTTTTCTTTTTTCTGTGTGTGTGTGTGTGTGTGTGTGTGTGTGTGTGTGTGTGTGTGTGTGTGTGTGTGTGTGTGTGTGTGTGTGTGTGTGTGTGTGTGTGTGTGTGTGTGTGCGCGCGTGTGTGTGTGTGTGTGTGTGCGCGCGTGTGTGTGTGTGTGTGTGTGTGATTGTGCGTGTGTGCGCGGCATGTGTGGGTGTCTCCGCAGAGTAAGCATTCTTCACAGGCAAGGCGGCGGAGAGGAGACAAGCGCGTGACAGTGTCGCAGACACACTCATTAATTACAATGGATGGATCCGACCACAGCAGGCACGTCCCAATAAATTACCACAAGTGGCAGCTCTTGTGTAGGCAACCCTCTGCCGTGACACCGACATTAAATACCAACTTCATCACTTCAAAAGGAGGAATGGAAGAGGGTAGGGAGGAGGGGAGAAGAGCGGTTTGAGGGGGGTAATGTGAAAAAAAACACACACACATATAGGCTACACACACATGAACAAACAAACAAACACACACAGGCATACACTAACAAAGTCACACAGATACAGTATGTGCAACCAAACATGCTCACACAACAATTCATGGGAATTAACAATTTCACGCACACGCGCACACACACACACACACACACACGCACACACATGCACGCACACACACAGTGCACCTCCCTTTTCTGGCCTCCTGGGGTGTATGGGGACTGATTTGCTGACACACGGCCATGTCCAGTGCCAGCCGTGTGGCTGTTGGCTGGCTGGCTGGCAGTGGCGCCACCCCTCCTCCTCCTCCTCCTCCTCCACCTCCTCCTCCTCCTCTTCTTTCTCCCACCGGACGCTTGTCTTGCTTGGGCAGCTTGATGAATGGCCAGGCCCTCCAGGAGAGGCTGAGCCTGGAGCTCTAGTGTGGAGGATGATGAAGCCACAGCACGGCACAGTTAAGACTCCCCCACACTCCAGCAGCATAGGCACTCCCCTTGGGCGGCCATATAATGTTAAATATGTACTAGTTCACACCGCATTGTTTTCTTTTTTTTAGACACTGGACAGGTGGGTTAGGGTTACCTTTTAACAGAATATGTAGCACGCTGGAGCTGGAGCTGGAGCTGAGGATGAAGTAGGGCTGGGCAATATGTAAGGGTTAACGTTCGGCGAGAAGGTCGCTACCGTGGAATAGCAGCACGACAGAGAGAATCTTTAGACCCCGACGCGGAGCGGAGGGGTCTTGTTCTCTCTGAAGTGCTGCTATTCCACAAAGCGACCGACTCGCCGAAAGTTAACCCGCTTATTATATGGATATACTTAAATGATTCACACATGCGGGGACATTTCTTTAGACCTATTTAATCAGTGGTGTAGTCTACGTAGAACGCGGGTATACGGAGTATACCCACTTCTAAATTTCAGGGATTTCAGTATACCCACTTAAAATTGATTGATCCATTGTTTTGAATAGCACAAATATATACAGTATACCCACTTCATACAATTCTCAAATATACAGTATACCCACCATAAAAAAATAGACTACACCACTGTATTTAATGTTAAGATTGTTGCTGCGCAAAACAAAACAGTGCCGTTGTGGAACACCGCTAGGCAACAGCTAGGTAGGCTAGCCAGGACAACAGGTGTTGTCTATCGCAGCAGCTGATTAGAGTGACAAAAGACCGGACCCCCTGCGGAGTGATATGAAACATTCGCTTTAGCCACTGACTTGTATACAAGCCAGTGGCTTTAGCAGTGAACGTCTTGTTGGCATTGACAGCGGTAGCCAGGACAACGGGTGCTGTCTATCACAGCAGCTGATTAGAGAGTGATATGAAACATTCGCTTTAGCCACTGACTTGTATACAAGCCAGTCGCTTTAGCAGTGAAAAGTCTTGTTGCCATTGACAGCGGTCTGTTATAGACCAACCCGTCCGTTATCGAAAAATAACAGACGTCCGAACGTTGGGGAGCCCCGTTGAAATGAATGGAGCATTCGACAGATGACGTAACAACCATATAATATGATGACATTAAATCGTGGATCGTGAAATCGCGTACAAGATCGTCTCGAATCTGCTTAAGTGTAGAAATCGTATAAATCGTCTTGTAGTGAGGATGTTTGCTATCAGTATCAGAGCGGCGTTTACGTAGCCTACTTAGTGTTATTATCTTCACTTTTATTCTTTACATTACTGTTTTCCAATTGTGCACTTTATGAGAGTGTCATCAGTGTGTTTTTTTTCTTTGATGGAAGACCATGATAAAAAAAAATCGAAATTAGGATTTTATGATAAAGGATTTTATGACATTTTTGGCACATCGCCTACCCCAGAGCTGAAATTAACATTCCCCTTCAGT
>NC_085859.1:19671099-19686099 GCF_034702125.1 Engraulis encrasicolus
TTTCTCTCTCTCTCCCTCTGTCTCTCTCTCCCTCTGTCTCTCCCTCAGTGCCTGAGTTTGTACCTGTTTATGTGTCTTTGTTTGTGTGTGTGTGTGTGTGTGTGTGTGTGTGTGTGTGTGTGTGTGTGTGTGTGTGTGTGTGTGTGTGTGTGTGTGTGTCTATGTGTGTGCGTATGTGCATGCATGTGTGTGTGCGTTTGCACTCATGTGCACGCCTGCATGTGTGTGTGTGTGTGTGTGTGTGTGTGTGTGTGTGTGTGTATGTGTGTGCATGTTTTTTTTCATGTGTCAGTAAGATGTCAAAATGTGTGCGCTGTGTGTTTCACAGGGTGTGCACCTTGGTGCCCCGCTGTGCGGACGCCATTATGTGTAATGAATGCTTATAGGGTCGAGCAGATGGCGCGTTAATGGCGTAAAATATGATCCGCGGGCTTCACAATATGCTCGCGTGCTTGTGTTTATGGCAAACACATTGCTCCGGGGGCGGAGAGAGGGAGGGAGGGAGAGAGGGATGAAAAAAATCAGATACGGGGAAGGGAGGACCCTGTCCCCGACAGCAACCCAGGTTGCAAACAGATTAGGAGCGGATGTCTGCATGCATGCAGCGAAGTGATGGAGAGACAAAAAAGATTCATTAAAAAAGAGAGAAATAATGGAGGCTGACAAAGACGGACATAGAGAGAAAGAATCTGAAATACAGACAGACAGACAGACAGACAGACAGACAGACAGACAGAGCCAGTGATGACACACATAGATAGGAGCAAATGTGCATGCTTGCCCCCATAAAAGAGAGATACAAAGAAGGAGAGAGAGAGAGAGTGAGAGGAGAGAGAGAGAGAGTGAGAGAGAGAGACAAAGCAAGAAAGAGACAGAGATTAATGAGGAGAGGGGGAGAGAGAGGAAAAGACGGAGATGGAGAGTGACAGACAAACAGAGAAAAGAGACAGACAGGCAGACGGGCAAAAAGACAGACAAACAGACACTGTGACACAGACAGCACCTCCACAATATAGGAGACAACTTTTCCAGACCTGTCTCCTGGCCATAACGAGCCTGGTGTGGTGGGTCTAATCCACATGTGAGTGAGGAAATACTCATGAACGGCCATCCGGGTACTTTGCTCTTAAATTTGTGTTACGCCCCTTTATGGGTGAAAACAAACCGAATGTCTCATTGACTTACATGCTACATCGACTAGCCTAAATGAACACAGTCCATGCTTCAGCCACAGCTGTTTGGCTATATTATTTGAACAGCCGGCGACACAACACGTTTTTGGCATGTTGCGCGTGAACAACGCTAGTCTACAGGTCCGTATCTTTCGTTTATTAAACCCCAACATCACCAATTGACTTGCATGGGTTGTTTTCCCCCACAAATGGGCGTAACACACATGGAAAACGTCACGCCGTTCATGAGTATATGTGTGTGGGAAGGTGCCCCTGACAGCTTTGGCCGGGCCCAAGGACAAAGTCATCTGAAAGAGCCCCTCCACTCAATACATACTATCTCAAGGGTTCCCAAACTTTACCATGGCAAGGCCCCCCACATACCGGTATATTGCAGCCAAGGCCCACCTAACATGGGTCATGCCACACTATTTTTTTCTTTGCATCTCTTTTCACAATTATAGTCTAGGTCTGTTAGTCAGTGCCCCACTGGAAAAGGCCTATATAAAATAATAACTTGACAATATGTTCAGAGATGCAATGGATTATTATAATGCAGTTTTTAACTAATGGAAATATTGTTAAGGTTATTTTGGTTTATTTTGGTGTAGGCCTACTTTTTACTGCACAACTTATTAACTGTCAGTAGGCTACCCAGAACCAGAAAAGCTGTGGCTAATTAAGGGAGGCATGGAACACATTTTTTTTTTAATTTTAGAATAGTAGAATAGAACTCTGCTGTAGAACAACCAATACTTGCTGTGAGGACTAATTAGTTAGCTGCTGGGCCTAGTGAGTCAACCAGAACAGGTGTTGCCAATTAAGGGTTCTGACAGTTACTCTTCAGTGTTCATTAGCTAAGTTAGATTATGTTATTTTTAATACAAATGCTATACATGGGTGTTTTCCCCTGGCTGCACAACCCTGGCTGCACACAACTCAACCTCTGATTGTTGGAAATCACTGCCGATCAACAAATTAGCTCACGTGGTTGGCTGCCAGTGTCTTGCCCCTCCTCGCAACATCGTTTTATAAACAAAAAAACTGTATGCTTTGGTCCAAAAGGCAAGCCCACTTTTAGCGTTTTCTACAAGAATGCAGTCTAGTTTAAATAAAAATTGTGCTATACTTTTCCTGCCAACCTGCCGCGGCCCCCCAGAGGTTCCCCGCCCCCAATTTGAAAGCCACTGTACTATGTAATGAGGATCCAATCCCTGTCTCACTGGGCCCTGGACACCTGACCCCTTTGCGGCTTCCCTGTGTGTGTGTGTGTGTGTGTGTGTGTGTGTGTGTGTGTGTGTGTGTGTGTGGTTGACGTGACAGGCTAAATGGAGCATGTGACGGCCCCGCTTTGATACAGCGATGTGAAGGCAGAGGGCAGCCGGGCGCACTGCAATCCCCAGCGCCAGCCTGCCCTGTCCAGCTGACAGACACCCAGCCCTGACACTGCAGAGGGAGGGCCGAGGACAGACACACACAAATACACAGACTGACTGACTGACACGCTCCCTCTGTTCAGCTTTGTAACAATATATACGTACTGTACCGTACACTGACTATGACTGGCGTATACTTTCAAACTAATTTGATCAGAGAGAGAGAGAGAGAGAGAGAGAGAGAGAGAGAGAGAGAGAGAGAGAGAGAGAGAGACATGAACGCTTGCATGCACACACAGACGCACACACACATAGATGGTGAGAGAGAGAGAGAGATAGAGTGGCCCTTGGCAGTCAGACAAGGCCCCATACAGATGATGAACGGGGACATTACAGCAGTAGAGGTGGCAGTGGAGAGAGTCACACACACACACACACACACACACACACAGAGAGAGAGAGAGAGAGAGAGAGAGAGAGAGAGAGAGAGAGTTCCTGCAGGTGAGGAAGGCAGGGCAGCAGTGGGGGGAGACAGACTGACAGACAGACCTGCAGCCAGTCAGACAGGCAGGCAGACAGGCAGGCAGAGAGACAGGCAGACAGGCAGACAGGCAAGCAGGCAGAGAGACAGAGAGCTACACACACAGCTGGGACAAATGGACAGAGGGAGAGACAGAGAGAGAGAGAGAGAGAGACATGGAGATCTTGTGAAAGACACCCTCCTGCCCCTCCGCCCCCATACTGGTGACGAACGAGCACAGCAGCCGTGTGAGGTGGGTGGGGAGGGAGGACATCAGCATACCAGAGCACTGAGCAGAGCATCATTTATCTGCCTTCCTCTGACACTCTCTCCTCCCCCTCCCTCCCTCCCTCCCTCCCTCACACTCCACACACTGCCACCCACACACTAGGTGTCACACACACACTCTGTCTTTCACACATACTGTACTGTCACTCACTGTTACACATGCGCGCGCTCACAGACGCACGCACGCACGTACGCACACACACAGTCTCTCACACACAATCTCTCTCTCTCGCTCGCTCTCTCTCACACACACGTACACACAAACTGACCAACATAGCATCATAAAAGTAAGGAAGTTAACACTCTGAAGTGAACTGTCCATCACGTTTGTGCACAACACCTCTGCATGTTGACTCGTGCTTCACAACACCCTTTGACAGGTTAGGTTTTGGAATGGTTTTAGTCGAGGCACAATTTTGCAACAAATTCGCAATTTCCCTCGGTTCACTGACAGGTTAGGGGTCTTACACACCAGGGCGGTAAAGCGTCGCGGAACGGCCGCGTTTTTTACCGGCGTCGGTGAAAATACATTGAAACATATCTGTCCTTACACACCAACCAGCGGTAGTCGGGCGTCAACGGTGCGGGCGCCGCGCTGTATTTGGAAAATAGAACTCGGGCGTATTTTTCACGCTGGCGACCAGCAGTGTCTCATTCAAATGAATGGCAAAGTAGCACGCTAGCTTTGGCTGTGGGGAGGGTTTTGAACAGGACTGGCCGCGCACGCCGACGCTGTCAGTGTGAAAGGCAGAGAAAAACACGCCGGCCGAAACTAAGCAGAAAGACCGTTCCGTTCCGCCTTGGTATGTTTTGACCCTTAGGGTTAGGCATGGTTTTGGTCAAGGCACAGCAGAGCATTTTCGCGTTAAGCAACAGAAATTCTCTGTGGCAACAGAAATTCGCCGACATGGCGGGAAAACTATGCAAACCTCATGACGTGACAAAAGTGCATTTCCGCGACATTGAAGACCACAACTTAACTTGCCAAGGCGTCGCACCTCAACGCGGGATGCGCTGGCGTGAGATACATACAGTACGTTGGTGTACACCCCTGGTCTCCAAATGGCGGCCAGTGGGCCAGATCCGGCCTGGGCGTGGCAAACATTTGGCCCACCGTGACTTTGGAACAAATTAAAACGGTAACACTTTATTTTAGGGATACATCTATTAGCATTAATACATACAATGTCCCTGTATAAGTAACTTGTAAGACATGTACAAGGCAGAATCAAACATTTGTTAGGCATATATTCGCAAATGTCTTGGTCATGCACAATAAGGGATTTATTACCAACTTAACCTTAGTAAGGACCTAGTAGGCCTTAGCGTTTGCTTAGTACATGCCTTACAAGTTACTAATGGATGTGTAGCACACACTACAAGTATGAAATAGGAATAGTTAGGGATGGGGGTGGACCAGTACTAGGTTCGTAGGAGGAGCAGTAATTGGTTAAAATAATAATTGACCAAGAAACAGGGAAAACACCACAGACCAGAATATAAGTTTAGATTGCCGGCTTTATCAAAAGTAGAAATAGTAAAAGTATTATTCAAGAAGTGGTACCTTTAAGACATTACACATACAAAACATTAAACATAGAAAAAAAACCATTGCATAAGTGCAATATGAATTCAACGATGAATCTGAGTTTTACTCAGTTACCCTTTAAGTAAAGAAAACCATTCTGAATTCTTAATCTATTTTAGTTCACTTCAACTTATTTAGTTTCAGTAGTCTAGTTATCTCGGTTGAGCTCTTATTAGTATTCTAGTATTAGTTGTTATCTGTTACTTTTAGTTATTTGGTATAACTAGTTATTTTAATTATCCATCTAAATTGTTATCACTGAGGCCTATTTTAGTAATAACTAAATCAATTGCATTTAGTGTTACCTTTAACCAGTAGGTTATTACAACCAAAAAGCATAGGGCATCTCACTAAACCCAGTAGGAAAAGTTAACAACAGTAAATGCAGTTTCAATATCCCTCACAGTTAAACACATTCACAGTATGCACATGAACATCAAACATAAACGGTTAACTGTATCAATGTCCATTAAATCAGTCCTTTAGTGCTAAACAGTTCTTTAGCAGATGAAAGGGAGACGTTCCCTTTCACACACAGCAGCGCGGAGCAGTCCACGCACTGTGCACGTGATCCAGAGGGGAGAACAACAGCGGCTTAAACTGCTACAGTCTTACCGCGGTTGTTGATTGCTCTCCGCAGGGAAAGGAAAGGGGAAAAGCTGAAGCAGGCAGCCTTTCAATCCGGTGTCCACTCTCCCGGAATGGGAGAAGAGATGTTTCTTTCGACGTACAAGCACAGTTCACGGTTCCTCCGGTCTCGGGTGGCTCGCCATCTAATGTCAGTGATCACGCGCTGGATGCGTGATCTTCAAAGCAAACTTTTCTCTCGACGATTCTCATCAAAACTCAAAGATTATAACTCTAAACAAAACCACAGTCTATCGACATAGACAGAAGGGTAAACAAAACACTTTCAGAAGCAAAATAAATCGCCAAATACAAGTATTAACTTATCTTCTTTCTTTCACATCACTGGAGCTCCACACGAACGTGGCTTCACCTGTTCTCTCCTCCTCGATTCTGACGAGAATCTTCCGGAACAGAACTACTATCAGCGCCGTGATTGGCTGATAGATATGACCTTTCAACTTCAACCAATGATAAAATGAATTACCAAAACCATGAAATAATGTTTTAAATACTATTTATCTATTTTAGACGTTTTTAATATCACAAAAGTAAATTATTAAAATGATGAAATTCTTCCTGCTATTTATTCTATTTATTAACTATTTATTTACCAATGTCTATTTTAACCTGGGTTACACCCTCCCCTCTTAAATCTATGCAAGTCCCTTTGCATGAATTAAAAGGTTTACACTACTTTTGGCTCAGGTAGTGGGGTTAACGTAGGTTCTAACAGCGAATTGGAAATAGCTGAACTCAAAGACTGGAATAAGTTTTGAACAATAGCTACTAAGGGATTCCCTAGCTCAGGATATGTTAGTTTTCTGGGGGGTTCACGTTGTCTTGTAGATCTTCGTGGTTCACTCTGGTTCTCATCATCTTCTTGATCATTTTGTACTTCATCAATCTCTTTTTCATTCTGATTTTCAGGTAAGTCTCCAGCATCAGCTGTAACTGTTTCAGGTTCTGTCTCTTCAACAGCTTGGTGTGCTGTCGGTTCAGGTAAGGTTTCTCTTTCAGGTTGGTCGTGTACGATCACAGGTTCCACTTCAGGTGTGTGTTGTGTCTCCACTGAGGGTACAATTTCAGATGAAGATGGACCCGGTTCTTCTGGAGCATTGCAGGAAACTGCGGGATCTGGACAGGTAAGTGCAACAGGGGGACGGGTCGTTTCTCTGGGAGGCACAGGTACAACATATTCGTGAGTGGACCTTGTGGTTGTAACGGCTGGATCTTGAAAGGAATAGACAAAGTCATCCTCTTCGTCAGAGTAGGGCTCTGGTTCTGGTTCGGCAGTGTCAGGGTTTGGGCGTTGACGGGTGCTTGGCCTTCGAGGTTTAGGCACAGCAGGGGGCTCTTCGTTAGAAACAGGCAGGAACCCACAGGGTAGCAGGAGGTCCCTGTGCAGTGTTCTGAGAGGACCGTCTTTGTTCTCGGGCTTGACGGAGTAGACTGGGAGATCACCCTTCCGGCTCACAACGACATGCACAGTTTCTTCCCACTTGTCCGCTAGCTTGTGCTTTCCTCTTAGGCGTACATTTCTGACAAGCACTCTGTCACCTACGTCCAAGGTAGATTCAGTAACACGTTTGTCGAACCTAACTTTGTTCCTTTCGGCTGCTTTGGCAGCGTTTGTCCTTGCAAGTTGGTAACTCTCCTGAAGGTGGTTTTTCAGGTTTCGTACATACTGGGAGTGAGACTTCTGTTCCCTCTGGTTCAGTGGAACATTGAAGGCAAGGTCAATGGGCAACCGGGGCTGTCGCCCAAACATAAGTTCGTAAGGCGTGAACCCGGTCGTGTCATGTTTAGTGCAATTATAAGCGTGCACTAGAGGCTTTACAAAGTCTCGCCAGTGGGTCTTGTCTTCAGCCTTGAGCGTACCAAGCATGCTTAAGAGTGTACGATTAAATCTTTCGACAGGGTTACCCCTGGGATGGTAGGGTGTTGTTCTTACTTTGTGTATGCCAGCAAGGTCACAGAGTTCTTGAATTGTCTTTGACTCGAAGTCTGGGCCCTGGTCGCTGTGCAGCTTTTCAGGAAACCCATAGTGGACTATGAAGCTTTCCCAAAGGCACTTAGCAACTGTACGAGCTTTCTGATTTGGAGTCGGGATCGCCACTGCATACTTCGTAAAGTAATCTGTTATGACAAGTACATCTTTGGTGTTACTCCGATCTGGCTCAATGGAAAGGAAGTCCATACAGACTAGTTCCAGAGGTCGGGTAACAAGGATGTTGACCAAAGGTGCTGCTTTCTCTGGCGGGGCTTTACGACGTATACATCGGTTACAATTCTTGGTTCTCTTCTCAACATCTTTAATCATTCTTGGCCAAAAGAACCTGGATCCGGTGAGGTCAATGGTTCGGTCAAAACCTAAATGACCCATGTCATCGTGAAGGCTTGTCAGGACCATGTCTCTGTACTTTTCAGGTAAGACTATTTGGTAGTGGGTTTCATCGCCAATCTGCCTTCTCCTGTAGAGGATGTCATCTCTCAGCTCCAACTTGTTCATCTCTCGCAGGTAGATGGGAAGGTCGGGCAGCTCTTCCTTGACAGCTGGAGAGGGCGTCTCCCCAGTGTCCATCAGATGGAGGATTTCATAGATGGCAGGATCTGCTCTCTGTTGCTCCCGCAAATCCTCCTCTGATACGCTGGGAATGACAGGAAAACCATCGCAGCTCTCCAAGCTTTCAGGAATAGCTGTAGCCGTCATGGCAAGAGATGTGACAAGAGGGATGATGGAACTTCTCTCGTTGGTTCTCACAGGAGTGCAGACTAGATGCTTCTCACAAATTGCAGTAACAGTCTTAGCAGAGACACTCGTGCGATCATCAGACTCAGGTAAGTGTTGGTGAATGAATTGACTAATTCGCTCTTCTTCTTTCTGAGAGACTAGATCATTGACAGGTCCAGCATGTCGACGTCGTGAGAGGCCATCGCCATCGAGGTTCCGTTTCCCTGCTCGGTACTGAAGCTGGAAATTGAAGTTGGAAAGGGCAGACAGCCAGCGATAACTCGTTGCGTCCAACTTAGCTGTGGTGAGCAGGTAAGTTAGGGGGTTGCTGTCTGTAACGACTGTAAAAGAGACGCCGTACAGGTAATCTGCAAACTTCTCTGATACAGCCCACTTCAACGCGAGGAATTCCAGTTTATGAGCTGGGTAACGGGACTCACTCTTCGACAGTCCACGGCTGGCATATGCGATGACTCGCATGACTCCCTCCTGCTCCTGGTAGAGCACTGCCCCGAGCCCAGTTGTACTTGCATCTGTGTGTAACACATAAGGCAGCTTGGGGTTGGCGAATCCCAACACAGGGGCAGTAGTGAGTTTGTCAATGATTGTCTCGAAAGCGGTCTGGCATTTATCCGTCCATCTCTCTCCAAACGGCTCTCTTGGCTTGAAGTACTCACCACTGGTCTCTTTCTGCCTGTCAGTCTTTCTGAGTGGTGGGTACCCGGCAGTGAGGTCGTTTAGTGGCTTTATGATCTTGGAGTAGTTCTGGATAAACCGCCGGTAATATCCAGCAAATCCTAAAAATGAGCGTAGCTCTTTCAGGTTCATTGGAGTAGGCCAGGTCTTTAAGGCCTCAATCTTCTCAGGGTCGGTTTCAACACCATTCTCGGACACTATATGTCCTAAGTACCGAACTGAAGTTTGGAAGAATTTACATTTCTCCAAGGAGAGTTTCAAGCCGTACTCCTTCAGACGGTTCAGGACATGGAGAAGGCGCTTCTCATGCTCTTCAATAGTGTCAGAGAACACGATCAGGTCATCCAGAAACACGAGGACTTCTTTGAGGTTGATGTCTCCCATGCACCGCTCCATCAGCCTTTGGAAAGTGCTGGGAGCGTTAGTAACGCCCTGGGGCATCCTATTAAACTCCCAGAACCCCAACGGACAGACGAAGGCTGTTTTGGGTTTGTCGGTTTCTTCTACCTCGATCTGATAATAACCGGACTTCAGGTCCAGTACGGAGAACCATTTAGAGCCTGTGAGTGCAGAAAAGGCTTCCTCCAGGTTAGGCAGCGCGTAAGCGTCCTTGATGGTTTGGAGGTTTAGCTTACGGTAATCGATGCAGAGCCTCACATCTCCGTTCTTCTTCCTGACGACCACGATGGGCGAGGAGAAAGGTGACTCTGACGCACGGATTACTCCTGCTTCACTGAGCTCTTGAAGGTGTCTCCGGACAGCGTCCAGATCTTGTGGACGTATCGGTCGAGGTCGGTGCTTGAAGGGAGTTTCATCATTCAATTTGATCTGATGTTTCACTTTATCTGTTCGTCCAAAGTCTGAATCATGTAGAGCGAACACTTCGGGCATAGCACACAGCTTCTTCTTTATTCTCTCTCTCCATTCAGTTGGCAGTGGAGAGCCATCGAAGTTCAAGTTCAGCTTTACACTGTTCAGAGGCTTTGGGACGCTGGAGTGTGCTGGCTTAGCAGGGCTTTGTTTGCTTGAGACTACTTCCTGCAGGGCATGAATTTCAGCTATGACACTCTTCGCTGGAATGATGATGTCATGCTTACTCTCATTGCGCAGCACAACTGGCAGCTTTCTAGGTGCATCGTCAGGTAAGGTGAGCAGGCAGCTTATGGCTAGCAGGCCTCCAGGTAGGGATGATGAAGGGGGTTCGATCACGACCCAGCGGTCTAGAGCTTGGCTGTTGACATGAGCTAGTCCTTCTACGACGCAGCTTTGTCCAGCAGGGATGACCTTCGGCTCCTTTCCTGGTAGCTGTACTAGTCCCAAATTACTGTCAGCTCTTTGCTTGTTTCTCTGCTGCATTACTTTCAGGACAACTCTGTACCCATATGGAAGGGCTTGAAGATCGGTGTTCACACTGCAGCAGTTCTCATACACTAAGTCCAAGGTGTTAGTACCTATCAGGAGTTGGGACTGTGTATTTGATCTTGTGTTTGGGACAACTAATGCAAGTGTGGACACTGCGATTTCAGATCCAAAGCAGGACTTTGGGAAGGTAATGTTGATTTCAATGAAGCCTGAATAGGGTACAGTTTGACCGTTCGCAGCCTCAACTTCCAACAGGTCATTCAGAGGATGGATCTTCAAGTGAGGGAGGTTGCTCTCATAAAACGATTGCGACACTGTAGTCACTTGAGATCCTGTGTCAAGTAGGCAGTTACAAGACTGTCCATCAATGAGTACATGAGCAGTGTACTTGGCTCCGATCAATCCTTTTGGAATTCTTGTATCACTGGATCTTGTGTGTCTGTATCCAATGTCAGAAGTGGGACTGTCATAACTGGTTTCAGCTCTCATTTGTCCCACAATGAGGGCTGAATTCAGTTTAAATGCTGGAACGAGGCAGGATCGTTCTTACTGTCCCAGAGAGACTGTTTTTCTTTCAGCTGTTCTTTCTTGGCGGCTACTAATGACGGGTCTGGTTCATTTGGACACACAGTGGCAATATGTCCATCTTCACCACACTGAAAGCAATACCATGGCCTTGGTCTGTTAGGCCTTTGGTTAACAGCTGAGGGACTACTTGGCTGCTTGTTCTTGGGTTGGCGCTTTGCACCTGGCTTTGGTGCATTGGCCTGGGTCTTTCGTGGTACTTGGGCTTTTCTGCCAGTGAGCTGACTCTGGAGCTTGGCTACTTGCTTCTTTAATTCTGAGACAACAGCGTCAGGGGAAGACTCACTGGACACAGCTTTCTGTGTCTTAAGGCAGGTGAGTTGACTCTGCAGCTCGGTGACTAGCTTTCTCATTTCTGCAACATCGTTCTCTGCTGTTGGGGGTCTTTCAGCAGAGCTTGCATCTAACAGATGTGTGTTGGCTTTCTGCTTCACTACACCAAGATGCTTCTGTTTGCGAGACTCTTTTGCACTTTGTTTATCCTCTTCTACACGAAGCTGCAGCAGCAACTCTGAGAATGGAGGGGGTTTGTCTCTCTTGTGTTCAAGCTGGAGGTCAGCAATCAGCACATTGTCCCAGCACCCACGGCAGAACTGACGTAGTAGGTGCTTATCAACTTCACCAGCAGACACGCCTCCTCTTTTCTGTGCTTTGGCAAGGAGTGTCTGAAGTCTGTGAAGATACTGGGAGGGTTTCTCTCCAGAGTCTTGGAACGTGCTGAGGAATGCTGCAAAAAGCTCGTCTCCATCCTCAACTGTCCCGTAGGCTGATTCTAAGAGGGTGAGGTAGGCAGCTGGCAAAGCATTTGGGCCTAAGGGCTTCACCACATTAGCTGCCGGTGGCACTAGGCTGTCTAATATCTTCCTGGAGCGCTGTAAGTCAGACAGAGCTGGATCCTTGAGAATGAGTTCAACGCTGTTACGCCATGTGTCAAAGTCTGTTTCATGATTCGGGCAAGGGGATTTGCCTGAAAACTGTCTCAGTCTGAATGACGCGTTCATCAATGACACTGGAGCTTCGCTCCTCACCACATGCTCGACGACCATTCGTTGCACCTCTGGTGGGTTAGCGTAGCTCATGGCAGCAGGGGGAACTTCACTCTCTTTAACATTACTGAATACGATCGACTTTGTTGGGCTCTGGGGGGATTCAGCTTGCTCTATTGTCTTATCAGGAGAAACACGTTCAGCTGCTTGCGGCTGGGGCACTGCTGGTTGTGGTTCTTCGCTCTGAGCCTCCATGTTGGATGACTCTGTGTCATGTTTGTTCACAGGTTCTGGGCTCACAGCTGCTCCAGTTCCACTGAATTTCAGTAGCTGTTCATTCAGGATGTCTTCATAGGATTTTCCACTTAGTCTTGCTACTTTCTGCAGTTCACTTAGGAAACTCTGGGTGGCGCTCTCAGTCACAGTGGGGACGTATTCACTTGACAGGGCTTTGATGTAGAAGGTGACTTCACTTGGGCTCTTATAGCTATGGGGGAGTATTGGTTCTAGGGCGTCGACTGCAGCTCCACTATCATACTCTACAATGGCATGTTTGTGGTAGGGGGAGTCAGGATCATTTATCTTAATAACTCTTGCTATATGCCCATATTCTTCCAAGAAGTCAGTGACTTCATCATCTCGCTCTGTTCCTGTTCGTCCACTAATAATGACTGAGTTTGGCACTTTAATGTTCTCTCTATCCACTATCTCCATTTTGGCCGGACTTGGTCTAGTTAAGGTCTGGGTGCAAAATTACGTTTATTTTAATCAATAATTCTCGCTATTTTAACGCAAAACCACTCCTGGCTGGCTCGCCACAGTTTATGTAGCACACACTACAAGTATGAAATAGGAATAGTTAGGGATGGGGGTGGACCAGTACTAGGTTCGTAGGAGGAGCAGTAATTGGTTAAAATAATAATTGACCAAGAAACAGAGAAAACACCACAGACCAGAATATAAGTTTAGATTGCCGGCTTTATCAAAAGTAGAAATAGTAAAAGTATTATTCAAGAAGTGGTACCTTTAAGACATTACACATACAAAACATTAAACATAGAAAAAAAACCATTGCATAAGTGCAATATGAATTCAACGATGAATCTGAGTTTTACTCAGTTACCCTTTAAGTAAAGAAAACCATTCTGAATTCTTAGTCTATTTTAGTTCACCTCAACTTATTTAGTTTCAGTATTTTGGTTATCTCAGTTGAGCTCTTATTAGTATTCTAGTTTAGTTGTTATCTCTTACTTTTAGTTATTTGGTATAACTAGTTATTTTAATTATCCATCTAAATTGTTATCAACTTAGGCCTATTTTAGTAATAACTAAATCAAATGTATTTGGTTTTACCTTCTACCAGAAGGTCATTACAACCTAGAAAACATAGGGCATCTCACTAAGCCCAGTAGGAAAAGTTAACACCAGTAAATGAAATTTCAATATCCCTCACAGTTAAACACATTCACAGTATGCACATGAACATCAAACATAAACGGTTAACTGTATCAATGTCCATTAAATCAAGTCCTTTAGCTCTAAACAGTTCTTCAGCAACGAAAGGGAGACGTTCCCTTTCACACACAGCAGCGCGGAGCAGTCCACGCACTGCGCACGTGATCCAGAGGGGAGAACAACAGCGGCTTAAACTGCAGCAGTCTTACCGCGGTTGTTGATGGTTTCTCCGCAGGGAAAGGAAAAGGGAAACGCTGAAACAGTCAGCCTTTCAATCCGGTGTCCACTCTCCCGGAATGGGAGAAGAGATGTTTCTTTCGACGTACAAGCACAGTTCACGGTTCCTCCGGTCTCGGGTGGCTCGCCATCTAATGTCTAGTGATCACGCGCTGGATGCGTGATCTTCAAAGCAAACTTTTCTCTCGACGATTCTCATCAAAACTCAAAGATTATAACTCTAAACAAAACCACAGTCTATCGACATAGACAGGAGGGTAAACGAAACACTTTCAGAAGCAAAATAAATCGCCAAATACAAGTATTAACTTATCTTCTTTCTTTCACATTACTGGAGCTCCACACGAACGTGGCTTCACCTGTTCTCTCCTCCTCGATTCTGACGAGAATCTTCCGGAACAGAACTACTATCAGCGCCGTGATTGGCTGATAGATATGACCTTTCAACTTCAACCAATGATAAAATGAATTACCAAAACCATGAAATAATGTTTTAAATACTATTTATCTATTTTAGACGGTTTTAATATCACAAAAGTAAATTATTAAAATGATGAAATTCTTCTTGCTATTTATTCTATTTATTAACTATTTATTTACCAATGTCTATTTTAACCTGGGTTACAGAGGCATTAATATTGTATGTATTAGTGCTAATAGATGTATCCCTAAAATAAAGTGTTACCATCAAAACATTTACGTGTGCTGCCTGTGCCCATACATTTTGGGCGATTTGTTTGGCCCTCAGCCTCATTTGTGCTACATAATTTGGCCCTTGAGGAAAAATAATTGGAGACCACTGGTGTACACTGTACACCTTTATATGATGCCAGTCTGAACTGACAGTTCACCCCACCCCACAGCCTACTGGTAGGAAGTGCATTTAGTTAAAAAAGTGAAAAAAAGTGAAGTGAAAGCCCATTTGGAAACTCCAACTCCCATTGTCATTGTGACACAGCACTCCACAGCACACAAGTGAACACTGCACACAACGAAATTGCATTTATGCCTCACCCGTGCAAGGGGGCAGCCCTCAGTGGCGCCACATGGGGAGCAGTGCGGTGGGACTGTACCATGCTCAGGGTACCTCAGTCATGGAGGAGGATGGGGGAGAGCACTGGTTGATTACTCCCCCCACCAACCTGGCGAGTCGGGAGTCGAACCGGCAACCTCTGGGATGCAAGTCTGACGCCCTAACCGCTCACCCATGACTGCCCTGACACCACACTGACACGTCCAGTCCACATGGGGGCGCCGCTTGATCTTTGTGTCCCAGGGCTACAAGAGGAGTTACGCAGAGGTCAGGGGTGAGTCCTGAGTTTTGGACAGAGTCTTTGTGGCTATGTCTCAAATGACACACTTTAGTCGGTGCAC
>NC_085859.1:19701099-19708599 GCF_034702125.1 Engraulis encrasicolus
CATGGTGATTCTTGAAAAATCTGGTTTCGCCTTCTCCTGTACACTAAGAAAACCAGAGACCTGAATGGCTTCCTCCTTCTCCCACGGGTCTATTTATCACATCTATTTATCTCAACAACAGCATATTTATGCGGCTTCAGTGATGGCGCTAACAAAGTTTTTTTTTTTAAAGTCACAAAATGCACATTATGTTAACGTTAATGTTATGTGTAAACACAGTATGATGATGCGACTGGGGACAATTAAGGCCATCATTAATCAGCAACCATAACACTCTGCCTTGAGATCTCATCCCAGCACGTTTGGACCCTGCTGTGACCACAGCGACTCTCGCTCCATTCACCCCTTTCTGTGTGACTCTTGTGACCGTTTTGTGACCTGTTGTGGGGTGGAGTCTATACCACCACCTCCAGAGGTAAGCCTATCCTGTAGATCCACAGAGTTCTCATCACAGTTCTCACCACGGTTTTGGATAAATCATCAACTGCTATGTTGCTTTTAAAACAGATGGCAGCTAACAAGGCTCAGCATGGAACATTAGTAAATTAGTAAACAGCTCAAAAACTAAACAATTCCTAACCCCAAACTGTAAGTAAGGGTTCCCAATAGGGATGCCACATTTCAGTGGTAAAAATCAGGACACATTGATGGGCGAGCGCGATATGTTTTTATTTCAATGGGGTAATATGAAGACGTGCATTATAAAAAAAAATGGTACAGTTATTCCACTTACCTGGAGAGACCATAAAAACCGGGACAATCCAGGAAAAACCTGGACAGGTGGCAACACTAGCTCCCATAGACCAGTGTTTCTCAACCTTTTTTTAGGCGAGGCACCCTTTCAATTCATGAATAATTTCAATGCACCCCGAACCAACAGGCCGTAATATGGCATTGCATCCGATACCACACAAGCTTAGAAAAGTAACACATTTGGAGACGTCACACAACCTACGTTTGAAGTTGCAGCTGGCTGGGGCAACCTAAAAGTACTTTATTGTGCGTAAATGGCAGACAAAAGATTCCACTGACTAAGCATTAATTTATTAATTTAGACAAATATATATGATATTTCACAATTTATTTATCAGCCACGTTTCCGCGGCACCCCTAAGGGGGGACTGCGGCACCCCCGGGTGTCCCGGCACCCTGGTTGAGAAACACTGCCATAGACATCCAACAAAGTTGCTAACTGGCTAGAAACTCTACTTCCAAAAACTGTACCACAGAACTGTGCAGGAAGACCTTGGCTAGGCTTGCTGATCTTGTTTGGCCCCAACATACACATAGAAGTAGGCCTATGAACTTGATGTTTAACCATCTGAGATTAGGCAGAAAAGCAGGCAGCGAGGAAATAGGAAAGTAAAAGAGGGTGGATAAGGATGAGAAACGACAAAGAAAAAGAAGCTCTTTGCCGAAGATGCTAATGAGTTGAGACAGTTTTATTATCATTATTAATTAGAGTTTTTCAAGCAAGCCGAATTAAATCAATAGGCTGGAGAGGAATACATTTCACCAGCTCGCCCGGATCAATCTCGGAGAGTTTTTCTATCCTCATAACTGCCGCTGAGCCCAGCTCGTTAGCCGAGCCGCTAACTGCGGGCGAGAGAAAAGATTGGTGCGCTTTCTAATTAGGAGGACATAAACCCAGCAACCATTTTTCTTCTCCGATTCACATTTAATCACATTTGCAATTTCTCCCTCTATTTCGGTTATCTAATTCTCCTCTCCTCTCCTTCTCTACTCTCCACTTACCCATTTCCTAACCCTGAATCTTTTCTCTTTCATTGTGCGTAAACACAAATCAATGAGGGTGTTATAGCCAACCGTTTTAACTATGTGCTTAACTACTTTCTATCAGGTGAATTGCTGAATGAGAACATTTCTAGAAAGTGCTGCCTGGGGAGAGTAAAGTGAGCCCTGCATTCTGGAAGGATGAATGATGACTAGTCTCCCATTCACGCGCCCAATATGTTCTTTTTCTTTAAATGAGACTCGTAGGACTTTGCTGAACTTGTGCCGTTGGGCTCCATGCTGCGTGTGTGCTTGATTCATGCCATGTCATCAAGATGTCTGCGCCCAACAATTGGGATGTTAAAAAAATTTGACTCCACGGAAAAGCTGCTGAGTTCAACTCTTGAGGGACCAATGCAGCTCTGTTTATACACATTCCAACTGTCAAAAAGCCCTGTTTACAAGGGGCCTTGCAAACAAATGTTCCCTTTGAACAAACGACTCTTCGACGTTGAAAGACACACTTTCAATAAATCTTCGCCGACGAGAACATAATAAAACAAAGAAAGTTCTCTGACCTACAGCTTAACAATCGTGTCGTGCTGGGGAGTAGTGTTGTTCGGGCTTGGCCGGGGCTGCAGTTTAAAGACGTTGTCATGCCGACTGGCTGATGTCCAGGATTCTGACACACTGACGTGGCCAATGAGTAGAGCTCAGGTGCAACACACACATGCACGCACATGGACACACACACACACACACACACACACACACACACACACACACACACACACACACGCACGCACACACACACACACACATACTTTATAGATTTAATTATACAAATTATTATCATCCTTTATTTTTGTCATGATGACTGTGCCCCTTCAGCCAACAGTTTGCCATATAACATGTATTTTTCCATGTCAATAAAGGTCTAATGAATTACGTGTAAATGGAATTGGCAGAGAGTAGTGACCAATGGCTTTTGGGGAGAGAGGGAAAAGGATGGTAAGAGACAGATAGAGAGACATAAGTATGGAGGAGAAAAACATTGAGAGACATGAAGACAGACATATGGCATGAGAGAGAGGGAGAGAGAGAGAGAGAGTTTGAGAAAGAGAGAGAGAGAACAAGAACAAGAATAAGAGTGAGAGAGAGCAGAATATACCATCCGTCTGCTTCACCCTTCATCCCCATCAGGGCTGTGTTGGTGGGCCAGGGAATTAAAAGGGAGCATTTCTCATTAACGTCGTGTTCCCTGCCCCATTATTTAATTAAACAGAGGGGGCTTGTTCCTCTTACCTTACATTAGTGGCTAACCTCGCCTTGCTTGGTCTGGGCAGATTCCAGCCCGGGGCTACAAGCACTCACATCAACCCAGCCATGCCGGCCACCACCACCTCTCCTCTCCTCTCCTCTCCTCTCCTCTCCTCTCCTCTCCTCTCATCTCATCTCATCTCTCACCTCCTCTCCTCTCCTCTCCTCTCCTCTCCTCTCCTCTCCTCTCCTCTCCTCTCCTCTCACCTTTCCTCTGTCTGCCTGTCAGTACCTATCTCCCTTTTTGCCTCTCTCTATCTCTGACACACGCACATGCAGCCCCCCCCCCCCCCCCCCCCCACACACACACACAAACATGTGTAGGCCCTATATACCATACGAACAGCAGAGAAGCATGAGGGTATTAGCAACTACAGTTGTGAGGTTCCAAGGTCCCAGCACCCCCACCCTCTAATACACACACACACACACACACACACACACACACACACACACACACACACACACACACACACACACACACACACACCCCACACCCACACACACACACACACACACACACCCTAACACACACACACACACACACACACACACACACACACACACACACACACACACACACACACACACACACACACACACACACACACACACACACACACACAGAGAGAGAGAGAGAAAGCTCCCGCGACCATGAGGTCACAAGTCCCCACTGCTTATGTAAACCCAGCGGGACGCGTGAAGAATAGGTCATCACTCAGCGACCTCTCAGGGGTCCCCCCTCCTAAATGCCAAAGAGGGAGGGGGCAGAGGCAGAAGCAGAGGCAGAGGGAGAGGCTGATACAGAGGCTGAGGAAGAGGAAGAGGAAGAGGCAGAGGAAGAGGAAGAGGCAGAGGAAGAGGCAGAGGAAGAGGCAGAGGCAGAGGCAGAGGCAGAGGCAGAGGAAGAGGCAGAGGTAGAGGCAGAGCAGAGGAAGAGGCAGAGGAAGAGGCAGAGGCATGAGGCTGAGGCTGAGGCTGAGGCTGAGGCCGATACAGAGGAAGAAGAAGAGGCAGAGGCAGAGGAAGAGGCAGAGGGAGAGAGAGGCAGAGGAAGAGGCAGAGGGAGAGGAAGAGGCAGAGGAAGAGGAAGACAGAGGGAGACGCGTGCTAGCTGGTTGGCTGACTTCACACACCGTGTGTGGTGGCCACCGAATAGATGAGGTAGCTTGTGTGTGTGTGTGTGTGTGTGTGTGTGTGTGTGTGTGTGTGTGTGTGTGTGTGTGTGTGTGTGTGTGTTGTGTGTGCGTGTGTGTGTGTGTGTGTGTTGTGTGTGTGTGTGTGTGTGTGTGTGTGTGTGTGTGTGTGTGTGTGTGTGTGTGTGTGTGTGTGTGTGTGTGTGTGTGTGTGTGTGTGTGTGTGTGTGTGTGTGTGTGTGTGTGTGTGTGTGTGTGTGTGTGTGTGTGTGTGTGTGTGTGTGTTGGTGTGTGTGAGTATGTGCGTGTGTGTGTGTGTGTGTGTGTGTTTGTTTGTGTGTGTGTGTGTGTGTCTTTGTACAGCTGCCTTGTCCTAATAAATGTGGGAAGAGTAGGAGTTTAGACCTGTGCAGCCGAGTGGAACGTGGCCACTATATCATCGTGACAGGCGGTGTCATCCTCCTTTCCTCTCTTCTCTCTTCTCTCTTCTCCCTTTCCCCTCTCTCCCTCTCTCTCTCTCTCTCTCTCTCTCTCTCTCTCTCTCTCTCTCTCTCTCTCTCTCTCTCTCTCTCTCTCTCTCTCTCACCCCGCTATGGTAGAAGAGCAGTTCATCTCCTGCCTAATTTGTCACCAAGGCCCCCAATACACTTCCACTGAGCCCATTAGCTACACATACACTGTATTCACTGTACTCTCTCACTCTCACTCTCTCTCTCTCTCTCTCTCTCTCTCTCTCTCTCTCTCTCTCTCTCTCTCTCTCTCTCTCTCTCTCTCTCAGACACATACACGCACACACACTCCACACTCACCCTCTCTGTTTCTCATTTGT
Organism: Engraulis encrasicolus; assembly: GCF_034702125.1. NCBI lineage: Eukaryota > Metazoa > Chordata > Actinopteri > Clupeiformes > Engraulidae > Engraulis > Engraulis encrasicolus. The sequence continues at coordinate 19,706,119 of NC_085859.1, forward strand.
TGTTTTCTGTTGTGGCGAGAGAGGGATGTTCATTAATTACCTGTGTAATGGCATGCAGTCCCCTGAAACCTCAAAGGGTTGACAAGAAGGCTCGTGAGCAAGATGAAATGCGATGAAAAGTATTCAAACGGATCACCTACCAGTACAGTAGACAGAGCGAGGACTAGAGGTGCATTGTACTGTATTGTATAGAATTGCCTCTTTTCAGACTCATAAAAAGGTGTGTTGTTTCATCTAAGTCCATTCTGCGTGTTGTCTCCAGCGCGTTTTCCTGACCAAAAGCATCCCAACCCTAACCAATCAATAAAACATGCAAAACAAGCAAAAGGACACATTTGAAAGTGTGTTGAAGTGTCTGAAGAATTTCTCATCTAGCCAACCGTCAAATCCCTAAATCTTCTCTTTCTCTGTCTGCCTATCTGTTTATACTGTATCTCTCTCTCTCTCTCTCTCTCTCTCTCTCTCTCTCTCTCTCTCTCTCTCTCTCTCTCTCTCTCTCTCTCTCTCTCTCTCTCTCTCACACACACACACACACACCCACTCAAATGCAAAATCAGCTGAAATTAAATGGAACCTCTTGAAATAAACTGCTGCAATGGATTTGTGTGTTTTTGCACTTTAATTAATCTACACAAAAAGGTTACAGTTACAGTACTGTAGGCTATAAGAAAATGTAACAACAGACAGGAAATGGTTCTCTCCCTCTCCATCTCTCTCTCCCTCTCCATCTCTCTCTCTCTCTCTCTCTCTCTCCCTCTCTCTCTCTTCTCTCCATCCCTGGTATCCGTTGGGAAGTCCCCCTAATGTACTGTACTGGGTGGGTGTGGGGTTGAGTGTTTCCATCCCAGAGGAGCTGCGTGGGATGCTTGTTGTGTATATGTCCAAGCCAGCCTTGATTGTCCCCAGTTGGCTATGGTATGTTGTGTTGCTAAGTGTTGCAATTTAAAAGTCAGCACACTTGTCACAGGGATATATATACATCACACACAAGAGAGGGGACGGGTGAGCAGCAGCGCAGTGTGTGTGTGTTTGTTTGAAAGTAATAGACGCAGAAGGAATGTATCTGTGTGTGTGTGTGTGTGTGTGTGTGTGTGTGTGTGTGTGTCGTTGTGAGTCTAAGCATTCTGGAAGATGAATGTGTATATGTTTGCTTGTGGGTGTGTGGAAGAGGCAGAGGCTACAGTTACTTAGGGAGGACAGCTGCTTGGAGAGAAACAGAAGTGTGTGTGTGTGTGTGTGTGTGTGTGTGTGTGTGTGTGTGTGTGTGTGTGTATGTGTGTGTGTGTGTGTGTGCGCGCTTGTGTGTGTGCGCGCGCATACGTGCGTGTCTGTGTCTGTGTCTGTGTATGTGTATGATATGTGTGCGTTCGTGCGTGCATGAGCGTGCGTGTGTGTGCGTATGCCTCTGTGTGTGTGTCCATATGTCCTCTGAAAGTGGTGCAGTGCAGAGTCGGACCAGGTAAAAATAAAAGCCCAGCTCTCTCTCTCTCTCTCCCCCACACCAGGTGTCCTGGAGTCTGTGTCCTTGTATGGCAAAGCTAGCCTACCAGGCTCTCTGTTTACACTCCTCCATTTCTCATCCCTTCCTCTCTCCCTCCTCCATCTCTCTCTATCTCTTGCTCTCTCTCTCTCTCCAACTCTCTCTCTGTTTCCCACATGTCTCCCTCTCTGCCTCCATCTCTCTTCGTCTCGCCCTCTCATCCATCACTCTCTCCTCCATCTCTCTCTCTCTCTCTCTCTCTCTCTCTCTCCCCTCCATTTATAAGGGGCTCATAATTACATCCCGGGCCTGTGTGATGAATGGCAAACACTGCCTTGGCGTGCTGGCCGCTCTGCTCTGCGCTGGCTTCTCTCACGGCGCTGAGGCATCTCCCCGGACATTAGCACCTGACACACCACTTCCTAGCACGATGAATGGAGCGAGGACGACGCCTTCCCTCTCTCTATCTTTCTTTCTCTCTCTCTCTCTCTGCTCTGCTATTCTCTCTCTCTCTCTATCTCTCTGCTATTCTCTCTCTCTCTCTCTCTCTCTCTCTCTCTCTATCTTTCTTTCTCTCTCTCTCTCTCTGCTCTGCTATTCTCTCTCTCGCTCACTGTTTTCGTCTTCTTCCCTCCGCTGTTGCCGTTGCTCTCGTTATCGCACCCTCATAAGTCATTGAGGACACACACGCTAATGCGCGCGCACACACACGCACACACGCACACGCACACGCATACGCACACACACACGGACAAGCACACGCACACAACCACACACACCCATACACGCATACGCACACACACAAGCAGACACGCACGCATATGCATGAACACACACACAGACACACACATGGTAATACATTTGTAAAAACTGGGAGATACACCACATATTCATTTTATTCCGCTCACATATCTTCTCCGTGCAATGCCTGCATTTTTTTATTTCAAAACAGTGCCTTCTATTTGCTCTGCACATCCTTGCAGTATGCAAACCGGCCTACG
>NC_085859.1:19716099-19723599 GCF_034702125.1 Engraulis encrasicolus
CAGTGTCTGCGTGGAAAAAAGCTTTAACACTTTATAGTCCAATTCAATACGCACATGTTACGCAACAACTCACTCTCTCTACTCCTTAACAAAGTGCAGTATGCTTGAGGTTAACTTTATTAAGTAGGCTTAACCCCTTAGCGCGTCATAACCTTACTATCACCAACATTGTAATGTCTATGTCTCAATCTGTTAGTTAAGGCTCTCGGTAATGTCATAGCAATGTTGTTATGATGTAGTTGAGTATTTTGAGCAAATACAGTAGTGAATAGGCCCGCTGGCGACTCCATCTGAACAAAGAGGAAGCGTATAAGGATAAGTATATCAAATATAACCAATGTAAAAGTACCAGGGCTTTGAACCGGTTCAAGGAACGAAAACGAAAACCGGGAACTTTTTGTATTTTACAGGGAACAGAAACGAAACCGGAAACTTTATTATTTTTTATGTTCTGGAACGGGAACACTTATTTTAAAATTATGGTAACCGGTTAATACCGGTAAATACGCTCCTCAAATTGAAAAAAAAGTAACTATTTTCCTGCGCACGTTACCATGACGGCTGAGATTCACGTCCTGTGTGACATCAGACATTCTCTGACTGAATGGAGAGAGAGCTGTGGATTACAAAGTCTCCACTCCGCATCTTAAATAAGACAAACCACTGTCATACATTTCCATTGCATCATTGTAAGACATTGCAGAGAAGCGTGTGTAAAGCGCACCGAGAATGTTCTACGTTATTGGGCATCCATGGCCACTTGAAATATGCACAAACTCACAATGTCCATCATAGCGCTCCCTGTGACCCAAGTCAGCGTGAAGCGTGCATTTTCATCATTGAGGTTTATTCTCCGCTTCTCCGCTTAGGTCGTCCCTGAATGACAAAATTCTGGAGGATATTCTTTTCATCCACTTGAATAAACAGTTTGGAATGTAGGCTGACTCATTTGCACTTCCGTCTTTCTTGGTTAATTAACGTCAGTTAGGCCTATGGGGAGTAATCAGCTGACAGGAATGAAATTAACCGTTCCGGGAACAATATTTTTTTGTTCTAACCGGTTCGGGAACGTCAATTTATTGGTGGAACTCATAACCGGAAACGTTATAATTCCGTTTCTGTTCGGAACGGAACGTTTGGAAAAACATCACAGTTCAAAGCCCTGATAAGTACATTCCATGCCCTTCCTGCTATGCTCCAATCCACTAGGCCATGCTCAGCAATGCCTCCTGCTCTATACTGTATGGTGTTACACAATTACACTGGTGGTGTGTGTGTGTGTGTGTGTGTGTGTGTGTGTGTGTGTGTGTGTATGTGTGTGTGTGTGTGTGTGTGTGTGTGTGTGTGTGTGTGTGTGTGTGTGTGTGTGTGTGTGTGCACGCGCTGCTGTTACACCATGCCCCTTGCTACGTCTTGTCTCTCTCTGTCCCTCCTGGTGATGAGCTGTCACACACACACACACACACACACACACACACACACACGCGCACACACGCGCACACACGCGCGCGCACACACACACACACACACACACACACACACACACACACACACACACACACACACACACACACACACACACACACACACACACACACACACATTCTTCAAGACAGATAGACACAACATTGTCAGGACATGACTTGACAGGACATTCTTCTGTTCTGACCCAGCTGTCAAAGCTGTGAATCGGTGATGGCCCTTTAGGTTTGATTGATGTGCATGAGTGAGTGGGAAGTACTTTTATGGGTAGGGCTCAGAAAGGAAGGAAGGGAAACTACATCCTACCTTCCCAAATATTTTTGACTCCAACCCTAACGCCTGTCAATCACTCCAAGCTCTCGCGCACTCTGTTTCCTTTGCCTGAAGATAAGAATCCCAAACTCCTCCTGTGCTTGCCCCATCCCCAAGCCCCACCACACACACCCACCCCATTCTTGTTTTCTCTTTCCTTTTTTCTCTTCTTCTTCTTCTTCTTCTTCTTCTTCTTCTTAACAGCCTACGGACATCAGGTCAAGCAGGAAAAGCTAAAAAAGCGTCCGCCATTGTTTGTTGTGAGTCAGTGCCGTGTCCTCTGCCTTATCCACTTGTTTATCTGTCTCTCCGTTGTTGTGTTGTCTCACACCTCCGTAAGATTCCATGGAGAGTAGTCTTTATCCTGGCCTCCTTTGAGACCCTTCAAACCCTGCAGGGAGAGACCCACACCCAGGGAAGCCAAGGGAAGGGGAGGGGTGTCCCAGGCACACGTGGGGGGTTTCTTATAACATGTATGTATTGGGTGAGGGGGCCCCTTCAGATGACTTTGTCCCAGGCCTGGACAAAGCTGCCCTGGCCATGCCTCCCCTGAGCTCCACTCCTGTCTCTGCCCTCCTGCACCCCCTAACTAACCCAATGGAATGGTCTCCGACTCCCTCAGGGAGTGGCTGTCTTTATAAACATACAGACCAATGCCACTGCACAGAGAGAGAGAGAGAGAGAGAGAGAGAGAGAGAGAGAGAGAGAGAGAGAGAGAGAGAGAGAGAGAGAGAGAGAGAGAGAGAGAGAGAGAGAGAGATCCTTTCTTTCTTTCTTTCTTTCTTTCTTTCTTTCTTTCTTTCTTTCTTTCTTTCTTTCTCTCCCTCACACACCTTCCGGGTGGACAAACACCTTCTGGGCACCAACGCGAGTGGCAGCAAGTTTGAACAGCTGTGTGTTTTGTGTCTTGTTTTTGTCTATATTTCGTCTCCTTAATTTCCCTCAGGATTGATGAAAGTACTCTACTCCACTCCTCTCTGTCTCTCTGTCTCTGTCTCTGTCTCTGTCTGTCTCTGTCTCTGTCTCTCTCTCTCTCTCTCTCTCTCTCTCTCTCTCTCTTCTATGTGCCTCAATCTGTACACACACATGTACTGGCCAACGGGCCTCATCTCATACTCACACGCTTAAGTATGCATGCCATTACACAAACAAGCACTCTCTCCCCATATTGAATACATACCTACCCACACACACAAACATGCATTCACTGTCTGTCAAACACACTCACATACTACCCCCCCCCGTCTCTTTCACACACACAGACACACACACACACACACACACATACACTCATAGCTCCCCGCTTCCACACCCCCCCCACCCCCATTTCTGCCAGCGTGCTGCCCCCCTGCCGAGCACCCTGCTGAGTGGGGTAGGGGGCACAGAGGGCCCATGTGACAGGACACATTATACCTGGCCACTGACAGGTGGAACGGGGTCAGGCCCGCCGTCAAGCCAACAGGGGCAGAGAGGGGACGGATGAGGGGGTGGTGGGTGGTGGAGGACAGAGGAGGTGGTGGAGGTGAGAGAGGAGGAGGTGGAGGGGGGAGGGGGGGGCTGGATAGAGGAGGTGAAGGGGGTTGGACAGAGAAGGCAAAGGGGGGATGGACAGAGGAGGTGACAGAGGGGTGGTGGATGAGAGAGGAGGTGAAGGGGGGTGGACAGAGGAGGTGAAGGGGGCGATTGTTGAGGACAGAGGGGGTGACGAGGGGATGGTGAAGGAGGGGCGAGGTGGTGGAGGATAGAGGAGGTGATGGTGGGTGGTGGACAGAGCATTTCGGGGGGGGGAGGGCTGGCTCAAGGTTAAGTAGAAAGCAGCTATGGTGAAGGAGGAGAGAAAGGGTGGTGGAGATGACTTGGAGGAGAAAAGACAACAGGTTGGATGAGGGGATGGTGGACAGAACATTTGGAAGTATTTACAATACTGTGGAGAGTCAAAAGTAAAAAAAGTGTAAAATTTTGCAGATGGCCAGCGTAATATCAACTCTATTGCCAAGAGGATTAGCTGCCCACTCTGCTCCAGGTGTCAACAGTGCTCAATATATGTTCACCTTCCATTGTTAATAATTTACAAAATACGGGTGCTGTGGCGCAGCGTGCTAAGCCCCCCACATTTGGGCTTGCATGCCCACTGGGACCCTGGTTCGAGTCCGACCAGGGTCCTTTCCCGGCCCTCCCCCATCTCTCTCTCCCAATTATTACCTGTCTGTTCTCCACTGTCCTGTAATAATAAAGGCCGGAAGGCCCCAAAAATATATATTTAGCAAAATAGTGAGTAGAATCACCTTTGAAAACTTTACACTGACCTAAGAGAAAAATGAACACTATTTTTGAGTGGGACCAAATGTTTTCTGAAATTGAGTTGATTTCAACTCCTTTAGTGTTAAATTAACACTGTTTTTTTTTTTTTTGCTGTGGAGAGAGAGGAGAGGAGAGGAGAGGCGAGGAGTGGAGAGGAGAGGAGAGGAGAGGAGAGGAAAGGAGAGGAGAGAAGATGAGAGGAGAGGAGAGGAGAGGAAAGGAGAGGAGAGGAGAGGAGGAGGAGAGGAGAGGAGAGGAGAGGAGAGGAGAGGAGAGGAGGTGGTGAGGTGGCATACAGGAGGAGATACCATGGAGGGAGGAGAGGAAAGGTGGTGGACAAGCTAGGGGTCGGTGAGGATGTATGTGGGAGGATGGATGAATGCGGATGGGCACGGGAGGGTGCGGGAGATGGTAGTGTGGGATGATGTGGGTGGTGTGGGTGGTGTGGGATGGTGTGGGTGACTGAAGAATGGAGCTTTTTGGAATGGAACTTGCCTGGCATTCCCATTCCAACATCTCTGGAATTCCAGAACCTGAAAAATTCCTTTTTTTCAATTCCTCCACACCACACTGAAGTAGGCGTGCATGCACATGCACGCACGCACACCCGCACACAAATTTACTTCATCTGTGCCTTGTGAGATGTGCTGAGGGGGTTTTTCCCGTTGGCACTTTTGGCCATGTTATGCCGAGCCGCACAGAGTGCAATGCGATGCGATGAGATGCAATGCCAATCCAATTTGCATTTCCATGATAAGCTCAGCGGCACCAAACTGTGCCGGGGTCTAGCTCTGTTTGGACCCCCTACGGAGCCGGGGCCAGACCTGCCTGGATCTGCCTCGGAGCGCGGCAAAACCATCTCGACAGTATCCCTTCTCTTTTGTTTGTTAGCCACTCAAGCATATCATTCAGTGCAAAAACACAAACTCTAGCATAGGCCTATATACGTAATCGTTCATTGCTTTCCCGTGTGTGTGTGTGTGTGTGTGTGTGTGTGTGTGTGTGTGTGTGTGTGTGTGTGTGTGTGTGTGTGTGTGTGTGTGTGTGTGTGTGCGCGCATATAGTGTGTGTGTGTGTGTGTGTGTGTGTGTGTGTGTGTGTGTGTGCGTGCATATAGTGTGTGTGTGTGTGTGTGTGTGTGTGTGTGTGTGTGTGTGTGTGTGTGTGTGTGTGTGTGTGTGTGTGTCTGTGTGTGTCTGTGTGTGTGTGTGTGTGTGTGTGTGTGTGTGTGTGTGTGTGTGTGTGTGTGTGTGTGTGTGTGTGTGTGTGTGTGTGCATATAGTATGTATGTATATACTGTAGTATATAAAAAGTATAAAGTACAGGAAATGCCAAAAGACAAACTGTAGCACATCATTGCTTACGGATTTGGAGCTGACAAAATTGACTGAAAACTGATGTATATGAGTATGAGTATGAGAATATGAGTTTGTGTGTGTTTTTGTGTGCGCATGTGTGTGAGAGAGAGAGTGTGTGTGTGTGTGTGTGTGTGTGTGTGTGTGTGTGTGTGTGTGTGTGTGTGTGTGTGTGTGTGTGTGTGTGTGTGTGTGTGTGTGTGTGTGTGTGTGTTTATGTGCGTGTGTATGTGCATGCATGTGAGAGTGTGGATCAGTGCGTGTGCGTGTGCGTGTGCGTGTGTGTTTCATCACACTAAAGCCTGGCGATATGATGATTTATAGTGGTGACACATGAGTCAGATCCCAGCTGAAGCCCTCAGCGCTGGGTGATAATGTGTCAGCTTGGCTGTGGACCCTGATGCTGTAAGCAAGATGAGATGGACAGCAGTAGTGGCCAAGACTGTTTTTTTGGCCAATGTCTATGTGAAGAACTCTTTTCCAAAATAAAATACATCCATTTTCAAAAATAGACTGTTAACCCATTAAGACGCAGCATTACAAACTTGCTTTTGGAAAAGCAATTGTTGTCGCACACTCAGAACTTCATGCAATAATTTTTAAATGAGACCAACGTTTTGGCATACACCTTCATCAGGGTCATGTCACATTAAAAATGTATTGCAGTTCTGCTGAGTGTGCAACGACAATTGCTTTTCCATTTAGTCAACTTAACTGCCATGCGCACCTCACTCGTTGTGCGTCTACTAAACCAAAAGACCTTATAAACTTGCTGTTACCAGAATGGCAATGACCAAGTCATAGTGCATTACTTAAGGCCCTGTGTCATGTCATAGTAGTGTAGTACTATAGTAGTTGACTTTTCAGTGACTATTACAGTGTTCCACTGGTGGAATGGCGAGCATGGGGCTACAAATGAAGTGTTTCTATTGTGTTTTTCAGTGTTTTGATATTTTAATTTGGTCATTTCTGTGTAAGTGCGGCACTGTGCGTGCGTGTCAGGCGTGGGTAGATGAATTTGTGGTGTACAAAATGGTCCCACAGTTTAGTGTAACCGTGTATATGTGCTATGTGTCTATGTGTATATACTATGTCTCCAGTTGCACACACACACACACACACACACACACACACACACACACACACACACACACACACACACACACACACACACACACACACACACACACACACACACACACACACACACACACACACATACACTCTCTCTCTCTCTCTCTCTCTCTCTCTCTCTCTCTCTCTCTCTCTCTCTCTCTCTCTCTCTCTCTCTCTCTCTCTCTTAACACACATAGTATCTGCCTAATATAATCCCCCAGATCAGACTAGTCCTCCTCCGTCACCTCCTTGCCTCCTGCCTTCTTCTCCTCCATGGCTGACTGGGCGCCGTTCCTTCGTCTCTCCACCAGTGCCGGGTCACAGGGACCATCCCTTTCCTGTCAGCGCCGCTTCCCCATTTAGCCTGCGCCCATTTATCAAGCCGTAAATGAAGTCACAGGTTTATTAGGCGGCTGTAAACCAATCCGTCCTGGCCTGCCTGCCTGCCTGCCTGCCTGCCTGCCTGCCCGCCACGACTTTCAGCCCCGGCTCAGACTTTGCTGACAGAGCTTGCCTCCTCCATATCACCACCACCACACACGCACACACAATACTACTGTAGCACATACCATCACAACTCTCTCACACACACACTTTCACAGGCACGCACACATGTCTGTACATACGTGCTACACCCATAAACACGCACACACGTACACACACACAAAAACAGGCATGCAAGCATTTTTTACTCCCTGGTACATACTTACACACAAGAACACACACAAACATGCCCTAACGACCACCGGTATCTGTTTCCCTCTGTCCATTCAGGAGCTGTCTGCACAGCCTCTGAAAGACTTGTTAATTTTCAACCTCAAGGTCTAGTGGGGTGTGCTTTAAGTATTTGTGCGGTAGCGGTATTTGTTGACTAGCTAATCCAAGGCCTGTGGTGTGTTTTAGAATGTGTGTGGCAGCTGGGTATTTGTTGGCT
>NC_085859.1:19728599-19731099 GCF_034702125.1 Engraulis encrasicolus
CAATTAAAAGGTTAAAAGTGAACACATGATCCAAACTTAGTGCAGGCCATATGAACATTTCTCAGCATTTTCCCTAGTGGCAATTTTCATTGGCCTCAAACAGATGAGATACATTTGTAAAATGGCCGGAATTCTCCTTTAACATCTTCTAGATTCTATGTCTAGTATTTCTTCCTATAGTAGCTTTTTAGTGTTGAACTACACTCCGTTTTTTTTGTGCTGCAGTTGGTCTGCCCATTGGTCAGAAACAATTTTGCTTGTTTGACATTGTTTACTTCTACATAACATACCTCCAAACTCTCATTATGATAGAGAATACCGCTGTGTGGAAGATATTTGGCTAAACAGCTGTTGATGAATTCCATGAAAATTCACATCTTGAAGACAGTTGTCCCATATAGCTCACATACCTAGACTCCATATCTAGTCTCTTAATTCCCTTATCAACACAGCTCAATTGTATGGTTATCTTATCATCATCATAATCCTCATCGTTTACTGTAATTGTAGGAAAATGAGCCAGTTAAGTTAAATAAGAAAAATGACTTTACTAGCTGTCTGAATATGGCCATGCAACACCCATACTGTGTCTTCAACAGACAATGAGGTTTTGGGCATAACTTTACTGTTTGTTGGGGATGTATCTGCTGTAGCCCAATTTCACTTGTCTTTCTCTCTAAAGACTTGTAGTCAACTCTACAAGTATTACAGTTCTCCACATGTGCATCCCTGTAAGAAAGAGAATAGAATAGACTTTATTATCATGTCAGCATGAAAATCGCATTTGGTCTCACTGAATAAAAACACAAATACACTGTAGACAAAAACATACAGCTCATTGCATCCACCCTCCCTCCAACCGCCCCTCCTAGCATACACATAATATAATAAGGCAGGCAATAGTTCCAGACCCCACACCTCTAGCTTTTCCATTGCTTGTTGTCGAGCATGGAAATCCTACCATTATTTAGCGTGCAAGGCAGGGGTTTGGGGTAGGGGGGAGGAGCAGAGAGCGGGTAGAGTTGCGTGTCTTTGCGAATGCCAAATCCAGCCGACCATCCCCTGGCCGACTCAGCTAGCTGTCATGGCGCCGATCTTGTCTTAATGCATCTTCTCACGCATGTTCCCTCGCACATTTGTCTCGCTCACCAAGGGCTCTCATTCCCTATTTGCCAAGGAGGGAGGAGAAGACAGATTTTAATGAAACTGTCAGAAAGAGACAGTGTGTGTGTGTGTGTGTGTGTGTGTGTGTGTGTGTGTGTGTGTGTGTGTGTGTGTGTGTGTGTGTGTGTGTGTGTGTGTGTGTGTGTGTGTGTGTGTGTGTGTGTGTGTGTGTGTGTGTGTGTGTGTGTGTGTGTGCGCGTGTGTGCGCGCGTGCGCGCGCGCGTGCGTGTGTGTGTGTGTGTGTGTGTGCGTGTGTGTGTGTGTGCGCGCGCCTCTTGCCTGGCTGTGTAATTATCTTTCAACACAGAAAAGACATGCTGACAGAGTAGCCTTCGCTTCTCCTCCCCCTTCCCCTCCCTTGGTCAGACTTTCTTTTTGGTGTTGTCACTCACAGTCCCACTACAGTATTACTGGTATGTCTTGAGTCTTCTTTCAAACTGCTAATCAACATTCTAACATTATCAAAAAAACTTGGTAGGCCTATATATAGTAGGCCTACCTAGAGGTTGTCACACACAGTCCAACACACAGTCATATTCTTTCAAATTGTGTAATCTATTTTTTACATTCCAACATCATCGAAAAACCACGGTACATGCACCACGACAGTATTCTTGATCTTACTGTCACTCACAGTGTTATTCCAGTGTGCCTTAAGTCTTCTTGAAGTTGCACCGTGTAATAATTTTTCGCAGTTTCTTTCCTGAATTCATGCCCATTTACAAATGTTACCTTTTTCATGAATACTTACCACCACGATCAAATGTTTTACATACATGAAAAGGCAGACCCTCCCCATGTCCGCTATTTTGAATTTCCAGAAATAGACATTTTTAGCTGCAAAACATACACCTGTGTGAAGCTGGCCCCCCCTCCGACCCAAAATGCTGAAATAACACTGCATATTGTTTGTGTTACGTTTGTGCCGGATTGTTCTGTAAAAACAGTAGTCTCAATCGAAGGGAATTTGTTTGTGCTCATTTGTGCTGTGAAAATGAACGCTTCAACGCTACAAGTTTTGTAAAGTTACAGCCGTTTTATTGCAATTATTAAAACGGCTGTAACTTTACAAAACAAGTGATTGAAGTGTTAATTTTCACAGCACAAATGAGCACAAACAAATTCCCTTCGATTGAGACTACTTTGGGGAAATTTGGACATGGAAGTGGGGCTGCCTATTGAAAATGTATTAGTATTTTGAGTATTTGAGTATTTAAAAATTTTACAGCACAATCCGGCACAAACATAGCACAAACAATCTGCAGTGTTATTTCAGCATTTTGGGTCTGAGGGGGGAGGGCAGCTTCACACAGGTAAAACACCCTGCCGTACTTTA
>NC_085859.1:19756099-19758599 GCF_034702125.1 Engraulis encrasicolus
TTTATACGGGTTTCCTTTGACAACAAGTGGCTTTGAAAAATTCAAAGCAGAACCATTCAAGCGTCGACCAGACCTCAGTCTGACACACACCTCTTCACATAACCCAAAATAACAAACAAGAGAAAGAGAGAGAGAGAGAGAGAGAGAGAGAGAGAGAGAGAGAGAGAGAGAGAGAGAGAGAGAGAGAGAGAGAGCAGGGGGGGAGAGACGGACAAAAATAGTTGCACAAGTTTCCCTCCTTCACATTTAGAGTAACATTTCTGGAGAGAGCCGATGCATGGGAGGCGACACCAGGCATATTTTGGAGCGTCTCTTCCCTGTTGGCTTGTGTGGTGGTGGCGCGGCGCTTGTCAGCAAACTGTCTCCTCGGGTTTGCCTCCAGTTAACATGCTGGGTTATGTTTGTACCAAGCGTTCAAGATGGAGACCCAGGGAGGTGGTGAGAGAAAGAAAAGAGAGAGGGGGGTGGGGAGGGCGAGGAAGAGGAGAAGAGAGAGTGGTAGATGTTGGGGGGGAGAGAGAGAGAGAGAGAGAGAGAGAGAGAGAGAGAGAGAGAGAGAGAGAGAGAGAGAGAGAGAGAGAGAGAGAGAGAGAGAGAGAGAGAGAGAGAGAGAGAGAGAGAGAGAGAGAGAGAAAAAAAAGATGTTATCATCCATGCCAAACACCAAAATATGAGCCCCGTTTTTTTTTTTTTTTTTCGTTTTTTTTTCTCCCTCACTCTTTTTCACTGGTACTGTAACATTAGCTTCTCTGCTCCAAGCAACATGCGTCACTTGGAGTTTACGAAAGTGACTTTGACAAGATGGCTGCTGGCCAAAGCAGGCAGGCAGAGGTAGAGAGAGAGAGAGAGAGAGAGAGAGAGAGAGAGAGAGAGAGAGCGAGAGAGAGAGAGAGGGAGAGAGCATGTACCTGAGATTGGGGAGACAGAGGATTAGTTCTGACGTGTGTCTCCATGAACACTATGCTCCATTTCACCTCTCCTTTGCCATCTATTCTGCACACACACAGACATTAAGAGAGAAAGAAAGAAGAGAGAAAAGATAGAGAGAGCAAAAGAAAGAAGAAGGGAGAGAGCCCTCAAGCCTCAGGATCTGTTTCTATCTCTCTGTTTTGTTTGAGTGAAGACTTCTCTGCTGCGTGGATGAAAACATTATAACAGACACATGCACGCACGGACACACACACACACACAAACACGGACGCGTGCACACACGCACGCACGCACGCACGCACGCACGCACGCACGCACGCACGCACGCACACATGGACACACACGTACGCACACACACACACAGCTGTTCATGTGCTTACGTGAGAGTGTGTGCGTACGTCTCTCTGTCCATGTACGCACATGTGTGCGTGTGTGTTTTTAAAAGCTGTGTGACATTCGACCGTGAAGGGTAAACATGGGAGCGTTTGGGTTGAGAATTGAGTTCGGGGATGTATGTATGCGGGCCGGGCCTCTTCTGGTGAGTAACGTGGCTGGGAGCCGTGCCAGTACCCCTGGGCCACAACTCTGCTCTACTCTGCCTCCATGGGTCACAGCGTCAGGCCGGCCGCGCTGTCACACACCCCTGAGTGCTTTCTCTCTCTCCCTCTCTCTCTCTCTCTCTCTCTCTCTCTTTCTCTCTCTCTTACACATACTCACACACACACACATGCGCACACCCGCGTGGACTCACTGACATACAGTATGCATACATAGTATATGCACACATACATCTACTGGCACACACACACACACACACACACACACACACACACACACACACACACACACACACACACACACACACACACACACACACACACACACACACACACACACACACACACACACGAACACACACAACACACACACACAAATGAACACACACTTTGGGGACACTGCCAGGAACGTGGGCAAGGGCAAACCCAACTACAGCGGCAGCTGGGCATCTGTGAGCAGCCGAGCGAGTGAGTGTAATTGTTACACGTGCAAAGTGCCCCAAAGACAAATTAATTTTCCCTCTATTATTCAAACGCTGTGTGTGCGTGTGCGTATGCTTGTGTGTGTGTGTGTGTGTGTGTGTGTGTGTGTGTGTGTGTGTGTGTGTGTGTGTGTGTGTGTGTGTGTGTGTGTGTGTGTGTGTGTGTGTGTGTGTGTGTGTGTGTGTGCTTGCGTGTGTGTGTGCGTGCTTGCGTGCGTGCATGTGTGTGTGCGTGCGTGCGTTCGTGTCTGGGTTTTTTTTCCAAAAGTTGACACTGTTGACAGTTGCCCCCCTCCTGCCTTGCCTCCTGGGTCTGCTGAAAGATAAGTGATGGCCTAATTACACCGTGAAAAAAAGTTTTCCCTCCAAAAGCCCCTTTATGGTGACTTAGGGGGAAACTTAAGCAGCCTGTTAAACTCAATCTCTCTCTCTCTCTCTCTCTCTCTCTCTTTCTCTCTCTCTCTCTCTCTCTCTCTCTCTCTCTCTCTCTCTTCTATCTCCTGTCTTTCTCTCTCTCTCTCTCTCTCTGTG
>NC_085859.1:19763599-19766099 GCF_034702125.1 Engraulis encrasicolus
CTCTCTCTCTCTCTCTCTCTCTCTCTCTCTCTCTCTCTCTCTCTCTCTCTCTGCCATCAACAGTTCTCCCTCTGCACTGCTGTCTGGAGCTAGTGTGAGTTGGGTCTGGTGCTCTGTGGCTGAAGTATTGAGGCAGTGGAGTTGCATACCAGGCCCGAAACTTAATTTGCTGTGTGGACCAACTCTCCCAACTGGTGAAGGCATGTCTAGCAGTGTATGACTTGAACTGGCTCACAACACAGACACAGACACAGACACAGACACACACACACACACACACACACACACACACACACACACACACACACACACACACAAACACACACACATGCACAGACACACACACAAACACACAGAGACACAGACACAGACACAGACACACACACACACACACACACACACACACACACACACACACACACACACCACTGGTCCCATAGCCCCAACGCCAAGTGCAATAACTCCTCGCTTTATTTACCCAGCTCCACGGCGGAGATTTGCTATTTTTCACTGTCATTCATCGACTTTTGAAGAATTTTTATTGAATTTCCTGCAGGACGCTCATTGCGAAAGGCATTTCCAGTCCCCCTCCGGTGCTTTGCCCACCCCCATTTATTTATTCGTATATATATTTTTGGTTTTCCTACTCTCCATCTCTCTCTCTCTCTCCTTCTCTTTCTCTCGTTTTCTCAAATGAACCTCACATTTCCTTGTTTCCTTCAGCGTATTCCTCTCTCTCTCTCTCTCTCCCCTCTCTCTCTCAAATATACTTCCATAGTTCCAAGTCATTCTTCATCACTCGAATCCCCCTTCTCTCTCTCTCTCTCTCTCTCTCTCTCTCTCTCTCTCTCTCTCTCTCTCTCTCTCTCTCTCTCTCTCTCTCTCTCTCTCAATTTATTTGCCTGCCCTGACAAAGCTCAAGGGACTTCTCTCTCTCATTCTCTCCACGCTTACCTCTTTTCCTTGTGGTTTTGTTCTCCCTCTGTTTTTCCCATTCTCACTGGTTTCTCTCTGGCATCCTCACGGAAAAATGCTTACGGGACCCCGTTAAGTCTGAGAAGTGAGTCGTGAAACACTGTAACATGAATAGACGAGGGCCTTAATTTACGACTGGCATGGCTTCTTCGCTGTTCCTCACAGCCACCCCATTGTTTTGTTTCGGTTTTATTATTTTATTTTATTTTCCTTTGCCGGTGACTCCTCACTTCTCCTCGCTTGCCATCTCCTGTAAGAGTAGGAGACGTCTCGCTCCACAACACGTGTTTGCAATTGCTGACCAGCAATTTTGTTTTGCTTTGCTCTTTTCTTGCTTCGGTTCCACCTCCAGCGTCATTGTCCATCTTTCAAGAGCGTGAAGCATCGTAAGATAAACTGAAGTCAGGCAGAAGGGCCCCTTCAACCCCCCCTTGTTTTAATTTAATGTTTTATCGTGTTGACATGTTTGGCAGCAACGGGGCACGCTCCAAACTTTCTACCTCTGTGTGATGCAGAGAGAGAGAGAGAGAAAGAGAGATAGAGAGAGATAGATAGAGAGAGAGAGGGGCACATTGTCCCTAATCGTATTACTGGTGCCATATTATGTGTCAAGCTGTCACTGTTCATTCCAACAGGCTAACTGTGGAATCGCCGAGCCTGCATTTTTCTCGTACTCTCTCTCTTATCTTTTGTCTCTCCCTCTCTCCCTCCATCTATCTCTTTGTCTTTGTCTTTCCATTCTTTCTCTGTTACCCTCTCCCCGAGAGTAAGTTGTTATGGACGCTCACTCAGGCTCGTAGAGAGCGGGACTCCCCGAACGGTTTTGTGTATCATAAGTTTACAATTAGCTAGCGCCAAGTCACTTGCTCGCTGAGAGAGAGAGAGAGAGAGAGAGAGAGAGAGAGAGAGAGAGAGAGAGAGAGAGGCCTTGTGACCTCCCCTTACTGGATCACATGTCCGATCTCATTCTCATCTTTCCCCTCTTGAACCCGCCCGCACTGTCATGTGTTGTCTCTGCCGTCACACTCCGCCATGCCTGTCGAGTCCTGTCCAGATGGGCTACATCAGCGGTTCCCAAACTTTTTCAGTGGGGAACCCCCAGAATGAGAATATTTTTGCGACCCACCACCCACCATATTCTATAGGGATTTCTAGCAATATAAGCGGACAAACTATTAATGGAAAATCTAGTAGGCCTACTATTAATGGACAAAATGACTTAGGGAATTAGATTTTCTATAAATAATTTGTACGCTAAGATTTCTAGAAATCCACAGGACAGCAAATACATCTACCATACAAGTGAATACTGTTACTAACCAAATTATGGAATTATGTGAACTGTTAAAGGGGTATGCCACTATTTTGGGGCTTAATACTGTTAAAATCGTTGGCCAGGGTTTATAAAGGTGGTAAAGTGTCTTATTTTTCATGTAAGCCGTTGTCTTGCTTTAAGACAAGTTAAAAGAGGGAGCATGTCACTAAGCTAGTGAAAGTCAATAGATCCGTGTAGCATGCTACAATG
>NC_085859.1:19771099-19776099 GCF_034702125.1 Engraulis encrasicolus
GCATTTGGTGGTGCTGTGTGTGTTGGAATGGTGTTTTCTTCCTTTACTATTTTCCATCTCTTTTATTTACCTTTCTTCCCCAACATGACATCATGACAGAGCGTAAAGATGACACGCTGATTTGAATCGACTATCGCGTGTGCGCACTACGACTTTGCAAGTTAAGGCGTGCTCCACAACGCCCTGTGAAAGGTTAGGTTTAGGAACGGTCTTGGTCAGCAGAGCATTTTCGCGTGTGGCAACAGAAATTCACTGTTGCAAAAGAAAATCACAGACACGGCGGGAAAACTGCAAACCTTGTCACGTAACAAAAGTGCATGAAAAACTGTGCTTTTCAAAAAAGTGCTTTACCGTTGCGTTTGAGGAGCACACTTTAACTTCAAAAGGCGTTGCACCACCAAGCAGAATACACTAGTGTGTGATACATACGCAAAAACAAGATGGCAGCCTGTTTTTCCCCTTTGACTGACTCTGCACCCAAAGCATATCAGCTCGGCTCATCTATCGCGCACCGTGCCGGGCCCTCCCACAGACTTTTCAAAAACAAGGTTGAGATCACACATAAAAATCTGATTTAGACTTGTGTGCATACACATGTACACACACACACACCCATGCGTATGTACAGACACAGACACACATGACACACACACACACTCACACATGCATATATATGCACACACACACACACACACACACACACACACACACACACACACACACACACACACACACACACACACACACACACACACACACACACACACACACACACACACACACACACACAACCTCCCAGGCCTCCTTCACCAAAGACACTACATCAGCCAGCCAGCCAGCCAGCCAGCGCCCTACACCTTCTAGGTTTCATTTTGTAGAGCCATTAGTCGGCGTGTTGTTTCCTTTTAGCTTGACTCTATGCCTCGGGTAATTGCA
Organism: Engraulis encrasicolus; assembly: GCF_034702125.1. Taxonomy (NCBI): domain Eukaryota; kingdom Metazoa; phylum Chordata; class Actinopteri; order Clupeiformes; family Engraulidae; genus Engraulis; species Engraulis encrasicolus. Next base: position 19,772,036 of record NC_085859.1, read on the forward strand.
GCTCTCGTTTCTTTCCTCTTCCTCTTCTTCTTCTTCTCTCAATAAGCAGAGGAGCTGGGTTTACAAGCACCCGTCGACCCCCCCCCCCTCTCTCCTCATCCCACCACCTCCCTCATCCCTTCTCATCCTCCTCTTCTCTCTGTTTCTCTACCAACCCCCCCGCCCGCCTCCCACTCTTCTATTCTCCTGCACCTCTTCCTTTCTCATCCTTCGCTGATCAAAGGCTGTTCTCACAGATCTATTTCCCCCCCCCATCAGACAATGCCTCTTCTCAAGGTGCTGTCAGGTTCCCCTTCTTTACTTTAATTTCATCTCTTAAACTTTTTTTTTCTAATCCTCCTACCCCCTGCCTCCCTCTCGTGCGCCTCTCCTATCTCCTTTGTGCGAGCTGTCAGCCGTGACAGTTCGTTGCCGGGAGGGACGCGTGTGAAGAGCGAGAGAGGCAGAGAGAGAGAGAGAGAGAGAGAGAGAGAGAGAGAGAGAGAGAGAGAGAGGCAGAGAGAGAGAGAGAGAGAGAGAGAGAGAGATAGGAGCAACAGAAAAAATCACAAAGTGCCGCCACCTGGACGTGTCTCACTTGCACTGCCACTCAAAAAAAGAGAAAGAAAACATGCCCTGCATTAGACGTGTCTGCTAACCAGGCTATGTTGCAGTTCACAAAAAAGAAGCCCACTTAGCTTTGTGTATTTCTTTATCCCAAATGAAGAGACAGGGTTCAAGGGAACGAAAACAGCATAATAATAATAATAATAAACAAGCCTCATACTCTACCTTTTTAGGGGTGGCCAAAAATGTATCAGGTTCATACTGCATGGAACAGATATCGTCTGCAGAGCAAGTTTATGGAAATGATGGAGTTTGGAGCAGAAATCAGGCAGAAGCTAAAGCTACCTCCAGTCACCAACCACCCCTCCCTACCCTCCCTATACTTGTCTCCCTGCCAGGGCCGCTGACAGGGGGGGTATGTTGTCCCAGGCCCAGGGAGATAGGGGGCCCAGAATTGGGTCCCCATTACATTACATGTATTGGGTAGGGGGCCCTTTCAGATGACTTTGTCCCGGACTCGGCAAAAGCTGTCTGCGGCCCTGCTCCCTGCTACCAACCACCGCTCCCTTCCCAGCCCACCCGGGTATGTTGTCCCGGGCCCAGGGAGACAGGGGGCCCAGAATTGGGTCCCCATTACATTGTATGTATTGGGTAGGGGGCCCTTTCAGATGACTTTGCCCCTGCCCCAGCAAAACCTGTCAGCGGCCCTGCTCCCTGCTACCAACCACCGCTCCCTTCCCAGCCAACTCCATGCCTCCCTAGCTGGATAACCTGTCTGGCTACCTCCCTGCCTGCACTCCCTATCCACCAGCCAACCCACCATCTCTGGCTGCCTGATTGTGTCTCTATGTGTACTGTGGAACTGTCTGCCTGCCTCTGTGTGTGTGTGTGTGTGTGCGTGTGTGTGCGTGTGTGTGTGCGTGTGTGTTGTGCGTGTGCGTGTGTGTGCGTGCGTGCGTGTGTGCGTGCGTGCGTGCGTGCGTGCGTGTGCGTGCGTGCGTGTGTGTCTGTGTGTGTGTGTGTGCGTGCGTGTGCGTGCGTGTGTGTGCGAGCGTGTGCGTGTGTGTGCGTGCGTGCGTGCGTGTGTGTGTGTGTATGTGCGTGTGTGTGCGTGTGTGTCTGTGCCTATGTCTGTGTGACAGGCAGGGAGGTAACTCAAACTGACTGCTGGGTGCCAGGGCGCCGCTGACAGCGAAGCGAGATGACAGACAGCCGATGACACATGCTCCTGCCGGCGGACGACAGAGCGACGGAGCGACGGAGCGACGGAGCGATGGAGCGCTGGTGGGGACGGCTGCATGACACAGCCCTCCTCCATCGCCCCGGGCAGACTGGCGGGTATCACTGAAACCTGAGAAGCACCAGCCAACCAGCCAACCTCCACCACTCACCACCAGGGGAGTCGACAGGTGGAGACAAAGGGGGTGAGTTGTCCCGGGCGCAGGGCAAGGGGTGGCCCCAGAATTGGGTCGTCATAACATTGTAGTATATATATGGGGGGGGAGGGGGGGGGCTTTCAGATGACTTTGTCCCGTGCCCAAAGCTGTCAGTGGCCCTGGCCACCCCCCCCCCCCCCCCTCTGTAAACCCCACTCTCCCTCCTCGCCAGAGCACACCACACCACACCACACCTCACTCACCACCACCACCATTGCCATCACCGCCACCGCCACAGTCCCCATAATCCTGCGGCTCAGACAATCGCACAGGCATGACAGGCCGAGGAGGGAGGGAGCGACAGAAAGTAAAGCGGAGAAGAAGAGACTCGGGAGGAGGGACAAAGAAGAGGAGGAAGGAGGAATGAAAGAGTAGCCGTTTCATTTTTTTTTCTCTGTGTTGGTAGAGGTGCTGTGTTGTGCTGTGTTATGCTGTGTTGTGCTGTGCTGTGCTGTGCTGTGCTGTGCTGTACTGTGCTGTGCTGTGCTGTGCTGTGCTGTGCTGTGCTGTGCTGTGTTGTGTTGTGTTGTGTTGTGTTGTGTTGTGTTGTGTTGTGTACCGTGGTTGTGTTGTGTTGTGTTGTGCTTTATTGTGTTGTGTTGTGCTGTGCTGTGCTGTGCTGTGCTGTGCTGTGTTGTGTTGTGTTGTGTTGTGTTGTGCTGTGCTGTGCTGTGCTGTGTTGTGTTGTGTTGTGTTGCACTGTGTATGGTGGCAGTGCTGCTGTGGTGGATTGTGCCTGCCCTGAAGCAAGAAACTCTACAAAAGAACAATCATTAATTAACATTAACCCCACCCAATCTCCTCTCTCTCTCTCTCTCTCTCTCTCTCTCTCTCTCTCCCTCTCCCTCTCTCACCCCCTCTCTCCCTCTCTCTCTCTCTCTCTCTCTTTCTCACACACACACACACACACACACACACACACACACACACACACACACACACACACACACACACACACACACACAAACATGGCCGTAGCCAGCCATGTGAAGTAGGCGAGGTCCATGAAGCGCGCGCCGAAATTTTATTATTAATATAAAATATAAATTAAAAATGAATTCATAAAATAAATAAATATAGGCTACACAGGCCTATATATAGGGCCCTCCTCTATGAATGTATAGGCCTAATGTGAAATAGTAAATATGTAGACATGTATTATAATAAATATGTTGTAGTTTTCAGCCAACTCAGCCTATTCCCTTTGAATGGCTATGCTTTGGTATCATGCCTCTTTTATTATAAACAGCATCCTCCCAGTCAGTAAAGCCCTTTGTAAGGAAACTAAAGCTTGACCCTGAAGTTGCACAATAAGCTACATCCTCAGATGGCAAGTTGCTCAGCCATTCATATTTTTCTCCCAATGAAATTACACTTCAGCTGTTTTCCTCCAAAGATACAGGGATAGCTATCTCTGTAGTGCAAACCACCTATTTTGGAGTAAACTTTTTTCTTCCTAGAGTCGCATCAAACGTTTTGTTTTTATTTAGTTGTTGTTATAGTTCTTCACAAGCGCAGAAGACAAAAGTCTATCAACGAGAAAGAAAAGTAGCCTATCCTCCGCGCTCCTGAGCCATCTGATGCGTCACGGCTATGCAGACACAGTAGTCACGGGAGCCTCTTCAGGTGTGGATATTTTACTGCGATTGACTCTGACGAAGACGTGGCAACGTCGATAGTCTTGGCACTTGTCCAAATTAACAGGAAAATATCCACACCTGAAGATGTTCCGGTGACCTCCTCTGTCAGTGTTTATCACATGCTTTCCAATTTACAATCACGGATATCCTGCTTTTACCTTTATGCAGCAGCTGATGCAGCAGCCGGCCTTCTTAAAATAATGACTCAAATGGCTTTTTAAGACACCATAGCCTACTTGTTACGCATGAGCTTTATGTAGGCTATACAACGGTTGGCTTTCAGTTAGCGGAGGTCTCACCAAGCGCGGGCTTTCTGATAGCTGAGATCTCACCAAGCGCGTGCTTATTGGGCGCGTTCGTGACGGCACATTACTGCGCAGGCTGAACACGCACACTTTGCCATTTCGATGCATTTTTGTAACCAGAAAGCATGGTAATTTTG
>NC_085859.1:19781099-19801099 GCF_034702125.1 Engraulis encrasicolus
TCCTCTCCTCGCTCACTCCTCCTCTCTCCTCTTCACCGGGGTCTGAGAGAGAGAGAGAAAGAGAGAGAGAGAGAGAGAGAGAGAGAGAGAGAGAGAGAGAGAGAGAGAGAGAGAGAGAGAGAGAGAGAGAGAGAGAGAGTGCACCTCACTACTCATATCCCTCCTCTCCACCCTGCCTGCCTTTCTTGGGCCCCGAGAGAGAGAGAGAGAGAGAGAGAGAGAGAGAGAGAGAGAGAGAGAGAGAGAGAGAGAGAGAGAGAGAGAGAGAGAGAGAGAGAGAGAGAGAGAGAGAGAGAGAGAGAGAGAGAGTCAGTGGGGCGAAATTACCGTGACTGACAGCAACAATCATTTGTTGAGTATTTACTAGGCAGGTGTGCTGTGAGACAGGACAGGGTGGGGTGATGATGGTGGAGGGAGGAGGTGGTGGAGAAGAGAAGAGAAGAGAAGAGAAGAGAAGAGAAGAGAAGAGAAGAGAAGAGAAGAGAAGAGAAGAGAAGAAAAGAAAAGAAAAGAAAAGAAAAGAAAAGAAAAGAAAAGAAAAGAAAAGAAAAGACAAGACAAGACAAGACAAGACAAGACAAGAGAAGAGAAGAGAAGAGAAAAGAAGAGAAGAGAAGAGAAGAGAATGAAAAATGGCATAAAGTACTATAGCTCTCTGAGAACAGAACAGGAAGAGGAGAGAGGAAGAGAGAGAATTCAATGGAAAACAGAATCCTGCTTGTGTCTGTCTGACAACAAACATTCCTCCACCCGGAGCCCAAAAGCCCTTCCCAGCCAGCCCCCAGGCAGGCAGCACCCTGCACTGCACCCCTCCACCCCCCTCTACTTTATCCTTCACCTCATCCTCCTCCGTCATCTTCCCTTCCTGTCAGATCTCCTCCACCAAAATCCCTTTTGATTCCACATCACAGGCCCTGGTAAATGACAGATAATCCGTTACAGTTTTATCACTAACCCCTCTCTTTTTTATTGTGTCTGCCAGTGTGTTTGCCAGGCTTGTTTTGCTGATAAAGCCCGACAGCCTGCACAACGCAAAGCAGCGGCAGCCCTGGTGGTGGATCGCACACAAGAACACATGCACACAAAATCATGCACGAACGCACGCACAGTACACACACACACACACACACACACACACACACACACACACACACACACACACCACACACACACACACACACACACACACACACACACACACACACACTCGTGCATGCAAACACACACTCATGTATACACATGCAAACACACACACGCGCACGCGCACGCGCACGCACACACACACACACACACACACACACACACACACACACACACACACACACACACACACACATACACATGTATGGATGGATGGGTGAATGCAGTTATTCCCTGGAGGGTGAGCCTCACATAGGCCTTCTTGTCTGCATGCCTCCCCTTCTTTTACACAGCCCAGACACAGACATGGGAACACCAAACTTCACTCAAAGGTGAAGACATTCAAAGGGAAGACAGATCAAAAGCACAGCAACCTCATTCAACAACAACAATAACAACAACAGCATATATCACTACAACAATATTGTTAAAAATGGTGATGATGATGACGATGATGATGATGATGATGATGATGATGATGATGATGATGGTGGTGGTGTTGATCATGTTGGTGATGATGATGATGGTGATGATGTTGATGAAGTTGGAGATCAAGATGATAAAATTATTACCTTTCATGACTACCATCTACCATCCTAAAGAACAGCACAGTGTTTGATTCCATTTAATCCTCAATTCAACAGTATCATTTCATTCTACCACATAAAAAGTGTTATTGAATTTGTGCAACACGCATTGGTATAAAGGAACTGAAATGAATATGTGCTCCCATAAAATCTTGAAGCTTGTAGAAAAACAGGATGTGAAAAATCAAACCAAATACGCTGGAAACGAGCAATAATTCGTTATTACACTCAAGAGGATTATAGACTTCCACTTCTTTTTCTTCTTTTTCTTCCTCTTCTTCCTCTTCTTCTTCTTCTTCTTCTTCTTCTTCTTCTTCTTCTTCTATCCTTCCTCCTTCCCACTCACTCACACCCACGCCTGTAATGACTTGGCCTGAAGCAAAGCACGAGCAAGCAAAGCAAAGCAAAGCAACTGATTAAGGGAGTGGACTGCCATCAATAAAATGAGAAAAAAAGCATGAGAGAGAATTCCCGGAGCCATAACTCTATCTTCTTAGCGTTGCTAATGAACTGCCGTTGATCTTTCACACACTTCCCCAACACTCCCGTAAAATAAAACATTGACGGCAGGCAAAAAAGCACCATGGGACTCTGAATGGTTTTTCCCGTAAGCTAACTGTCTGGCACTTCGAGGGGGGGAGGAAGAGTTGAGGCAAGTCAGGGTCACTCACACACACTCCCACAAACACCTGCAAAGTGTAAATCTGCATGCAGCTTAATCCAACATTATCTCTCTGAAGGATGACAAACAGCATTCAAAGCAACGCGATGCAAAGCTATGGCTAGCTCATTCAAAGCTATCCGTAGCGTCTGGTCTGTCAGTTGCTAGAAGATTGATGTAGACGTCTAATGAGAGCGTCTTTCTTGTGATGGGAGAAGGACAAACAGTCTTAAATCTTGACTCGAGAGGTCCTGTGTGCGAGCGAGCCAGGGGGATTATAGTATATGTGCAAACAGGTCAGTTGCCCCGGGCCCAGGGAGAGAGGGGGCCCAAACATGAGTCCTAATTACATGTATGTATTGGTTGGGGCAGAGAGAGTAGAGAGAGAGAGGTTCCATTGGCCCATTGTTTCCGGGTTCTATTATTGCAAGGGGAGGGGGGGGGGGATCCCCCTTTAGGCAGACCTAGGCAGACCTAAGGAGTGTTCTATTCAATGTAGGAGCATTATGACACGCCCCTTTAGGCAGACCGGAACCTGGTCATGTTAGGTGCCCATAGCAACCTATTACATTGGCATATCTCTATACTTAAAGAATCTCTGGTTGGGGTTTGGGCTTCCAGGTGACTTTGCCCAGGGCCCCGAAAAAGCTGTCAGCGACCCTGTATATCATGACAAAAGGTGATATGAGGAAAAAAGAAACTGGAAGGAAAGGAGGAAAAAAAGAAAATCTAGTAAATCACAGTGGTGACAGTGAAGGTGGTATGGTATAAGGCAGTGTTTCCCAACCTTTTTTGTCTCGTGTACCCCCTAAGCCTTTTCATTGTGCCTTGAGTACCCCTAACTCAAGTTCTATATCGCTTTCTCTATCCTAACCTGACTATGTTCCCTACATATGATATTCCCATACATTTTCCAATTACCCCCTGCTGTGTGCTAGCGTACCCCAGGGGGTACAAGTACCCCTGGTTGGGAAACACTGGTATGAGGGCACGATGTGAAAGAATAAGTGAAAGTAGACAGGAAAAGATATGGGAGGATAAAGGGGATATAATAAGTGAGCTGTGGTTCGTGTTGGCAGAGGTGGGACGCGGCCTGTGGAGGAATGGAAACAACAGAGAATAGCCTGGCCTCCCTATGCACAACTCACAGGGGGAAAGGAAAGGGCCTGCTGTGTGTGTGTGTGTGTGTGTGTGTGTGTGTGTGTGTGTGTGTGTGTGTGTGTGTGTGTGTGTGTGTGTGTGTGTGTGTGTGCGCGTGCGCGTGTGTGTGTGCGCGTGTGTGTGTGCGCGCGTGTGTGTGCGCGCGTGTGTGTGTGTGTGTGTGTGTGTGTGTGTGATAAAGAGAGAGAGAGAGAGAGAGAGTGTGTGTGTCTGTGTGTCTGTGTGTGTGTGTGAATGAGTAAGAGCAGGCGTGCATGTGTGTGAATGTGTGCGTGTGTCCGTGCATGTCTTAGTGTGTGCGTGTGTGCGTGTGTATGTGTGTGCACGCCAGTGAGTGAGTGAGTGCCTGCCCCTCTCTCTCTCTCCGTGTGTGTGACTGGTGTGCGGAGTTTTGCGAGGAAATGTGATTTATGTCTTGGAACTTTGATCTTCTAAAAGGCTTTAAGATTTACACAACAATAATTCTTCTTGGCCCAAGCTTAAATAAATGATGTGCCAATGGCAAGGGTCCAGAATGGGGTTTAACAGGCTGATTCTCTGCTCAGAGGAGGAGGTTGGGGTGGGGGGGGGTAGCTGGAAGGCAGGCAAGGAAAAGCTAACAGACATACAACAGCAAGATAGAGGCATTAAGGATATCGAACGATACATTTAAAAAATACCAAATAACAAACCCTTGAAAGATGTGGGGGAAACCAGACACTGGCTATGGAGAGGGAGACCTATTTTCTAGGCCGTCGTTTTTGAGTGGAGAAACGCAGGCAGGCCGCAGGATGGGCCACTTAAAAAGCGCTAAAGTATAGTGCTTGAGAGACTGACAGGGACTCAGATGTATGTTGGCTGAGGGCTGGTTTATGACAGGGGAAACTTGGGTCACACATTGCCAGCGCAGGAGCTGGCCGCATACATCACAAGGTCAGAATTCCCATAAAAGTCGAAGGCAGAGGGGAAAAAGTCGAGGGAGAGAGAGAGCGAGCGAGGGAGAGAGAGAGAGTGAGTGAGAGAGAGAAGGAAAGCGAGGAAAAAAGGAGTGCGGCGAAAGGAGTGCGGGAGGGAGAATTACAGAGCCGAACAGCTCACAGTGCTTAGCCCTGCAAGATGGCTGCCAGCCGTGTCTGGTTAAAGCGTACAGCGTTGTTTAATCCAGCGCCTCTCATCGCCTGGAATGAGGCGTTTGAAAGCTAAACCACAACACCCATCACTCCCATACCCCCCCACACACACATCCACCTCACCTCACAAGCCACACACACAAAAGAGCCACAAAAGCGTCAGCCTTTTGTCTTGCACATTATTTGTGTCCCCCCTCACCTTTCAGAGCCTCTGACAGCCGGAGAATTCTCTCCAGCTGTTTGCCTGCAACGGATGAGTGACACCAGGCTGTGGATTTGGTTTTAATAACAGTTAGCGCAAACAGTGTAAATTTACAGCTGCGAACGACTCTCTGGAAAGATCAGCCGAATCACAAGGCCCATAATTTCTCTCAATCCACTAACACCCCCCCCACGAAACCCCCCCACCCGAAACCCCTTCGTACGACCCCAGACCCCCCACCCTTCCACTTCTCTACACACCACACACACACACACTCACACACTCACATACACACACACCACCTCCTCTTTCTCCAGCATGACAGCTGGTAGTACTCAGCACTAGGCCTGCCTGACACGGTACTTTGAAATAGCAATCAATGCCTTTATACTGCAGGGAGGACTCGTAAAAGTGTCACTTGGAGGAATATACGGCGCCGTATTTCACTCTTTTTTTCTATTTTTAAACGCTGAGTTATGGTCGTGGAAATGTGTACCCATTAAAGGTGATATGATGTATTTTCTGCCTTGTTCTGGGGCTCGTTCATCAAGTCGGACCAAAAAGAAAACTGCAACCACTTCTTCACCCCTCTCTCCCCTTCCTTCCCTCCCTCTCTCTCCTCTCACTCCCCCTGTTCTAGTTGGGCTGTCGTCTGTAATTTATGATGCAGCGGCAGCGTAACCCTCTGGCAGCCTCAGTAGAAGCAGCCTTCCCTCTCTCTCTCTCTCTCTCTCTCTCTCTCTCTCTCTCTCTCTCTCTCTCTCTCTCTCTCTCTCTCTCTCTCTCTATCTCTCTCTCTCTCTCTCTCTCTCTCTCTCTCTCTCTCTCTCTCTCTCTCTCTCTCCCAGCAACTGTTAACTAAAAACCCCTCGCTCGGAAGGAAGCAGCAAGGCCAGTGGACACTGCTGACAAACTGGGAATGGACCCAAGTGGAAGGATAAGATGAAGATCTCAGACACAAATGTGTAGCTATGTACTACTTCCTGAATGTCACGCTAACAACGCATGCACACACACACAACACATTCGACAAACTATGTATATGGGTCTATGTCACACACGCTAACAGAGAGGGAGGGGGTATAAAATAATTATGACGCATTAGCATTCCGGCAGGAGCAGGACAGACATTCTATTGACCGCCCTGACATGCGCGTTAATGATTTTTTTTTCCTCTCGCAAGATATATCTCTCTGTCTGGCCTTTGCCTGTTGTCTGCGGTGTCCGGAGCAGGAGAATTGATGGGGCTGAGGCGAAGCAGTAGCCGAGCTAAGCTTAGGGGATATTTCATGTGTGTCAGCTAGCTTGGCTCAGGGCCCTCCACACCACCGAGTTGGAAATGAGAATGCGCCACACTCCCAATGACAAACAGCCCTGGTGTGACTTTCTAGGGCACGGCAGATTATGCAGGAGAGAGAGAGAGAGAGAGAGAGAGAGAGAGAGAGAGAGAGAGAGAGAGAGAGAGAGAGAGGCAGAGAGAGAGAGAGAGAGAGAGAGAGAGAGAGAGAGAGAGAGAGAGAGAGAGAGAGAAATGGAATGTATGGGCCCCGGCTCCAGTTGTACTTTCCTGAATTGGAGGGACCTGAATTATAGTGAAAAACAGCCCAACAATAAAAGTATACAATTCCAAACTATACACCAAACAAATGTACCGGTGAGTGTTCATTTAAGAATGAACTAAATGTTCCAAGAAAGAAGGGAAACATCTGTGTTATTTGTGTTTAAGTGACCAAAAACAAATAACCATTTTGTAATCAAGGTTTTATGATTAAGTTTTATGATTGTGTTTTGAAACAAAAAAAAGCATTTGGTGTGATCTCAATTTGGCCTAATGTGAACTGCATTGCTTGCAAGTAAAATAATATGTAGCCTTGTGCAAGTCTAGATAGTCCCTTTCGACACGAGTGCCTTTGTGTTGCTGTGTCAGAGTAATCCAGGCCAGGATTTCCGTCACTCCGGCGTGACCCTGACTTGGCAACTGCACACTGGGAGATTAATGGCATGGGCGGATCAGTATAATAACCGTTTGTTTGATGTGACATGACTGATAGGCGTTGATTTACTTACACACTGATAGGCTTTTAATTGAGCGCCTCCATCTTTCGTCACATCAAAGGCTCGGTGACCGACAAGGCACCCCTATACACTCTGCTGTGTTTTGACTGACAGGAACCACTGTGCCTGCCCCAGCTTCTCTTTTTTTCTCCTTCCTCCTCCTAGTGCTCCCTTGTCAAACCAGTTGATTGCCAGTATGCTGCTCCCCGAGCCGAGCCAAGCCAAGCAGTTTTCACGAAACCCTTAAATTTGCTCCACAGTAGGGAAGGCATGCGCTCAATAAAATATGAACTCGTGACGTTCTTTAGTTAACAGTATGGTGTTGGCTGGTGCACACAGACAGTAAAAGCTGTGGCTTTCTCGTGCAGGTTTTAACTCAAGCCACATTAGTGTTCTAAAGTCCTGAAGTTTAGCATGATTGGAGCCTGTGCACCTTGGGTAATAACACATACATATTATTTATTACAATTCATATATTTTTCAAGTGCAAAAGGCAGCTAGTGGTCATTAGAAATAGATTGATTACCTGTGTCCTCACACCAAATTCAAAAGAGATGTTAAGAATATCATGAATAATGTTCATCTCATAACTTCTAACTTATTATTTTTTTTAAATACACATTTTGAGTTGTTTGTCTTTTTGAAGTCATCTTGGATTAAAAGATCTTCATCCTCAAGTGCTTGCGTGAATTACATCACTCAGCCATTTAATAGTTCTATTTTGATGTTTTTACTACTCTGACATATAAACCTTGATATTCCAGAGCGAATATATTTAGAGGCATTATATAAGAGAGGCCTCATGACTCTTGGTTGTGTTGGATAAGAGGTGAGCGTATTAAATGGACTGCGATTTTAATGGGGTGCCGAGGTCCCCCTGTTTAAGAGTTATGTTGTCCTGCTGATGGATACGGCTCGGCGTCTGGCCCGTGGGATGCCATGACGGAAATGAAAACATCTGTGTTTTATAGCGGTTTTATGACCCAGCAAGAATGTGCCATGCCTGTGCTGTTATGGGCCTGGACAGCTAACAGAAGCCCCTGACTTTGCTTTGCTCTGCTTTCAGCGCAGTGGAGTGTGTCACATGTACACCAAACCAAGACAGGGCCATTCAAAACTTGCACGAGCTACGTCCATTTTGCTTTGTCACTCTTTTGTGAATTCTTTAGTGTTCACAAGTGTGTTCCACAGAAATGTACTGGTAAATTAGAAGTGAAGTCAGCATCAACTAAGTTACACAAAATGGCAGAAAAAGTTCCTCAAAGAAACTTGGGGAAGGGACCTAAAAGCTATCTGAGGAATCTAAGCATTCTGTGAAGGACGCCAAGGTTCATCAGTGAACCGCAAGAAGTTCCGCTATAGTGGCAAACAGATTTTAAAAAACTCCAAGGTTCCATGAAGAACCTTTTTTTGTTCTTGGGCTTCTGAGGAACCTTTAAAAGAATCACTGGGTCCTCCAAAGGTTGTTCACTTAACTTTTAGGGTTTGGAAACCTGATGCTTGTCCAAGGAACTTGATTTTTTACAGTGTAGGTTGTAGGCAGAATAAGTAGCCGATCGTGCTGACCCTGGCCACTGCCATGTATTCAACAATGGTGATACGGAGAGGCTGGCTAGGCTGCTTGCATACTGGTATAGTGTAACTTGCTTCAGGAATGCGCGAGATTACATTTGTGTCCAGCGAATTCCTTTACTGAAACCTGTCAAGGCTCTGGTATGGTGAATGGCATGATTGTAGCTCTCGCTCTCCCTCCCTCTCTCTCTCTCTCTCTCTCTCTCTCTCTCTCTCTCTCGCTCTCCCTCCCTCTCTCTCTCTCTCCCTCAAACATCCTTATGAGACTAAGTGAAAGAAGAACACGTCTATTTTCAACTGCTCTTGGATTTCACTCAGCAATATACGGTGATCTAATTTGAATTGTAGTGTGATCTGGCACGAGGCCTTGCTTTGGGCCATTTCCCCACCCACGTTTTTGTTGATAAGTTCTCCATCTGGTGCACAATGGCCTCTTTTGTTTTTGTGTGGAGGAGGAGGAGGAAGAGGTTGCGGATGTGTTTGAGTTCACACACACGTTTGCGTCTCTAAGCATTGGTGTGGAAACATAAACTCATGCCAGAAACTGCATTACAGTCAACAGGTCTGCCACAGGGAATTGAGGGTACAGTAAAAAAGAAAGGGTTTTGCCAACAGTTAGTTGTGGTACTGTTTTGGCCTCTCCATGCCACATGCATTAAGACGTTGCTTTGCGCCTTCAACACTACAGTATATCTGTCTACATTGGCAAGGACTTAGCATAACAAAACAAACAAAAAGAACTGTACACAGACTTGAATATGGTGTTGTAATCAGAAAGGCACCACGTTTCAGCATGAAATAAATATAGGCCTATTGTTAATGTACTCATTAACAGTATCACTGGACTGTGGTAAAATAAATAGTCTGGCCCAGGTTAAATTGGTTGATAGTGCAGTTGGCCAGGTTATAAGACCATGACTGCTGTGTTGGATGTGCCTTTGTTTTGACATTATAGCACACTATCAGATATATCAATGCTTGGCAGTAAAAGTGTCACATTTTGGGAATATTATCTCCGCAGTGTGTTGAAACCATTAGAAAGCCTGTTAAAAATCAGTGAACGTTTTAGGAAACGTGGAAGAAAATGAATGTTCCCTGGCGATGAATGGTTTGTCATCAACAGCATTTGTTGACACTCTGAATGTTCAATTTGAAGGTCGGGCGGAACAGGCAGCACATTAATGTGAGCGATGTGTAAACCGCCAGATCATGGGAGACCGCAAGTATGCAAATAATGACTCCTTCATAATGACTGGCCATAGTCAACACAGATTAGATTAAAAAGAAGAATGGAAGAATCCACCAAGGGAGTAGGCTAAGCTTTACATGTCTGCCTGTCTTTGACATCTCAAACAGGTTATTTATAATGTGTCTGACATGAAATGTCATCAAAGCACTTTCGATGTTTCGCTCCTGACATGCATGCACGGTTTCTTTGCCTAAGGACGGGCAAAACAAAACACCTGGGCGAGTCACGGTGTGTCTCAAAAGCCAGACGCCAGTCTGAGTCTTGTGAACGTGCCCTATTTAGTGGCTGCCGTGTCTGCTGTGTTAGGCATGGGATACTAATGCAAACGCCCTGATTTCTTTTGGTCATTTTTATCTCTACTTTTTCTCCCCTTAGCATAGCTCTCTGCTTTTACTGAATTCACACAGACACACATACAGTATGGTACACGCACAAATATAAGTCTTTGTGGAATGTATCCGGCTGTTAGCCTCTAAAATATTTTGTCCAGGATCTCTGTTTTCTGCTGGACTGAGGAGGTTTTTTTTCCAATCTTTTTTCCTTTTTTTTGAGAAACCACCGCAAGAGAGAGAACCAGTTTTACAGTTCACCAGGGTTGGTCTCGCATGTCAACTACACCCCATAAACCTGTCCTTGTTTTTTCTCTCGCGCTCTCTTTTTAAATTATTATTATTTCTGGAGAACACACAAGGCAGCAGCACTGTCGCTGCCTCTGGCGTCCATTTCCATACCACACACCCCATAAATCAGTCACAGATAATTAAATAGAAGTGATTCACATGCATTTTTCCTCCCTCCCTCTCTCTCTCTCTCTCTCTCTCTCTCTCTCTCTCTCTCTCTCTCTCTCTGCCTCTGCTTTCGTTTTTTCACCCCTCGTTTCTTTTCCTTCTCCTAGTGCTTAAAGTGTGACAAATAGCTAAAGTCACGGTCCATCCATTACCGGGGAGAATCATGATACAATCAGCACGGCATAAAACACAAGACCTAGGAAGAGCCCAGAATACATGATCATAAAGCGGTGTGATGACTGAGGCTTGCAGTCAGGCAACGTTTACGACCCAGCTCAGGGGAGGAATCCTGCCATTCCGGAATGGATGTCTTCTTCTTTCCCACCTTTGTAAACAAAAAGTTTCTGGCATAAATAAAATCAAATGAATATCCTTCCGCTGGTGACTAACTGTCACCCACGCCCTAGCCATCACCGTAAAGCCCCTCTCATGAGCAAGAGAGCCGTGACAGAAGGAGGGGAACACACTCTTTTGTTTTCTTTTCTACTTCAGAAAAGATGATGGCTTTACGGCGTGCCGTGTTGACCTTTTCAAATGCTTCTCTCACATCCACGGCCTTGGCAACACCTCTGGGCTTCCGTAACCTCCGAGGGGTGTGAGGAGGAGGAGGCATAGCATGACAGGGCCGTCCCCCTGACAGGGCCTCACTCTGGGTGTGTAAATCAGGGGATCACAGGGGCACGTCGGGCCTTCTCTGGAGGTGAGTGTAGCACCTCCATTGTGGCCCGCGGTCGGCCACTGTTATGCTAAGGAGCTGCGCTTTGATATGGCCATGCATAGGCAAACGCCTCCGGGGGTTGAAGGGGATGCTACAGGCCGTCCTCCTAACGGGAAACCTGCCCTTTTTTTTTTTTTTTTTACAAAACATCCTCGACAGGAAACAGCCATCAGTCATGCATACGCCAGAACAGCTGTTAGCAGCCCACTTCAAGGCCAGACATGAAAGGAGCAGTTCCCCGTTGTTTTGGGCCCTCCCTCGCTCCACTCATTCTCTTGCTCTTTTCTTTTGAGCCCTGTCTTCTCTTTCGAGTTCCTCCTGCCCACCTCCAGGTTTTCCTTTTGAGTTTCCTTCAAGTTCCTCCTCCGCCAAATGCCGCCCACGGAACGATCCTTATCCCAAAGATCTTCCCCTTCTTTTCGAAATAAATCAAGCTCGATTTCATTCACACGGTCCTTCGCAGCCTATTTGGGGAACGTCGCCACAAGGCGTTCAGAGTGAAGGCAAATATTCACTTTTCAAAGGCAAACAACACCTGCCCCAAAGCTGACAACAAACATTTGAACTCTTAAACAAACAGAGTGAATCTCACAAGTTCTTTATGGAGGAAAAAAAAAAGCTTTAATGAGCCTGACTCCGAAAACATTTTCTTTCTTTGGCTGAGTTTACCTGCACCACCCACATGATACCTCCATGGCCTCCAAGTGGCATGGTGGTGTGTCTTCTTACACAACACATCCAAACAGACACATAATAGAAACAGAAGGTCGATATATATAACTTCACACTTCAGCGTCTTTGAACATTTGCGTTTGCCTGTCCCAGAGATCTTTACAGGGTTTATTCATGCATTACGGGGCCCCTGTGTTGGTGATAAGTGACGAGCCACCCTAATAATGACAAGTCAAACAGTAAGGCTATTGACAACGGGGGAGGGGGGGAAAGTGAGTGACTCCATCCACAGTACCCTCCCAAGCACAGCTCAACTCACGGCTCCCTTCCCTCCCAACTGAGGACAAAATCGCATTAGTCTTTTCCATCAACGAGAGCCCCGTTGACAGCCACAGATAAGCCTTACCATGAGCTCTCCTCCCCGGACTAAAAGGGCTAGTCTAGTTCCACCCCGATTTACAAGCAAAAAAAAAAGTGGACGAGAAGGAAAGAGTAGAGAGATATCCCTACAAAAAAATCTTACATGAATGTTAAATTCGGCCAGCTGTCAGAGGAGTCCATTTTATCTTTGTAAGTACGCCTCAGACATCCCCTTGGATTATTATGTGCTGGAAGCTCAGCTCAGTCACGCTTCCGTCTGCCTGGGATTTTTGAGCTTTGACAGTAATGACGAGTAGGGCTTGTCCGGATGTGGCTTAGTTTTTATGACACTTGCATTATCTTTGATCATGCGCTCGTAAATCAAAATGACATGCTGTTGACAGGACCCAGAACGAGAGAAAAAAAAAGGAGGGGGAAGAAAGAAAGGAAGAAGAAAAAAGAAAAGAAAAAAAAAGGAAAAAAACACACACACAGCTCATTTAAGTTGTTGTAACAGTGTGTCTCCAGACTGCACCTACAGCCTACAGCTACTTACACACCATTATTAAGTTCATAGTCCCCGTGACGACCTGTTAGGTGAAGTGACGGGCAGGGGAGAGGGGTGGAGGAGGGAAGACAGGGGGAGGAAGGTCTCTCACTCTCTCTGTCTCTCTCTCTCTCTCTCTCTCTCTCTCTCTCTCTCTCTCTCTCTCTCTCTCACACACACACACACACACACACACACACACACACACACACACACACACACACACACACACTTACACAAGGCTGCATGAGTGAGCTCCTCCCGCCGACTCCCAGGTCAACAGTTCATGCATTCTGTCTTATTGTCATTTTTATTGCCGCCGTGCCAAAGCATCGTCAGCTTTCATGTGGCTTTCCAGGTGCTCTTTGTTTCAGCTACAGGCCTCTCTCACACAGCGTGACTCATTTGACAGGTATTGTTTATGCTCTCTGTTCTTTTTTTTTGCTATGCTCTCACTCATGGGTGCCGCGAGGGGGGGATAGGTGGTACAGATTCTAAGGGCCCAACAGCACTGACTGGGCCCTTGGAAGGATGCTGATAACATAATTTGTAATTTTGGGGGCCCAAAGTTTGAATCTTTCATGGGGCCCAACATGTTTAGCGGCGCCCCTGCTCTCACTCACATCCTCGTTCCATACCACCAACCAGCAAATGGCTGGCTGCTTATCAGTGTTCCCCGTTTAACATCAAAGCACCATGTTTTAGCCTCCTCAAATTAAAATCATTCTGATCTTTTTTCCATCTAATGTGAATGCAAATTTATTTTGAGGTACTCTTTTCCGGCGCTCGCCTAAATAGGAGAGGCATAAGTAATTATGTGAAACTTTTCCTTTGCTGTGTGTGTGTGTGTGTGTGTGTGTGTGTGTGTGTGTGTGTGTGTGTGTGTGTGTGTGTGTGTGTGTGTGTGTGTGTGTGTGTGTGTGTGTGTGCGCGTGTGTGTGTGTGTGTGTGTGTGTGTGTGTGTGTGTGTGTGTGTGTGTGTGTGTGTGTGTGTGTGTGTGTGTGCCATATACGTATATGAGCTTAAACTAGAAGGGTACTCATCAGATGTTGTAATCAGTATGATTCCATATTATCTCTCAAGATTAAAACAACAAAACAATTCACTTACTTGACATTGCATTTTCTCATTGTGAAGAGAGCTGAGTTGAAGAGTGCTGCTGAAAATTGTGCTCAGGCACCTTGGAGGGAGAGAAACAGGCATGTGGGGAGAGCAGTTGGTTAATTATTTAATGCATAACAGTGACTTTGTGATTATTGAGTAATCTGGTTTTCTTGTTGTTGCCCTGAGACAATGTGCCTGTCATGAATCATGATGTTGACAACCACAAAGTGACAGCAGCAATTCAAATCTAATTTATCCGACACACATAGCACGCTATTCAGGTTAACATGCCACAAATCTCTGCACAGAGATGGCAATTCTAAAATAAAACCATGCAAAATCAGTCGTTGAAATGTGCTGTTGCTTTTTTTTCTTGTGATATTTGAAGAGCATCAAAGATCTTTTTTCCCCAGACACAAGCTGTTCCAGTCTGACCATAATAAACCCTGTCAGCTTTCATTTTTAACTAATTAAGCCAATTCATTGCATAATTAAGTTAGCCAAATTACTCCCAATGACAAATCAGCCAGCAGTAATGTAATAAAGTCATTAACATTCCGCCACTGGAGGAGGCAGATGCGAATGAACATAGGCCGTTATTGTGCCGAGCCAGTAAAATGCATTATTCAGATTTTTTCTGAGTGACATTTATAAATGAAACTGATGAGATGAATTAGCAGCCCTGACATTTCAGCTGATGTAATGTACTTCCCCCTGCCCAGACATGTCAAACTGCATCCAGTTGGTGATGCAGGTGTGGCCAAGGGAGGCTATGAATGCCTGTCTGGTTACAACAACACATATAACCCAAGTTAACAGGCCTGGTTGACAATTTAACAAGATGACGTTCCAGTCACTAATGCTACAAATAATATAAATAATAGCTCATGCTGCTGCTTTAAAGAGGTGGAGAGTATTCGAAGGCAGCTTTGAAAGAATGCGTAAACCCCGCCCCTGTTACAAACACCGCCCATCTGATTAGAAATGCCGAGTGCCCTGATTGGTGCGCGGCGTTGCGCTTTGAAGTTCTACCCTCAGATCTTTGGTGTGTGTAGTAAGTAGCAGGTCTTCGGTGTGTGCTGTACGTCGCTGAGTGTACGGAGATGAGGAGAGAGTCTGGTCAGCTTGCACATCGACCTAAGGAATTGTGAATGTTTGCGCCCTGCTAGTTTCTTTTTTGGATATAATTGGCGCAAATAATTTTCAATAACATATTTTTCAACGGGTGATATTTGTCACGGATATATTGTTTTCCTCAACACTGTCTGTCACTGGAGACAGCGGTCATCTCGGGTGAGCGAAAACGACAGAATCGGAACGGAAAGTATCTTCATAATACGGACTTTTTTTTGGCTTGGATGTTAAGCTTTCCCGTTTGGATTTAAACTGAACACAGACTGGAATATGTCGCTTTTGATGACTTAACAGTCATTGCCGGTTATTTATAAATGTTATTTGAATTGCACCTCATCCCCAACCACCGCCCTCGGTACGCGCTCCGCCTGGCTCCAGATGAGCAGTTCTCCTCTCGGATCTGAAGTCAGTTCACGCAGTCGGAGCCCAGAGAGCGTTGAGAATATCCCTGTCGGCGGTAGTTTCACCCGTAAATTTTGGACACAGAAGTCCTTGGGCACAGCTTTGGCACCCTCGGATCCTTTACGCCAAGAAAAGAGACTACCCATCCGGATTCTTAAAATGTTGACCGCTCACAGTCACATACTTCACCCGGAGTATTTACAACCTCTTACTTCCGCACCAGTAAGCATAGAGGTAAGGGCATGTTTTAATTTCCATACATTTTAAGAATATCACACATATCAGGGTTTTTAGTATTTAAATATGTGTAACCCGCCATTACAAGCATTATTGTTTTTGTGTAGTTTGGCGACTCCGCTTTGCGCATTGTAGATATAACTTGGAACACGTCCGGTGCCAAATGTACATGTGCCGCACCCGATGCAATTGATCACTTTTTAATCTGTAATACGATTGTTGTGTACCGGGGAGTTCCCTATGAAGTTGGAGTCACTATTGAGTGGTTATTGAGACCATTTGAAATCCAGTTTACGGTAATCTCAATTGCGTAAATGGACAACAATAGCTTCAAAGTCCACTGGCAGGACGCGCTAGATGCTCCACATCGTTTATCATCAGTCCGTTACACGGAGTGTTGATATGACTATTTGTCCCTTTCCGCCCTGAAATATCAATGTTAATGCCAATACATCTTCTAATCTTGTGGAGTAGAAAAAATGGTTAACTCTCAAAGCACAAGTAGTAGTATAATTACAAAATCATTAATATTTCTACGTTGTAATAAACACGTTTATAATGCTCTCTTTCCCCCCTTTCCTTCTTTCTCGTAGCTGGATGCCAAAAAGAGTCCTCTAGCCCTGCTGGCCCAAACCTGTTCACAGATCGGAAAGCCAGACCCACCTCCATCCTCTAAACTTGCTTCCCTCAGCTCTAATGGTCACAGTGACAAAGACTCCAGCACACGCTCCTCTGGGTCGTCCATCAAATCAGGAGACCAGCACCAGTCCCTGGACGACAAGTCCAGCTTCAAGCCCTACTCCAAGGCAGGTGGTGGCAGTGGAGAGTGCCGCAAAGACGGACTCCTGAATGGTGGCATGTCGGACAAGGCTGGTTTTCGGGTTCCCGGAGGCAGCAGCGGCGGTACAGTCACGTGCCCCTCCTTCCCTCCCCACGCCACCTCGCCCCGCACCAGCTCCCCCCCTCAGCACACGCCGCCCCATGCACACCATCGGCAGCAGTCCCAGCCCTCCCCCACCATCGCCACCGGCCTCACCCTCAGCCAGAAATCCTCCCACGCACAGTCCCAGTACACAGACTCCTCCAAGGCTGCTGGCGACCCGAGCTCTGGGGACAGTGGGAGTGGCGGCAGCAACAGCAGCAGCGGTGGTGTGGTGAAGAAAGAGCCTGAGCAGCAGCCGCAACACAGCAAGGCCGACCGACTGGACCATGCACAGATCGCCAACTCCAGCCACGCCAGGGCCAGTGCCAACTCCAGCAATGCCAGCTCGGCCGCAAGCCCGCAGCCGGACAGCAAGGCACAGGACGCGCAGCTCGCCCCCCAGTCCGGCCTGCCCGGCGCCGGGCACGTGGCCCCCGTCTCCCCCTTCAAGCCGGGACACTCCGTCTTCCCCCTGCCCCCTTCCTCCATGGGCTACCACGGCTCCATCGTGGGAGCGTACGCCGGCTACCCCTCGCAGTTCGGGGCGGGCATGGCCGGGCTCCCAGGGAAGCACCCTAGCTCCAGTCCACTCACGGGTGCCTCTCCGCCATCCTTCATGCAGGGCCTGTGTAGGGACCCGTACTGCCTCACCTACCCCAACGCCCCGCACCTGGGCGGCAGCAACTGCACCACGTGCGTCCACGACCCCTCCACCCTGAAGTCCGCCGGCTTCCCCCTGATGTACCCGTCGCATCACCTGCACTCGCTGCACCCCAGCGCCCTGGCATCGGCGTCCGCCGGCGCCACGCACTCCCTCTCGCACCCGCTCTACACCTACGGCTTCATGCTACCCAGCAACGAGCCGCTGCCACACGCCTGCAACTGGGTGTCGGTGGGCGGCCCGTGCGACAAGCGCTTCGCCACCTCCGAGGAGCTGCTGGCGCACCTGCGCACGCACACGGCGCTGCCGGGCGGTGTGGACGGCAGCAAGCTCCTATCAGCTGCCGCCGCCGCCTCCGCCTACCAATCGTCCGTCTCCTCGGCCACCTCCTGCCACCTCCACCTGCCGCCGCCCACCAGCCCCGGCGGCGCCCTGCCCGCCTCCTACTCCCTGCGCGGCTCGCCCAGCCTGAGCCTGGCGCGCTACCACCCCTACGCGGGCAAGGCCCATCTGCCAGGCGCGCCGTCCCTGCCCCCCATGCACTCTCTTCCGGGCTCCTCGCCCTACTACTCGCCGTACTCCCTCTACAGCCAGAGACTGGCCTCGGCCTCGGCCCTGGGGTACCAGTGACCCGCCGGCGGAAATTGCTTGCTATCGAGCTGAGCAGAGCAGAGCAAATCGGCATGGACAGACTCCTAAAGGACAGACTCCAGTGACTGCTGATGAAAAAAAAATTCACCTGCTCGCCCGCCCGTCTGCCTACCTGCCAGACACAAGCCCCATGAATGTGCACAAGCTGGCTTAGGTCCGACTCCACAATATGCCCTTGCCCAATGCCTCAGTCAAAACACAGTAGGGCATAGGGTTCGGAAAGCTGATTCATCTGCGTGGAGTGTCCATAGAGAGGCCTGTTCCTGTGGCCCAGACTGCTGCCCCATCGCAGCGAGTGGAGGACAGAGACAGCAGAGAGATATATTCAATGCAGGAAGAAATTGGAGATGCAAAGAAAGAAAAAAGACGAGTGCTGTTTGTCCAGATAGGTCAAAGACTGACACTCAGAAAATGCAGCACTATGTCCGCAGGTTTATTTGAAGAGTGCGCCCCCCTCCCTTCCCCTCTACGTATCTTTGTCCTGGACTGAAGAGAACTGAGATTATGTATTTATTATTTTTTTCTGAGCGCTTGGCTTTCAACTTGGAAGAAGTTTAAGTACACACCCCATTATCATTCTTGCTACAATAATCATTTATGAATATTATTACGGTCATCCAAACAAGCCTTTGAAAAAGATTTCATGGTGAGGTGATGTTCACAGACTTTTTTCCAACACTTTGACTTCAGTACGTTTTTTTGTTTTTGTCTGTTTGTTTGTTTTGTTTTTTTCCGTTCAGTTCTTTGCTGTTCAAGTTCCTTTGAAGAAATACCCTTGCGCATGTCATCAATGGCAACCGGAGTGTTCATGAAAATAAAATTGCCATTTATTTTGTACAGTCAAAAAAGAATAAAAAACAAAAGATGTGATATATTTTCTATTGTAATGGGAGTTTGCAGGTTGGGATGGCTCACACAAAAATAGGACAATTGTGACAAGAGGAAATTAGAATATAAAAATGTAGCGATGGCAGAGCTATCCATTTACCTGAAAAAGTCTTATTTTGTGTAATAAATGACACTTGGTTATATTTAAAGTCGTTGCTTCCGTTTTCTCTTTGTTATAGCCGCTTCTCATGTTCAATCTTACAATCTTTTCCCCTTTACTGACATTTAATTACGAAGTAATACATCCACATTTGCAGAGAATTGTGACTAGTTGTTGTCTAAGTCTTCCGCTCTCGCTGCTATCCTGAAAAGAGACAGGCTTTATTCTCGTGCAGCATTATCTTGACAGAACTGATGACTGTATGCATATGGGAGCCCTCAGTCTTACATTTAAGTGTTTAGGACAAGAGATAATTACCCAAGGGAGCCCTATTCTCAGTCTCACTTGTCTGATGGATTGCCCCTACAATACAAAGGCCAAGATGACAATGGAAAGCTGTTAAGCGAAGAAATATTAGTCCAATTTCAGGCTCTGGCCATTATAAAAAAAAAGGGGGCCCTGGGTTTTTGTGACCGGTCACAAACGGAATGCCTGGTGGGTGTGGATGCCAATTCAAGCCAGTGAATTAAACACGCTGGGCTTGAATTATGTCCGCGGCCATGCATTCGTCATCGGGCGCACAATGCGTGTCCAAGCTCCACAAAAGACAGAGGAGGAGCCCCTGTCCCCGGCATACAGTCCCAGAGTCTGTGCAAGGGTGCTTTATATCTCTCATGCTGCTGAATAGTGCTGGCTGACGGGGTCTGCAGTCAGCACTCTGGAGGGTGGGCTTGGATACCATCCTCCTACTCCACCAGCCCCCCCTCTGCCAACCTCCTTTCCACCCTCCTTCACACCCTTCTCAAAAACCCACATTATCCTCAGCACCACCCTCAGCACCACCCGTCAGCACTCCAGAGGGTGGGGCTGGATCTTACACCCCTCCAACCCCCCACCTCCACTTCTCTGCCAAAAGCCTTCCACTCTCCGCAGCCCTCTCCAACACCCCCACTACCCTCACCACCGGCCGCCATTGCAGCAGGCCCCCGCGTGCCCTGCGCACCCCCCGCTCTCCGAGTTCATTAGCACCCCGCCCAGGACAAGAGCCAGCACAGGTGTCACTTGACAGGGCCATTAAC
>NC_085859.1:19816099-19908599 GCF_034702125.1 Engraulis encrasicolus
ACTACACCACTGAGATACAGTAAAACAAATTGTAAAGTTACTTACATGTGTAAGGCCTAGGCCTACAACTTCAGCTTATTGTTCTGTTATTGTAAAAATCAAAAACAAATCTTTGTGGGCCAACCTAGTGGGCCAGGTAAGAGTAGGGCCCTTGAGAGAGGGGGGAATCAAGGGCGCAGCAGTTTGGTTTGGTGGATTACTGACAACACACGTGTCGAACAGCAGGTGCTGCCTGGCTCTCTGGCTCCACTTGAACCATCTGGAGACTGTTCCGTTCTCTGACAGGTAAGGTGGCTAGTTAGCTTAAACTGTATGCTGCTAGTGCAGTGTGCATATTTCCCCGCCGAGTCAAGCGGGATTGTCTGTGTATTTGGCGATAAATGTCGCACAGTTGATCAGATATCGCATATGATTTCAGCAACTGGCGTTAGTTAAGTTAAAGGTGCTTGCTCTCTGTGCATGCTAAAAAGCTAATCGACTAGCAGTAGTTAGCTTCATTTCAGTGAGCTCCCCAACTAACATGAATTTCACCCTTGATGCAGCTAGCCAGTTCTCAATGTAGCATTAGCGTCAACAGAAAGTCAAAGGCAGCCTAGTTTCCGACATCAGTTGTAATGCATTGGGCTGCCCTTTTCTGTTGAAGTCTGAAGGCGGATTGTCTGCCAGTGACCGTCTGAATTTCAATTCAGTTGTGTATTTTGGCATTGTATTCTTTGCTAGCGGATTTAGCTAAATTTAGCGATAACCACGGCGGAGATAGCCAAGAAGCAGCTTACAAAAGCTCAATGCACAGCGCCTTCAAGTCAGTGCAGTCTCTCGTTGTAGCAGAGTTGCTACATTATTGCCAGGTGTAGCGCGCGGGCATTCCATCAACCTGAACCGAAGTTGTCAGCTGTTTGTGAATGATGTTTTGATGCTGTCGTGCGGGCAGGGAGGCGTTCCGAGAACTTGTCATTGCGTGCCATCTACCAACAATTAACGTAAGTTAACTGTTACCGAAGGGTGTCCGATTCTCCCTTTCCTTGTGGTAAATCCGCTTATCTAGACCACAAGCAAGGTCAATACTTACTTAGTCAACACGGAAATAAGGGAGAATAGCGCTTTACATAACGTTAACATCAGCCTACTTTGTGTTTAGTTTCCCTCCTCATGTCGCACTCGGGATGCACCCTCGATGGGTCACCAAGCTGACCAAATTAAAAACTCTGAAAGGATGGTAGGACTTTTGTGGAACGTGTGGTGATGGTGTTGTCAGTGTTGTAACCAGTAGATAGCCTAGGCCTACAGCCATGTTGGTGGTCAATGCCATGATCAATGCCTCATGTATTCTAAATCAATCTTATTCGCAGGATGACAGCGAGTGCAGTCTTGTCGGCTGTCCTAGCTATTGGAATAACAGCACTTTTCTCGGCCGTTCACAAAATAGAGGAGGGGCACATCGGAGTTTATTACAGGTAAGGTAATGCTGTTTATGGTGCATCTTTTGATCCTCTTACTGAGGTACCAGAGCCTTCCTTTCACTTCCTCTGAAAATGGACCAAATGTTTGATTCTTCTTCTTTTTCTTCCTGATGTGCCAGTGCTTTCCATTAATTTGCAATGCCATGAAATGTTGCCATGAAATGCCTCTTGACTGTGATGAAATATATCTGTGTGCCATTGCAACAGGGGAGGTGCACTGCTGACCACGACTAGCAGTCCCGGCTTCCACCTTATGCTACCTTTCATCACCAGCTTCAAGCCTGTACAGGTGAGAGAGAGAGAGAGAGAGAGAGAGAGAGAGAGAGAGAGAGAGAGAGAGAGAATGCTAGTCTGCTGGGTAAGCTTATGAAACCCCCTTGTGTGTGTGTGTGTGTGTGTGTGTGTGTGTGTGTGTGTGTGTGTGTGTGTGTGTGTGTGTGTGTGTGTGTGTGTGAGTGAGTGAGTGAGCGAGTGAGTGAGTGAGTGAGTGAGACACACTGCTGGTTAAGCTTATGAATGACCTCATGACACCAGAGTAAATATACAGGAATGGTATATGTTACATGATTTGTGTTGTAAGCTGCTTTGGGGTTTGACTTCACTTTGCAGACTACTTTACAAACGGATGAAGTTAAGAATGTACCATGCGGCACAAGGTATGTACTACTACACAGTGCACCACAGATGTAATATGGACTAGTAATACTACAATGCCATTGAGTGCAGGGGCGCCTGCAGACTTGACCAGTAAGGTACGCACCAACCCCCCCAAAACACCGGAGAAATGACAGCGGACCATGACACCAGAGGAGGAAAAAACACAAGATTGGAGTATAGTCAGTATGTCTGGGGTGGTTTTCTTAATCAATCGCCAGTTTTTCTTATTGCTTTAGGCTAGGAAACTTGTTGACGTTGACAAGGTAGGCCTATACGGTTTTGAAAACCGTTTGGCTATTTTGGCTATATTGGCGTTTCACTTCTAGGTGCAGCCATAAATACGCTTACGATTAGGCTTACTATTTTAAAAAAAACCTGCGACATTGAACTGCAGCCACTTCCCCGACTATGCTACTACGAAGGCTTGCATGCAGTTGTCGCTCGTGCATGGGGATGAAACAAGTATGGCAGACGCCATATCATTATACAACTTTTCAAGCGTTATTTTCGACTCTGGTAGAAAGTTGGCGCAGAGGTGTCTGCTGCAGCATGAATGAAGTTCACGTCACAAACATGGCTGAGCTGGGACCATAAAAAGCCCGGGCACGTTGTGCAAGAAAAGACAGAAAGCGACTATATCAGCCTATTAACCCACCGGGGAATGCAGTGGATGTTAGTCCAGGCTGATCAGAAATGCGCAATAGAGACAGAGCACAAGAACCACCGACGCACTCGCACACAAGTCGCAGAATGCTGTTCATGTCAGCAAACGGGAAAATGTGCGCAATACGCATTAGAAACACCCAACTGCATGTCATCAAAACATGCAGAATTGCTTTAGAACTAATGCTTTTCCGAACATTATGTATTTTCGTAGCACACATAGCTATAACCAGCTGTCAGTGCTGCCGTCCGAAGCTAGTACAAAGGAAAGTTCCGTACCTCTCGTAAAACCGTCTCTGTAGAAAGCCACAATACACAGAACGGTAACCAAAATACTTTAGGAAATATGACACCAGAAGCAAAGTACCCTACAATATTTGCCGCGGCGGGCTCAGTGATGAATGAAACAGCTTAGCCTACCTGTACTGCTACCATCCAATGCCTTCTTGTTAGCCCACATGACAACTGTTTTTGGCAACGATTGAAACTTGTCACTTTCAAGACATTAACTTCGGTTATTTGATTTTTCTGCCATCAGCGACGCCACAACATATGTGTTATTCCAAGTGGGAAATTGAGAGCTGTCTTTGCTAACTATAACTACTAGACTTAAATTTGCAGGCTATGTCTGACTGGAGGTAGCCGGCCGCTCAAGTTAGAATTCCGCTGATGGAACTAGAACTTGTTACTGTATCTTTTTTTTTCAGGAACGCGCGAGTTTTACGCACAGAAGCAAAAAGCAGGCTATCTGCCTTTGTAAATTAATGGTGCCCAACCATAGTCTCTGCTCTTTAATTTGCTTCATGCTGCTTCTTCTCATATAATATGTTGCATTGTCACAACATTCATAGAAGACACAATAGGCGTAATATTTATTTAAAAAAAAAAAAAAAACTTCCTCCACTGGTGAAGGTACGCACAGTGCGTACGGCCGTACGGCTCCAGGCGCCCTTGCTTGTGTTAATATGTCATTACAAGTTACTTACATTTGCAACGTTTTGTTCTACAGCGGGGGTGTCATGATTTATTTCGATCGCATAGAAGTGGTGAACTACCTAGTGGCTACAGCTGGTAAATAGTCTTTTGTTATTTTGAGAATGTAGAAATGTGTTTCACAGATTTTATAATGTTCTGAATTTCAGTGTGTAGCATGATATTGGTATGTCAACGGGAATCAAGAAGACCTTTCAGTGTTGCCTCATACTTGAAGGACTGTTCATCTGTTTTTCTACAGTGTACGATATTGTTAGAAATTTCACAGCGGACTACGACAAAGCCCTGATCTTCAACAAGGTCCACCATGAGTTGAACCAGTTCTGTAGTGTGCACACACTACAAGAAGTTTACATTGGCCTTTTTGGTAAACTCACTAATTTTACACCTTTTTTTCTCGATGATGGGATGGATTAATTCATAATTGCATCAGAAATGTGTTTTTAGGTCAAGTTGGATTGAAACTGCCTCTCTAAATTATAGTGATGCAGCTGTGTATTAAAAACATATAATGACTACTCTCGTATCTAAAATTACTTCTCTTATCTACAGTATGATAATGACTAATCATATTTAAGCTCTCTAAACTAGATCAAGTGTGCAATTCTCGAAACCATAGTTGCTAACTACGGTTAACTACTTTGTGGTGTGCAATGCAATTTCACATTGCCAACTACCCAAGTTGCTAACTGACTAACAACTGCACTGTCAAGAAACATACCCCTGAACTCCACATCATAGTTGACGTGTTGTTTCATTGCACGTGATGTGCGTCTCCTTTCCTCTTTCCAGACCAAATAGATGAGAACCTGAAGATGACCCTGCAGGAGGAGATCACCAACATTGCACCCGGCATCATCATTCAGGTCAGTTGACCCTCGGTTTACTTATCTAATTAAACACAATTTAACCAAAGAGAAGATGACTGAAAGGGAATGATAAAGGTCTATCATTATAAAGGTTATCTATAGTAGATAACACTATTATATGTTCCCAAACAAAGTTCAATAACACTACCTTGTGCCATTAAATGTTGTTTGGGAGCGTAGAACAGAACTGCAGACCTTAATAATTTCCTTTTTGTTACACAATGTTTCCATCTTAAGACCTTCATCAGGTACATTTACCTGATGAAGATCTAAAACAGAAATGTTGTGAATAATGTTACTGCACAACGGTCAGTGTGTGGGACTTTTTTTTCTGTTTTTTTCTTACCTATGGGTCATGTCCAACTCACTTGTCAGGTCATAAGGCAGGGGTCCCCATGCGGCCTGCCAAGCCCCTTTGACCAGCCCTCCACCTCTCTGCACCTCACCATTTGAACTGGCCCAATCACTCATAAACTGTTAATCACCATATTTTTCTAACCTTTCCTTGATATTTTTACTTGGTTATTAGATATTAAAAGGAATACCTGTGGTATTTCAAATTGAAAAACATGTTAAGTACTCACTTCTTTTGCAAATCACTTGTAATGATGAACTATTTTGTGCTGGAAATTATGGCTATAACAGGCAGTGGCCTAGTATACAGCCCACATGATTGATCCCGGCCCCCAATCACAGTCAGGAACGATAATGTGGCCCCCAGAGAAAAAAGTTTGGGGGCCCCTGTCATGAGGTGTGCGAAAGAATCACAAGTTGTGGTTATTTTTAGCTAACAGGCAAACTGACACTATATCAGTGTAACCAACCTACTAACTACACAACTACACCTTCCACATAGGTGCCGTTTCCACGTAGCTGGATATTTTTATATGTGGATATTTTTTTCCTCCTGTTGTATTGGTTTTGCATTGGTTTTGGCCTTCCGTTTCCACGTAGCAGATATTTAAAATCCAGGTATAAAAAGCAGCAGAAAAAAATATCCTGTTTAGGGGGCTGAAACGCATTCTTTACAATGGAGGATTTATTTTTATCCACATGTTGTGTTTACACCTAACAGGAGAAAAAAAAATATCCTGGTAAAAAATATCCTGCTATGTGGAAACAGCACCTCAGTAAGTAAATGTAAATTGAGAGGGAAAAATGTCTGTATTTGGTTAAGTTACTTTGCCTTACCAGAGATTTTTGAAATGTGCACACGCAGCAGTTTACAGTTGCAGATTACAAATTTTGCTGTAGTTGGTAGAACAAAAAAAATGTTGTATCAGATCCTGAAGATCTTCTTGAGGTACATACATACTGCCAGACAGGCTAACTGTTTCAGACACTACAGAGGCAGACTGATGAGGATGGGGGCTATTGCAATGGACCTTTTCATTCTTTAGTCAGACTTACAAAAATCTGTACTCGCTGGTACCGGTATGTGAAATGGGCTTTTCATATATTACAGTTGTCTATTGCATCAGAACTGACAAATAGTTTCTCAGCCCTGCCCAGATCCGTCGACAGGGCCATGTGTACTGAGCCATGCAAGACAGGTGGTCAGCAGAATTGGGGGCCCATTACATTGTATGTGTTGAAGTGGGTGCCCTTTCAAATTGTTTCGTCCTGGGCCTGCCAAAGGCAGTCAACAGCAGCACTGGCCCTGTCTGTGTTTCAGCCAGTGTCATTCTCAGTCAGTGAGACGAGCAGTTCCTCTGAAACTCTTAAGGTGGTGCTGTAGGATCGTGAAGAGCGAGGCAGCTCCTTTGGGGCGTGCAGTGTTTCTTTTGTGGTCATGTCAACCAGAGGTGCATCTTGCCACCAGGCAAGGCAGGCAGCCGCTTGGGGCCCCCAAGCCCCTAGATAGTGAATAACAGCCCACACTTTACCACAGTAGTGGCGATTTTGGTTAAAATATTCAGTCTTTTGCATTTTTGCTTGGGGCCTCATCTGATCCTAGAATCGCCTTTGATGTCAACCACAACGTTTTTTGTTTGTTGTTGGGTTTTTGGGGTTTTTTTGGCGGGTGGGTTGGAAATGTGATTGTCTGATTAATTCGATGGTCTGCTTAATTCGTTATGCCATGTGAATGTCCTCAGCGAAAGTGTGGTGTCGCCAAGAGTCTGCAATTATGTGTTGTGGTTAGCACAGCGATAAGTTATTTTGGGAATTCTTCAGGAATGCAGTTAAAACTTGCAGTGATTTTAAGTAACACTGACTTTGATCACAAGTAATTAGCACTTAAATAAGTGATGAGAAGCGGTTTACCATTGTTTTGTAATATTGCTGCATTTGCACAATAATGTTAATGCGGCCTCACTGCAACAGGAGACACTCCCAGGAGTCTAGTTGCTATCCAAGCCCTTAGCAATACAAAGCAGACATTTTGACTTTGTGTTTTCAGTTAAGTGCTCATTGTTGAATTTGTAATTCAGCGAGCATATGGTTTTGATGAACAAAAAGCTATAAACATTTATGAGCTTGCCAAGTTAGCTCTCCAGTGTAATGCAACAGGCCACAATTAGCAGGATCGGCTTTGTTCTCTGTAATATACATTCTCTCTGCTTCTTTAATATGTCTGCTCATGCACTGCCAGCCAGCCATAATGTAATGCACCGTAAACTAAGCATGTATGGAAATGCATTATA
Source organism: Engraulis encrasicolus (assembly GCF_034702125.1). Classification (NCBI taxonomy): domain Eukaryota; kingdom Metazoa; phylum Chordata; class Actinopteri; order Clupeiformes; family Engraulidae; genus Engraulis; species Engraulis encrasicolus. The sequence continues at coordinate 19,823,387 of NC_085859.1, forward strand.
TAAGTCATTACCTATCTGTCCACAAGTGTGTGTGTGCATGTGAATGTGCGCCTACTAATACACACAGCCCTTTCAGATCGACTCTTTGTTGAGGACTGAAAGATTTTAGTCAGACGTAAAGTAACATTGTTGCCCATTTTGACCTCATGGGCCAATTCTGTATGTAGTACAACTTTTTACTATCTGTCTGTTTGACCGACGTTATGTTAATACCAGGTACTGAAACCGCAAACTGCCATATTCTCACACGATGACTATTAAAGGTGCATCGTGTAATATTTTTAGTAGTTCATTCCAGAATTCATGCTGCCCATTCACAAATGTTACCTTTTTAACAAATACTTACCACCACCATCAAAATCTAATTATTCATTATGACTGCATTTATCATGCATGAAAAAGGGGATCTTCTCCATGGTCCGCCATTTAGAATTTCCAGAAATAGACATTTTGCAAAACTTACTTTGTATCAAACTGTACTTTGATCATACTAGTAAATACTAGTTTATTACTCTGTAAATATTCACGAAAAGATCAAATTCGGCAATAGACAGCACAATTTCAATGAGAAGCATAGTTGCAATACCTATTCTGGCCACAATCTTACACAATGCACCCTTAAAGATCCTGTGTGTTGGGATTCACCATCTAATGTTTAAATGGTCTAAATCACGTAGGAAGTCATACTGCTCTGGAGTTTCCTTTTTTTCTTGCATGTAATGCAACTACAGTATGCTAGCTTTGGGGGTAGTGAAGCATATATAAATGACCTCCTGGGCCATCTCAGTGAGGGATCTCTCCTGTCACTTTACATACAGTCACTGTGACTTTCAATGAGAGAAACTGGTTGTTGTGGACCAGATGTATTTTCAAGATGATGGAACTGAAACACCGCTACACCACTCCTAATGATTTACCTGCTGCATATGGAAGTGTGAAGGAGTAATGACACCAGTACATATGGAAGCAGTCAGAAATAGACAGAAATGCAACAAATTGTGGTTTGCAATAAAATGTCAGCTCTTTACAATGTAACACTGCAGAGTCGCTCCAAAGTGGAGTCTTCTTGACTTATTGTTTTGAATCAGACATTTGGTAATCGTAGATTTTGAAGTGCGTGCATGTAAATCCCCATTGCGTGGCCTTCCTTACATAAATCTCTCAATAAATGTACACATGAATCATCTCCGGATTATAAACCTCTGGATCCGTGAACAGTTCATCAGATTTTGAGCTTAATACCACTTGGACATGCCCTGCACCATTAACCCCTACGTGTTTCTGGTCCTCTGTCATATTCAGTAATGTCGCATAACCTATGTGCTTTTAGTTAATTTGATTTGATTTGTACACAACATGGGATGTAATGGTGTTTTCATTTCTGTCAATGCACAATAGAAGAATTTTGCCTTTGCACGTGTAATAATGCATAATGGGTCACCAACATTTTGCTGATTACAAAATTTCACTCTGATAGTGCAGTAACATGTCAGATCAGCTTATTAGCAAATTGCTGATTAATGGGTGCAGTTATCCAAAATCACAGTTTTATTTTGTCATGAATAAGGACAATCAAGGCCTATCATCTCTATCATCATCATCATCATCAAAAGGGTCTTGTCTGTGCACAGCTGCGCTCTTCCCGTAAAACCTCTTCTGCCAGAAATCAGGGGCTGTGTTTATTTGCTTGAAAGCAAGTTTGGCAACTTTTGCTTCTTCTGTAATGCTTGTTGGCTGTTGAAATGGTGTGAAAATGATGGGCCACAATGGTATTTTTGAGAACATCCGAAAATCCACTCACAGGGTGATGCCCTCCCTCAATTGTGTCTGCTCCTTATGCGTGTGTGGCTCTGTTGTCTTTTGCATAACTAGCTTAATTCAAAATTGAGGTTTAATTTTAAAACCGCCATAGAATGAACCACTCCTTCACTCGTCAGTTCTCCCTTTTTTTTCTCCAACCTGCCTTTTAGATGCAAATACTTAAAAAAATATATTTATTTTTTTCTAACCTGTACTTTTTTCTTTTTTCCTATTTGGGACTCTCCGAGCAGGGGCATTTTTTCATTGACCATGAGTTCTTGAATTCATGTGTGTTGACCACAAAATGCATCGTATCCTTCTACTTAAGTCCTCCTGTAAGTCACAGGTGTTGTTTAAAGCCGGCGTCCACCGACATGCCCTTCTCATAGTCCATGCTGACATAAAAAATGTTGTTTAACTCCCCTCGCAGTTTGAATGTTTTTCATCAGAGTTGTTTTGGCACAGCTCACTAATGTACCGGTCCATGAGCGGGCTCACTGCCCTTGGAGACACAGGTTCAAATCCAGCCGGGTAGGGGTGTAAATCACAGCCTTCATGACGATACGATATGGTATCGATTTCTTAAATCAGGGATTCGATTCTTTTTCGATACTTAAGAATTCCCCACGATACGATGCGATTCGGTTCGATTAGATTATTTTATTTCCAATTACTTTTCCACTACTATTGTGTTATGGAGCTAGGGCATTGCACAGGGGCCAGCGATTCGATTCTTAAGAAAGCCCCACAATACGATGCGATTCGATTAAATCGCCGGCCGATACTTCCGATACGTCGATACATTTCGATTTTATTTACATCCCTACAGCCGGGCCTGGGCCATATCCGAACCACACCCCATCTCTCTCCCACTAGTTTCCTATCTGTTCACAACTGGAATTTTATGCAGTTGTAACGTGTTGGGGAACATTCAGAAAATTATGCCATACTTTGTTAGTTGTATTTGTCATACAACTAATGAATATGGAACTGGTATCACATGTTGTGACAGTGTTGCTGCCATCTGTGTGATTTCGGCATCTGCACAGCAGATTGTTGCTTGTATGCAAAACATGCGGTAGACTCTAGAGCAGGGTTTCCCAAACTGGGGTGCGTGCACCCCTGGGTGTCCGCAGCCTGCCATTAGGGGGTGCGCGAACTGAATAGAGCAATGGTGAATATGCGTGTTTTATATCTAGCATTAATAAATATTATTTTGTTTTTATTTTTATGGTGAATTGTATGCTGGAAGGTTCCATCTGAAGTGCAATTTCATTCCTTGACTATTGAAAAAGAGGATTCCCCAAAAGGATACAATACATAATGTGCAGTGAATGCGCAGTAAATCCATACTTGCGTGGCCATCAGCACACCATAAATTCGCTTGGGGGTGCGCGAACCACATTGAAATGTACAAGGGGTTGCGCAGGGAAAAAAGTTTGGGAACCACTACTCTAGAGTATACCACTACTGTGGCTAATACCACTACTGCATATTTTCATTGGATTCATTGCTTGTACATTCATTTCCAATTGTTAGTTGATTTAATTACTAAAAGAGTGGCAGAAGCTGTGGTTGTACCACCTGATGTCTGCTACAAAAACACCAGTGACTCACATGTCTCTCATTACTGCAATGCTGAATGGAGTGAGTGATGGCCTCAGTTGCCTGGTGTTTCTCTCAGTTGCTGGTTCCTTCTGAGATGATTTAAAGGACAGGCATTATTTTCGTGGATCAGACAGAAATGACCCCATATCTTCTTTCATATGCCCTCGGCTGCTACAAGCACATAAACTCATACCCTCAAACTTACACCCCAATGCAATGTTAATTGACCTAGTGTGTTCCGATAGTTGCGATATGAAATGAAACTATTATCACAATAAATTGTGGGTCATATCAGTGCAAGAGCATCGTGTAATGTCTGTGTCTCCAGTAGACTTGTGAAGAAGCTCACCTCTGATGTGAGTACATACTGGGCGTCGACTACACAAGGAACACAAGGAGCACAAGAACACAACAAAGTGCCAAGTCAAGTAGGAGTGGGGGTACAGACTGTAGGGACCGATTGTCAGACATACTGCTGCTTGGTGGAGGACAATGCGTCTTCACACAAAACAAGTTACATAAGCCAGACCCCTCCCAATGACTGATCGGCTGCCTGCCCAGTCCAGCCCCGAATGCTTTTTTTTCTGGCAGCCAAAGTGGAATGGAACACAAAGGTTGTTAACAGATGGGGGTCATCCACAAACGACCAAAGGCTTCAGTAAAGCGACATGGGGAGCAGACTGGGGGTTCCAGTCCCGGAGCAGAATAAAAAGAGTGACTTCCCAGAAATGCTTTTTAAAAGAAAGCCTCCCTCATTTCTTTAACCGTTTCTTTTTCACTGGACTTCATTAAAACACTGAATCCTGATTTTGCAAAACGGGGCATTATGTTTGAAGATGCCTTCCAGTAATCACCCCCATGATCGGTCTGAATCACGCTGTGAAACCTCACAACATGAAGGGTAATTATCTACCCATTCAGTTTGTCATCTGTAATTGAATGCTAACAAGACCATTAAAACTCCTTCCCAGCTGGCATTGATTCGGTGTTCCAAATTCTGGCACTTACCCTGCTAAGATACTTGCCTCGGTTTTAAATAGGAAGTTGCCTTGGCTAAACAGGAATTCATGGCAGCATTATAGCATTGGTGACTTTGTCGAGTAGCTGCCCATCAACTTTGACTGTTTGAATGCTAAATGACTAATGGTCAGGTTGTAGTCTCGCACATCCACAAAGTAGAACGGAAATAAATAAGCGGAAGGACCATAAGGCCAGAGATTCTTTAAGTACCGGTATATAGAGATATGCCAATGTAATAGGTTGCTATGGGCACCTAACGTGACCAGGTTCCGGTCTGCCTAAAGGGGCGTGTCATAATACTCCTAGCATTGAATAGAACAGTCCTTAGGTCTGCCTAAAGGGGGATTCCCCCCCCCCTCTCCTTGCAATAATAGAACCCGGAAACAATGGGCCAATGGTATCCCTCTCTCTACTCTCTCTGATAAGGCCCTCCAAATGTTGATTGGAAGCTTTTGTAACACTACTTGACAATTTGATGTGCGATTTGGTTGTCATGATGAATTGGCAGTGAATGTGTGCGTGCATGTCCCTTTGTGTTTTTTGCATTGACTGTACTGTCAACTTAAGTGTTGCCAACGTTTTTGAAGGTTCAATCACTTGCGTGTTGTTTTTTATCCTTTAAAAAACCTCCCAAGTTGTTTTGTTCATTTTTTTCGGTCACGTGTAACTTGTGGGTAGTGTAGTGAAAAGTGAAAGCAAAAGTTTATGCATGCTCAACACTTAGCACTGCACTGCCACCTGGCATCAGTTGTACATTTAAAGAATGATTGTCTGTTCTCGCATGGCAGGGAAAGTAAAGTGCAGACCCAATACTGCAGTATGCCAGCAGGCAGCAGTGAAGGATATTGGTACAGTACATCAGCCAGACCTGAGCAGCTTGCATCAGCGTCTCCACACACAGACTGAATTGGCACCTCGCTTCAAAACTGAACACTGAAACCTGATGGTTATTTGTACCACTTTACCTGTTTTATATTGTTGCAAATTAAGACCAGTTTGGTGGTTTACTGCGTTCACCCTTGTGCAACTTTTTTTGCCAGCTTTTCCATAAGAGGATGATTTCTATTAGGGGTCGACCGATACAGGTTTTTTAATGGCCGATGCGATACCAATTTTTTTTTTCCATCACCCTTGGCCGATACCCGATTTCCGATACCCGATATTTGGGGCCGATATGGGTTAAAAAAAAAAAAAAAAAAAAGGTAAAAAAATGACATATTCCAGGTCTCAAGTTAAAAATGAACATTCCTTTAACATTATCAAATTGAGGTAGAACTTTAAACATTTAAACACCCACTCTAACAATCAAGTAATAAAAAGATAAAGTGTCTTGGTGCTTTTAAAAAAGAACCTGAATGACATAAAATAATAAATATTGGGTATCGGCCAAAGCCACACGCTTATCGGCCGATACCGATACACTTAAAATATGCAAATATCGGACCGATATGTATATTGGTTTATCCTTAATTTCTATCTCCCTCTCCTGCAAACAGTGGTCTTTGAATATTGCTTAACATCTTTGTTATGAAACATAAGAGTATCCAATGCACCAGGGAATAGTCTCTTTGAATTACTCATTGAATTTGGAGTTTCCCAGCTTTCCACTGAAAGCCTCCTCCTGTAACCCATTAACATTGTTCACCACAAAATGCCATCATCCTTGTTCGTTTGACTTGCAGGCAGTTCGAGTGACCAAGCCAAACATCCCAGAGACCATTCGCAGGAACTATGAGCTGATGTGAGTATGCACAGATAACTGCTGAGTCATTTTGCAGCAAATTGGATTTGGAAGAACATGTGCATGCTAACATGACCATGAGAAGCTGGAGCTGCAGAATCACCAATTTGGAACGGTCATATTTTATTAGGAAATGGGATGAGGTTAAGACAGAGTAGGCAGACTCGCTCTTTCTGGTTTTGAATTTCTGGCCTCCTCATGCTCACTCACTCGTACATTGTTTCGAAGCGTTGAGCAACGTTGCCAGTAACTGCTGTTAGTGGCAAAGTGTGTAAAGTATTCCTGGCATGCGAGCCTGTGTGTAAGAGTCTAATGAGGATTATCTGCAACGTCAGATTAATTCTTATTGATTTCTCTTCCTATATCCATCTAATCCCACCCATTTTTTTAAAAATCGTGCTACCACAATATTTTCGGTCTGCAAGTTCCTTTTTGGCTGCCCAAAGCCCTTCTGCTTGATTTACCACTAGCAACTGCTGCTAGCAAAATAGTGATGGCAGTGCCCTTGTAACCATGGATAATAAGGTGGATTGTATACAGGCATTTTTATGAATGGCTCAGTCTGTACATATAAGCATGTTCCAGATGTGTTCTGTATAATTGGGGGTTGGCGTTAACTTGTTACCATGATGGAACCTCTGCACATATCCATGTAGTGAGGCAGCATGCCTACAGGATTTCATGTTAATGCAACGCTTACTCTGCAACGTAATTTATTGAAGTGAAGTGAAAGACCACCCCTGAAACTCATGCTGCCATTGTCGTTGTGACACAGCACTCCACAGCGCAAAAGTGTACACTGCACACAATGTAATTGCATTTATGCCTCACCCATGCAAGGGGGGCAGCCCACATTAGCGCCCCGATGGAGCAGTGCAACTGGACGGTACCATGCTCAGGGTTCCTCATGGAGGAGGATGAGGGAGAGCACTGGTTAATTACTCACCGCACCAACCTGGCGGGTAGGGAGTCGAACCGGCAACCTTTGGGCTACAAGACTGATGCCTTAACTGCTTACGCATGACTGCCCAAATGCAGGGTGTAGCAGCTGTCACCCTGTCACTCAGTTTATGATTTCACTTGTGGCAGCATTGCCCATGGGAAACCCAGGGTTCAAATTGGGTCTTGGCCATTTCCCAACCTTTCCTCAATTTTTTTAAAAAAAAATATATATATTTTTTTAACATTTCACTTAGCTGACGCTTTCATTTGTTCAAAGCGACTTACAACTATTATTTTGCAGGGTATTGGTTACAGTCCCTGGAGCAATGTGGGGTTAGGTGTAGGTGTAGGGAGAGGTCAGAGGGGATTTGAACGGCAACCCGTAGATTGAAAGACCAACTCTCTAACCACTAGGCCACGGCTGACCCATATCTTTCTCATACTCATTTCCTGTCCCATTCTTCACTTAATTTGCCAAATCCAAGGCAAAATGACCATAAATATATACTTAGAAGAAATCAATGTCAGTGAAGCTATTCCTGATTTGTGTCATGTTTGTCATAGGGAGAGCGAGAAGACCAAGCTGCTCATTGCGGCAGAGACCCAGAAGGTTGTGGAGAAGGAGGCCGAAACGGAGCGCATCAAAGCAGTTATCGGTGAGCTGGACTTTGTCTGTGTCATCCGTCATCCTACTTTTGGGTTAGGGTGCGCAGTGCGCACATCCAAAAACACTTTTTGCAGGTGCCAATAAGCACACTGCCAATAAGCCCCCAAAAAATAAACTTTATTATTTAAAAAGCAACATTTCGATGATCCAGGGTGATCAAAATGTTGCTTTTTAAATAATTACGTTTATTTTTTGTACCTCCTTCAATTGTCTGAGACAAAAATAAACGTTTTAAATAATAAAGGGTTTTTTGGAGCTTATTGGCAGTGTGCAGACCTACCTCCGTCAATCATCGCTCATCCTGTCGATGAGCTCCATCAAAATATTTGGATCTTGTAGTACAAACAGAGTTTGTTTCCTTCACTGGGTGCAGTGTTCCAGATTTTCAGTTGCAGACCATTTGCATCATCTAATCTATTCCCCTACTCCCCTGCTGATTTCTTCTTCTTCTTCTTCTTCTTCTTCTTCTTCTTCTTCTTCTTCTTCTTCTTCTTCTTCTTCTTCTTCTTCTTCTTCTTCTTCTTCTTCTTCTTCTTCTTCTTCTTCTTCTTCTTCTTCTTCTTCTTCTTCTTCTGTTCAAGTCATCCTTTGTGGACTCCCTCTGGAGCTGCAGTACAACAAGGATTCTGGGAAAGCATCCCAAAAGCGTCCTCAGTTTAAATTAGGAAACGATGTGCCCAAAATGTGTTTGTTTATTTTTAGCCAAACATGCCAGAACTTTCTCTCAGTTTTCTCATAGCGCTCCTCATTTGATCCTTTTGTTTTGTAACCATTTTAGACACACACACACACACACACACACACACACACACACACACACACACACACACACACACACACACACACACACACACAAACACACAGTCTCACACATGCATACTCACACATTTGTTTTTGTCCACAGAGGCTGAGAAGCTTGCTCAAGTGGCTGAGATCAAGTTCTCACAGAAAGTCATGGAGAAGGAGACGGAGAAGAAGATCTCAGAAATTGAAGGTGGGTACAGTGTGCACACATGCTTGCATTGATGTGTGCGTGCGCTTGTGCGTGCACATGCGTATGTGTATTTTTGCGTGCGTTAATGTTTTTCTAATGCATGTCAATTTGAGAGTATGAAAGTGTTTCCTCCATGTGTCCCTGCCTGGTGTTGTCTCTGGGGGGAGTATTAGTGCAACGTCTCAGTGCTTGGCCTCCCTGTCTGCAACCCTCAGGAGTACAGAGCCTGTCAGTAACTGTTGAAAGCAATTTAACAAACTGCTTCAGTTTTATATACGTACCACCCCCACCCCCTTCATCTGGAAACCTTTATTTCCAACTGCTACATGTGCTTTTGCTTAGCACAAACTCAACAACAACAATCACTAGCTCATTAACGGCTACAATCGAGGCTACATCAACTTTCCCTTTTCATTAGTGGGTAGCGGAACAATTGAAATCGACCTCCTTTTGCTGCGCCATTGTTGCAGTGGTGTCTTCTCAATGTTGTCTCACTGACTGACTGACTCTCTCTCTCTCTCTCTCTCTCTCTCTCTCTCTCTCTCTCTCTCTCTGTCTCTCTCTGTCTCTGTCTCTGGACTTTCCATTTCCATACAGACTCTGCGTTCCTTGCCAGACAGAAGGCCAAAGCTGATGCAGAGTTCTACTCGGCGCAGAGAGCAGCCGAGGCCAACAAGGTTAGAACACCCCGTAATGTTCTCGAGGATGACATCGCCGTCAATTTTGCAGCGTTTATTGGTGCTCATTTAACACTTGAGCCAACTCAGTGCTGCTCTTGCTCATTCCCATAGTACTGACATTCGTGTACTACACGATTAGCATTCATAGCGAGTCATGTCCTGTACAGCATGTGACCATGTGTTACTCTGATGAACCTGCTGTTATCATGATTCACAGTGAAAAGCCAAGTATTTCGCGTTTCACATCGCAAAGCCAACTGGTTCAGGAGAACCACGTGAACATGTGAAATAGTTTAAGATGAGGTGAGGGAGTGGGCACCGGCACAGGTCCTCTGTCGGGCCGAACATGCTATTAGAGAGGTTAATTTTACATTCGTCCAGAGTCTGTGTTTTGGATATTAATGTTGAGCTAACGCTGCAACAAGTTTTACTGCGATTGCAAAACAGTGTAAATGCCATTTACTTGTGTTCTTAATATGCAGAGCCATAAAATTGTCCTGATAATGTGCAGTCAGCTGTTTATTGTGCGTGCGTGCCCGTGCGTGTGTGTGTGTTTGTGTGTGTGTGTGTGTGTGTGTGTGTGTGTGTGTGTGTGTGTGTGTGTGTGTGTGTGTGTGTGTGTGTGTGTGTGTGTGTGTGTGTGTGTGTGTGTGTGTGTGTGTGTGTGTGTGTGCAGCAGAGAAAAGAGAGGGAGTGGGACGACACATTACACAGACTGAACTCTCTCCACCCTCACTCCTCCTTCTCCTTATCTCTCTCCCTCCCTCACTCCTCCTTCTCCTTATCTCTCTCCCTCCCTCACTCCTCCTTTTCCTTATGCCTCTCTCCCTCCCTCCTTCTGCTCCTCTCCTCCTCCTCAATCACAGGTCAAGTTAACACCAGAGTACTTGCAGCTGATGAAGTATAAAGCCATCGCCACCAACAGCAAGATCTACTTTGGCAGCGAGATCCCCCACATGTTTGTGGACTCTGGCTCCTCGGGGACGCCCCTGTCCTCCAAAGCCATGGACATGCTGTCCGAGGGCGTCCTGGACTTTGAGTGACCCAGGGAGTTGACACAGGGAAGTGCACCGAGACAAAAGCGCCGCTCATGGAGTCCAAAGACTGAGCGATGGACCCTCTACCTGCCCTTCCCTCTCAACCTAACAACCCCCATCCACTCCCTCCCCCCCAGTGCTCCTCAATTGGTCCAAAGATGCAGTGGTGGAGCCTCCACCTTACCCCCATCCTCAACTCCCTTCCCCCAGCCCCATCTCTCCCCTCAATCAAAGCTGGAGAGACTCCCCTCCTCTCTTTCCTTCTCCTCCATGCTCGGCAGCTGGTATAACTGATTAGTGCGTCTCCACCAGTCAGCTGCTGGTTTGTTGCTAGAAGCAGATGCTGGCTGACGTGATCCCAGTCAGAGTCAGAGTCAGAGGGATGGAGCCGTTCTGAATATGGTGCCCACCACAGGCCTTGTTCTGTACATAAATCACCCAGTCCCCCTACACCTGTTGTAATAGCCCAGCCCATTCGTTTCACCGAGGGCATTAAAGTCTAGAGCAAAAATGCTATACAATGTGTGTTTTTATATACTGTATGTATTACTGTGTTCAAACCGCATTTAGTAGAATAGTCTTTTCCGTTTGAAATTGGACTGAATCGTTCCACACTCATATTCACAGCTCTGGAGCACTTCTGGACTGTTAAAGATTGAGAGGTGACATTTTTTTGTTTGTAGCACTCGCAAAGTTAATTTCAATTTTATCCACAAAAATGGGTTCATTAGACATCCATCAAGTCCCCCTGTCTGCCTAAAGGCACTGGTGATCATGAAAAGCACTGTATTGCAGCTTTGAGTTCTGTGTATCCTTCCACAGAACTACAGGTCACAGACAGCCCCCTCCCATTCCCATTCCCACACACACACACACACACACACACACACACACACACACACACACACACACACACACACACACACACACATTAAAAGAGGGTAACAACTGGCTCACTGCCAGGCACATTACCCAGTGTGCTTTGCCATCCTCACAACTGATTCTCTCCAGAATGTCCCACAGTTTATGTGTCCCTCGCTGCTCTGTCCTCTGAAAAAAGTACCAGCTTTTCAGCCTGTAGCATGCCTTTTGATAATGGCACACTGACTGTTCAGTTTATTTTACAAATAGCCCCCTATAAACTGCCCATCTCTTCCTGACATGGCCAAAATCCACCCCCAGCAGCACATAAACCCACCTTACTTAGCGAGAGGAATTACAGATTAACTTGGTCAGCACTGTTCTGGATGAAGGCGTTCACTGTACACAGGGCTGGAATGGTAATCTGGCATGCAGGACACTTTCCCAGGGGGGCAGCAGTCCTCAGGGGCTGATACTGTTGTTTGTTTTTGTTGACTGTCAAGAAAGGAGTAGTACAAAACTGTTTGTACTGTGTGTGTGAGGGGCCAGTTTTAGACAAAAAAAATGCCCAAGTGTTTTTGGGGCCCAGACCTGCCCTGACTGTGCTCCTTTGGCTTACAGTGTGACTAGCTTACAGGGTGAAGCAGCATGTTACAGTGCAGACACTTGGGCAGTGGTTAAAATCCTCATGATCTTCCCCCCTGCCACTCCTCAGATCGCTGATGCTGCTGTCTTATGTCCACTAATAATTTAGCTTCCAGTTACTTTGACTGCTGCATGACCAAGTTTCTCTCTTTGTCTTATGTGATAAGTCTGATATGGACCAAAATGTGTGTTTTTCCCCCCTTTCTCTTCTTGTAGCACTCTTTTTGTTTTCACTTTGTTTACCGGCAATCAAGTGGTCAGGTTTGTGTCTGGCCTGTACTTCGATTCTTTTTGAACTTGGTAAATTGGGATCATTTTAATGTTTCTGTTTGATTTTTTTTAAAGACATAAATGGGAACATTTGTCAATATGTCTGCACTGAATGAGATAACCGTTTCAAGAGGGCTGTGAAGGAAGACAGCCCTGTCGACCAAATAATATGTATCCGTTGTGGGGAGATTTCTTTTTTTCTTCAAGTGCAGTTTTGTTTTGATGCTGTGTTCTCCAGAAATGGAAACAGAGGATGTGTGAGAAACCTCTTGCATGTCATTGGCACCTGTTGATCACACTGGATATGGGCACTGCTGTGACACAGTAGGCTGTACCCACATAACCCATTGAGAGACCTCCAACTCAGGATGACTTTGAATATGACTTGAAGGGAGCTTATTTTTGCACTCTAAAATGATACTGTGGGGCAAGGGATGAGTGAGAGTATTTTGATGTTTATACAATAAAACTCTATGATAAAGAACTTTTCCCCCGTTGTTCTATTGTTTTTAACACTTATCATACAAGCACCTCAAGTAGGCTATGATACCAGTGTTACAAATGTGATATGCTGTGTTTAATTGAGAATATTAGGCTAATCAATTAAAATTATTTACGACTACAAAGTTATTATTCAATCAAAATTATTCACAACTACAACAAAGTTATCTCATATTACCTGGCAAACACACACACACTTGGAGTCAATTGGTAACATAACCCGTCAAAATATGGGGTAAACGCTCACGGCATTGTTTGAAGCCTACCTTCAGGGCTGTCAGGTACTTACCAAGTGCTTTTGCGCTCAATACGTTTTATTGCGTTATCGTTTTGCCTTGCAATACATCATGCAAATTGTAGGTATGGGCAAAGTCAAACAAAAAGTAGCCTTCACTGTGGTCTTCTAGTACCCGTGGATACCACGTTGCTAAATATTACATCACGCATTCTGCAGAATATTTCCGTCACAACTTCAGAATGTCTTTGGGGTGGGCAGATTTCTTTGACGACAAACTCCTTGCTGCTTTCATCGGACTTTTCTCCCACCAAATACCAAATTGATGACTAATCCTTTGGCAGACCCAGTGATAAAATGCAGTGAAAGGGAAAGCGTTGAGGACAACCACATTGTGGAGAGCTCTTTTCCCCCTGGTTTCGTTGGTCACTGTTGGGAACACCATCGGGTAGCCTACTCGTATGATGACCATATCGTGGAAGGCGTGTTTGTATGAAAAGGAACGGGGATAATTTGAAAGCGCACTTAACAGTTGTCACAGTTTTAAAACAACGTGATGAATAACACGTGCTGGTTAGCTGACAGATATCCTGAACTTGTACTTCAGCCTCTTTGGGACTTGATGCGCGAGAGACAGGTATTGTTGCGGTCACCTTTGCTCGCCGCATGTTTTGCGTTTTCCATCCACTTGATTTTCTGCGCTCCTTACTTGTTGCTGGACATACTTGGTGGTCGTTGCCAGTGGATTTATAAATACAGGATCGATGGAAGGATTAATGAGTCGTTTCAGCTACAGAGATGGCTTGACTGCCTTGGAAGAATCATCCTCAAGTACCTGTGTGGCATCCTGCCCTCTGTTGCGTTTTTCCAAAGCCTTCGCGGACTACGTTTACCTGATGAGGCGCCGTCTTGCTTCCTTGCCCTCAAAGAGATAGCCCTGTGCTTGCTCCTCTTCGACACCTTTTTCTTCGGGTGGCATTATTTCATGCACCGGTAAGAATCTTTGAAGCCATTATTGAATCAAATAATGGACATTCTTCCAATTTGCATAAGCAGTGTGGTTAAGTTAGAGGTCCCCCTGTGCACTGTCATGGGAGCCTTTTTTCAACCTGCATTGAAATCAGCTTCATGTCATACTGAGACTGAAACTTGCTTAAGAAAAGTTATTATTGTTAATTGCAAGTAAATATAGGCCTAAGGTAAATTTCAATATAATTAGTGAGTATAGCATATGGGTGGATGCCTCATTTAACCTTGCAGGGGATTGTGACAGAGAGACCCAAAAGATTGGTAGGCCTGGTTTTTAAATCATTACAAAAGCAGAAGGGATTGCTTCAGGTCACAAAATGTGTCCAGTAGTATGAGTGTCCATCCAAAAATGGGCGTCCACTTCAAAAAGTATGAAAAGGGTTTGATGCACTCCTGTGTAAGACTTTCTGATGCAGTCAAAATATTTTTATTTATTTATTTTATTTTTTATTGGATGGTAAAGGTGGTTATCTGTGATGAAAGATAAGTCTGGTGGTTGTGTCAAATTGGGCTTTGTGGTGTCTTGATGTACTGTATAATCTGAAGATGTTTGCTATTGAAACGGAAAGTGTAACCAAATTGGCATGCTCTACCCACCACCTATCCTTCTGAAAAAAATGTTACAACATGTCGTTGACTTAACAATGTGCCTGTATCCACCATGCATGTTTTAACAAGTCAACATGGTTCATTCGGAAAGTGCAACCACTGCAGGTTTTAAGGTCAAGCACGGTCTGTCTGTATGCGGTGCAATGTATGTGTAAGGGAAACCAGGTTTGGTTGTTACATGGATTGGTTGTCATAGTCATCACATCTCAGCCACCAAAGGACGCTAACCACTGGGTTGGTTGTCACATCGATGCAAGGTGCCTTTGACAGCTTATATTTTGAAGAAAATGGATTTAATGGGCCGTAGTACTATCCAGTTGTGCCTGACCCATCAAGCATTGAATGATACATGGTTATAAAATGTTTAAATATATGAAATGGTTTTCTTGTATAATCTGTATTAGAAGAAATTAACCTACATTTAAGTTTTAAAAAAAAATGTGACAACCAACTGTGGCCTCCCCTATCTTTTTTTTGGGTCATAGGGTTCCATGGCTGTTCCAGGAGGTTCACCGGGCCCATCACCAGAACCACAACACCTTCGCCCTGGCTGCCCAAGACGGCAGCATCGCCGAGCTGGTGTCCCTCCAGACGCTGGCCCAGGGCACCGCCGCCCTGGTTCGCTGCCACCCGCTGAGTGAGCTCGTCTTCCACCTGCTCAACACCTACCTGGCTGTGGACGACCACTGTGGGTACGACCTGCCCTGGGCGCTGCATCGCCTGGTGCCCTGCTTCAGTGGAGCCAGGTATCACCAGGCCCATCACCAGAAGTACAAGGGGAACTACGCGCCGTACTTCAGGCACTGGGACTGGATATTTGGCACGGCACTGATGGAGGACAGAAGGGCACGACGACGTGAAGCTGGTCTCCACGAACGTGCTGAGAAGTGGCCACCTGGAGTCATGTCCTACTTTTTTTCACTGGAAGAGATTGATTGATTGGTTGGATTGATTGATGTCAATTGGACAGTTGCTTGCTTGCTTGGTCTACAGCAGTGGTTCTCAACCTTTGTTGAACGCCCCCTTGACTTCATCATAAGCCTCCCAACATCCCCTTGACCTCATCATAAATCTGCCAATGCCCCCCTTGACCTCATCATAAATCCCCCAATGCCCCCTAAGCCCCACCCCCACTCAACCGTGTCCTTCTCAACAACCCTCCAGGGCTCCCCAACGCCCACTGGGGGGCTGTAGTGCCCCCGTTGAGAAACACTAGTCTGCAGTCTTTGATTGACTGGCTGATTGATGTTTCCTTCTGGAGTCTGAACATCGGAAATAAAGTGAATGAAATTGTCAGTCGTGGGAAAGACAAAAACATGATGTGCGCTAAGATTTCTCTTTCAGGAAAGAAAGGGTGCTGCTTTCCTGCTCCATGCCGGTTCATCCAACTGTGTCAAGGTTTGACACACACTGAACTGAATGAAAGCAGCCTGTAGATACCAGAGGGAGGAAATGAGTGACTCATGCCAATAATGTGATGTGATATTAGTCTGTCATGTTTATATTTGCCAGTAGAACTGGAGCTGCCTAAGGATGAATACTAACAACAATGTTTTTAGAGCTCAATGTTCATAGTTTTGTTGGCAGGGTTGAAGATTATATGCTTGTTTATGCAATGGAATGAAGGAAGACACATTTTATATTAGTTTTTAACGGAAACAAACAAGTGTATGGATGATTGTTATTATAACTCGATTACTATTTTATATTTTTTTAGGTAACGCTTTACTTTACGGTACAGTTACCCTATGTAATTACTGTGTACTTTCTGGGTAACAACAGGGTAACATAGAGAAGTTACATGGTACCTATAGGGTAAAAAGGGGGTAATTACAAAGTAAATACCATTAATGGGGTAACAGCAGGGTAACAGAGAGAAGTTTGATGAAAATACGCAGTAGTTTCATAGTAGATCTTGAGATATATGTATAACATGCTATTTACTTTGTAATTATCCCCTTTTACCCATCAGATACCATGTAATGTCTTTCTGTTACTCTGTTGTTACACAGAAAGTACACAGTATTTACTGTACCGTAAAGTAAAGCGTTACCTTTTTTTACTGCATTTTTTTTTACGGCAGAACTATATTTTTGTAACCAAAAGTATAACAGAATTATATATTATCTAGTAGTATATTCTATTGCACTGAAGCAGCTAGAGAAGTTCTTTATGTTTTGCCTCGACCGAGTTGTTTTTTTTGTTATTCGGCTTGTTTGGGTTTTGGGTCTATTCTCTGCATCTCTAAAAAACACAGAGCATTTTAGTCCTGAACTGCCCCCCGACACTTAAAATCCCTGCTTGGCTCAGTTCACTGTCTTTGAAGATGGAGCCCCTCTGAATTGTGGGCCAGTCCCTAAGAAGAAAACAAACGAACAAAAAAAACACAACAGTACCGGTCCCTGGAGACTGTCGACCGACCCACCAGGACAATGCCCTGTATGCCAGATGACCAATTCAGCCTTACTCCTGCATCGGTAACATTGGGAACCTAAGTGCCTGTCCAAGAATGACCCACATACTTGCCTACTGGAACTCATGAGATGTTTTGTCCAAACACACAAAACAATACAGGGCTGACGGCACTGTTCCAATTCTCTGCGCACTCAAATAGCCATCAGTTTGGAGATGTTTTAGGTTGTCAATCTGAGGACAACCGTAATCACTACTACAAAAACAATACTAATTTAGTTTCATATAATAGCACATTTCATGGAACCCAAGGTTGTTTTACAGAAAGTGGATGGGAGAGATGGGGAAAGGGTCAGAGGCCATAGGCCTCAGTGACCATACGGGACTTTACATGCTTTTTGAGGGAAGCCAATTTGGGAGCTTGGCATACGAGTATGCTGTTCCAGAAAGGGTCCTTTCGTGACCAAAAGGTAGGGCACTCACCTGCCATGCGCTGACCCGGGTTCGATTCCCGGCCCGGGTCCTTTGCCGGCCCCTCCCCGTCTCTCTCCCATTTCGCTTCCTGTCTGCCTCTCACACTGTCCTATCAAATGAAGTCGAAAAAGACCACCAAATAAAGACTGTTCCAGAAGGTTGGGGCCGCAACACAGAAAACAGTCATAATCAGTCCATTGCCTAGCACAGAGGATGGCAACCTGGTCCTTGCCAGAGAACCTCAGGAACCTTGACTGGGAGTTGGGTTGGCGGAGAGCTGAGAGATACTGACGTAGGAGTAAGAGCATGGAGTGGGGAGCAGGATTTTGAATGTGATGAAGAGACTTCACTGGGAGATGGAAACTGCTTGAGTTATGGGAGTGATATGTTGCCACCGGACCCTGGCAGCTGAGTTTTGAACACCATAGTCTGTCCATGGCTTTACTGGACAGACCGTGATCATAGTGTACTATAGTCCAGATTGGATGTATACCTGTAGATTAGAATCTTGTGATGTCACTGCCATTTGCACTGCCATTTTAGAGACCGCCATGACTGCATTACCACGGCAAACATATTAACAGAGAGACTGCAGTCGCATATGTGACACATATGTAACACCCCCAACACATAGCCTTGACAGCACATTTTTAAACATGTCAGCAATTTGCTGTGCTGTCATTTTGTATCACCAGTAGAAGGAACATTCAGAGCTACGTCTATCATGTAGCCTAGCCCACAGAAGAGCAACGGAATAAGACACGGGTGTTTGACTGCAATAAAGAGGGACACATGTGATTTCATCTCACTGTGTGATGAGATGGGAAGTTGGGGACCATAGATAGAGTCTAGTCAACCATCTTGGCCATTCCTGACCAAAACACATGCTGAATGTACAGAGAATCTGAGAATCCTGACTGCAAATGTTGAATTTGACTCTGAAACAATGTGCTGATCTCCCTGTTCAAAAGAGCCTATTGTTTGAAATCTGTATTTGTATGTATGTGAAAATGTAAGATGAGGATTCGCAACCAGCCCAGTCAGAGAATATGCAATCATCCATGTGAAATAACTGTATTGATGTAATAAATTGTAAATAAAATAGTAAATTAGTAGACTACACTGACTTGTGCAGTAGCTGTTTTCAATGGCCTTACCATGTGAGAGATGGAATGTAGTCTACATATGCACACAGTGTTTGAGGTCATCATTCTGCCTTCCCTTGTGACAGAGAGGACAATGTGCATGATATTGTAGGCTACATCTGCCCCAGGGCTTTCTCAACTGGGAGTAGAAAAGTTAAGGCATTGTGTCCATCCTTACAAAACGAAACCAGATGTGTTATTTTTGTGCTGAAGCAATCCATCCTCATTTCAAACCACAGTCATGCAATCTATAGGGACAGTTCACAGTGACATGCTTGGTCGGCAACACAAATCATAGTGCACAGTATGCATCTACTGCAGTATGTTGTTCATTGCAATTAGCAGAAGACACAGAGGGACATAGTTTATGGCCATGCAATTGCCTTTAGGGATATAAACCATGTGCATTAACGCTTAGTCAGGCAGACAGCACATGACATGAGGTTGGAGACACAATTCACGCAATGTAGGCTACAGTATAGGGGCAGAAATCATCGCACCGCACAAATATTGTTTGGGGGGGCACATATTGGCAGTCAAATTCCACTGCTCTGTTAGAGAGACAGTGTGCTTAATGAGGCGTAGTAACTCTGGCATTGTTCTGCTTTTCCTCAGAGGGCACAGAGACCACAAACAGGAGAGATGGAAAACTTGAAAGGACCTCAATCTGTTGTGTCAACAATCGCTAAAGCCAGTGCTGTCAATCAGTTGGAGCAAAGGCAGGTGTCACACAAGAGAGAGAGAGAAAGAATTAGAGAGAGGACAAGATAGCATCTAGAAAGATAAATGCACGCTAAATTCTCAGGAAATGGGACCCTATTATTTGTTTGTCAGTCAATTATCTTTTTGAGCTGTGGAGAGTTGACTTGGCAGTCAAAAGCTTCTCTTTTGGACCCGTCACTCCAGACAACCTGACCTTTCATTATTACCACATTTGAAATGTAATGGGCTGCTTCATCAAAATGGGCTACAGTACCAGCAGCCAAACTAGCTCTACCTATTGACCCAGGAACAATTTGTAGCTCAGCTCGACGGGTAGGCCATATCAACAAGACACCACCACTGTAGTGTACAGTACACACCTCAGTGTGGCTTATAGAAGTGTATTAGGCCTAATCCTGCCCTCAGAACATGACACTTGTCATGGAATCCTCTCCTGATTTCTGCAATAGTATAGCCCATGCTTACTGACAAGGTGGAGCCTCTTACTACAGATAGCCGACGGGCCTATTCACTATTTGCTGAAAATACTAATACTACATCATAACAACATTGCTATGACATAGAGTGAGCCTTAAGTAACAGATTAAGACATAGCCATTACAATTTTGGTGACATTAGGGCTCTGCGCTAAGGGGTTAACTGTTCTCCAGTTTGCTTTTCGTCGAGCAGTTTATTTACAAGATGAGAATGCCACCTGACCTATACTAAAAACCTTTGACCTTTTTGTAGTCCAATGGGTCTCATGGAGATTGAAGACTCATAAGATGAGGTATTCTACACTCACAGGCCACTTTATCAAGTACACCTTATTATCGGGTTTGATCTCCTTTTGCCTTATGAACTGCCTCAACTTTCTGGAACAATACTCAGGTAGGCTGTGGTGTTGCAGCAAGACTCAATTGATTCCATAACAATTAAGTGGAGACATACAAGTGTGTGTCATGTATCAAAAAAGGTTAAATGCATCAGAGGGAAAATACTAGACATATCATCTATATCCATTAACAAGAGTTCTTTCATCATGTGCCTTGATCAAGGCTTGCAGTGTGTGTCATGAGCATGCTTACATCAATATGATTATGAGTGTTTGTATTACTCTCTGGCTTGTGGCTTTCTGACACATTTGTCTGCAGAATGCCTTGTAATGACAGCAGATGAATTTCATCCCTGTTGAAATAACACTGCACTCTGAAGGCCCTGACTGACTGAAGGCCCAGTCCCTGATTTACTGCCTATTTCCATGAAAGTGTGTGCGAGTGCCTGAAGTCGGACTACTTAGAATTGTGAATTAGGCATTGCAAGTATGATTTATTTGACATAAGACAACCGCTGATTCGTAGCTATGTTTATATTCTAAAGAATCTGGATAATCTGCTGTTCTTTTTTTAAACTCCTCTGTGTACGTGAAGAATTCTTTGGGATCGGTGTGGTGTGAACACAGACCACTGGGGGGCCTTACTGTGCTGCGTATGCCAGCTCAAGCCCCCATGTCATGTCCCTTTCAAAATGATTTACAGCGACGCAATAAAAACCCAACTCGTTCTCATGGATGAAAAGTTGATGCATCAGCATGCTGCCGCAAGAGCAGTGTACTGGGAAAGTAATCAGTTTCAGCAGCATGGGGCTGGGGACGAGACAGGGCCAGTCAATAAAGACGTGAGGTGACTCTTGCAGGTTTAACGACCAACAGATGTGGGAGACCAAGTGGGGTGCAGTCAAGACCAGTGCATCAGCTGCCATCCACACGTTTAGAATAGGCTATAGTCTTTGTATCTTTATGTTATCACGGTATGCGCGTCAGCAATGAATCTGAACCAAAACAAATTCCTTTGTCTATGATGCAGACCTGCCAATAAGATTCTGATTCTAATTCCTATATTTTTTCATGCAAATTCATTCATTTCCTGCTAAAATAAATAATGTGTGGATTTGGCACCTAACACAAAATGTGAAATGTTTCATTTGCTCCTTTCATTGATAAAGGTGCACTCTGTAGGATAGTGTCCAGAGGAGGTATGGTAATGCTGCCTATTGATCTTTTCACAAATGTTTAGTAAGTAATAAACCAGTATCTACTACTAGTATGATCAACGTACAGTGGGCTACATAAAGGTGCACTCAGGGCCGGATTAAGTTGGCCATGGGACTCCTAGGCTACAGATTGCTTTCGGGCCCCCCGGAAGACATACTTCACGACAAATTTACATAGACAGTGAGTGTCATACTTAGGAGTTAGGTATTAAGGGTAACCTGTCTACCAACTGCACTCAGATGAGTTTTTCAATATTGCATCTTGTCGTAAATTCCGCTGGGTTTTTTTTCCCACTTTTGTCCAATCAGGGGGACCCTGGCAGGTGGGGCCCCCGAGGCTGCAGTCATATCTAGCCTGTGCATTAATCCGGCCCTGGGTGCACTGTGTAGGATAGTGGCCAGAGTAGGAAATGTAATGCTGCTCATTGAAACTGCTGCCTAATTTGATCTTTTCACGAATATTCACTAAGTAATAAACAAGTATCTACTAGTATGATCAACGTACAGTACATTTTGCAGCTAAAAAGGCCTATATCTGAAAAATTCAGAACAACGGACGCAGAGAAGATCCCCCTTTTCATTTATGAAAAGTGTCATTTTCCATGTCATAGTGAACACTTAGAATTTGATGGTGGTGACTCAAAATATTACACAGCACACCTTTAAAATAAAGATAAAAATAAAAAAACACCATCCTAGTTGGCATCGACCCTGCTCATTTCCTTTTCCTTTTCCATTTTTCAGCAACTTGCAACAGTAAACTGGAGAGCTGGAAACTAGTCATTACTCCTGTAAAACTGGCATGCTGCCTTCCATGTGTTTATTTGAAATGATTTGTTTTTCTACCAAAGAACAGTGCAGTACGTCATTGGTTTCATGCGCTCACTTTGTGGGACACAACAAAAATGTAAACAGACACTGGCAAAACGCCCGACACCACATGTTATGGTAAAAATGGTCACTTGGTTTTTTTCTGTCTGTTTAAGAACAACTGTCCATGTCATTGGCATCATTTACTTTGTTTATACTGTCAGTAAAAAAAAGCAGCCGCTGAATGGGACTAGTACGTATGTACTGTTCAGATAAGAAAGACACTGATTACGACAAATACTACAAACAGGGCAGTTGACTGGGTGGGTTGCCCCGTGCCCAGGGAGATATAAGGGTAGCAGAATTGGGTCTTGATTACTTTTTATTTATTGGGGTACTATCAGATTGGCCAGGCCGTACCCTCCTAGTGATGCATGGGTCAGGCCAGGAGCAATTCAAATATCGTTTCTGAGCTCCGGAAAAATCGGGAACTGCTCCCACTTTGTCGGGAAGCAAACAACCAATAGAGGTGGGTCTACCATGCTGTTTGGGAAATGACAATTGTTATGCTTTCGGTCACACCACGTGTCGAAGAGATTTGAAAGTAGATGATAATCAGGCTATACAGATTATTTTTTGTCGCGGGCCTGGCCAATGAGATCAATGGCTCTGACTGCAAATGAAAGTGAAGTGAAAGCCCATTGGGAAACTCTAACTCCCATTGTCATTGTGACACAGCACTCCACAGCACACAAGTGAACACTGCACACTGCACACAACGAAATTGCATTTATGCCTCACCCGTGCAAGGGGGCAGCCCTTAGTGGCGCCCCATGGGGAGCAGTGCGGTGGGACGGTACCATGCTCAGGGTACCTCAGTCATGGAGGAGGATGGGGGAGAGCACTGGTTGATTACTCCCCCCACCAACCTGGCGGGTCGGGAGTCGAACCGGCAACCTCTGGGATGCAAGTCTGACGCCCTAACCGCTCACCCATGACTGCCCACAGTCAGGCAAAGTGGGCGAATTGGGATGAGTAGGAGCATGAACTGGGGTGGGTATGGTGGGTACGGGCATGGGCATGGGCATCCGTCTCCACCGAGTTGTGGTCACATGCGGGAGGTAGGGATGGCTTTCAAAAGTCACAAGTACTATAGACTGCAGCAAACAATTTGCATTGGTCCAGGTAGGGGAATTCTGAGGCACTCAGGGTTACATTTTTTACTTATTATTTGGCTAGTCAGACCAAGTTTGAGAGCCCCTACAATTATGCGCACCAAGGAAAAAAGGGGAAGACCCAGAAGCACTCCAATTACCTGTTTTGTGTTTGAAACAACTTACATTATTGGTTTTGTTTATCATGTCCACCAATGAACCTAATGGCATCAATGGGGCAACAGGAGGGGGGTAGCAGCGTAGGTGGAGTGGTACGGTTGACGTATGTAGGAAGGGGGTGGAGCAAGACGTATGACGGGGGTATGAGTTGAGGGTGGGCGCTTTTGGCTCTCATGGATGCAGAGCCACACGTAGGCCCAGGCAGCCGGGTGTCCTCTGGGCCCCCCTGTGAGGAGGATGGCTGGCAGGCAGGCAGGCAGGCAGGCAGGGTCATCTCCTCCGGTCTCTCTCTCTCTCTCTCTCTCTCTCTCTCTCTCTCTCTCTCTCTCTCTCTCTCTCTCTCTCTCTCTCTCTATCTATCTCTCTCTCTCTCTCTCTCTCTCTCTCTCTCTATATATATATATCTCTCTCTCTCTCTCTCTCTCTCTCTCTCTCTCTCTCTCTCTCTCTTTCTGTGTGCTTGAGGGCCCTTATCTCCTTATCAGAGGCGCGGGGAGCTGCCTTGAATGATCGGGATGCATCCTCCTCCTCAGCCCCTCCACCAGCCAGACCATCCCTGTCTCTATTACAGGCAATTAGGCGACTTCCTCCCATGTAAATAACCACGTTCAACTCTCTCTTTCTCTCACTCACTCTCACTCTGTGTCTGTCTGTCTGTCTGTCTGTCTGTCTGTCTGTCTGTCTGTCTGTCTGTCTGTCTGTCTGTCTGTCTCTGTCTCTCTGTCTCTCTGTCTCTCTCTCTCTCTCTCTCTCTCTCTCTCTCTCTCTCTCTCTCTCTCTCTCTCTCTCTCTCTCTCTCTCTCTCTCCATTGCACCCTCCATCTGTCTCCCTGTATCTCTCTCTTTTTCTGGTGTGCCATCCTTTTGCATATTACTTACTTGTCCTCTCTGTCCCACTTTTGGCCACTCCCTGTTCCCTGTTTTCTTATTTTCCTGTATTCTCAGTTCTTCACTAAACTATAATAGGCTACATCTCTTCCCAGATGCATACCACATTACTATACTGTAAGGACCTAGAGGCAGTTTGCACAACCTGGCCATTATTCATGTGCAGCTTGTTAGGTCATAAAAATTGTTTGTTTTTTCAAAACCGAAACAGCTGAGTGGTTTGCTAACTGTTTTCATTACGCCTTCGTGTTGCACTACTCATCATCACAGAGAAATTCCTCAACTCAACCAGCTGCCATGTGAAGGTTTTTTTTGCCACGTTTTTCTGATCTAACATGGACACAATTTTGTGTGGTCTTCCCTCAGGCAGTGCAAACCAGCCCTGTCTGGGCACAGCAGGGGTTTAGCTGGTGGAGGGTTTGGGGGTGGGGGTGGTGAGGGGAAGATGAGAGCCCTCGGCTGGGTGGAGGTGTTGTGGCAGAGATGGTGAGATATGGCGGATGTGGTGTTGGGGGGTGGGGGGCGGTGGAAGTCAGGGAAGCCGACAGGCAGGGACAAATGGGTCAGTTGTCCTGGGCCCATGGAACCGAGTCTCCGGGCTCCTGACATTACATTGCATGTATTGAGTATGGGGGTCCTTCCCGATAACTTTGTCCCAGGCCCAGCCAAAGCTGTCAGCAGCCCTGGTGTTTGTGGTGCTGGTGTCGGGGGTGTGATGCTCAGGACAGAGAGGAAAGAATCTTCTTTCCTCTCTGCCCAGGAACAGACGACAGGCTTCGTTAGACCGACGTCACACAGGGCTGCGTTACGACAGCAGCCTCGCCAACTCACACGCCCCACCGATAAACAGTTGGGTTTCTTTTTTGCTGTTGTTTGGTTGTTTCCTGATCTCAAAACAAAAACATGAAGCTTAGCCAGTTACCAGGTACTGGTGAAGTGCAGCCAAGTAATCCAGAGAATAGGAGAAGAATCACCACACACTGGCGAACTTAATTTTTTGTGTTTTTTTATTTTTATTTCAATGAACAATGCGTTTCGCTTTTGCTTTGTCAGGTTCACTTGATGAAGCACAAGCAAAACATGTTGTTTACTGAAATAAAAAATAAATAAAAAACAGCAAAAATAAGTCCCATCAGTGTGTGGTGAGGTGATGGTCGTATTCAGAGTCAGAGTCTGACATTTAAATGTCAGAGATTTTCACTTCAAAAGTTATTGCTGCGATGTGAAGATTTGTTTTGTCCCCTGAGGAGGTTGATATAGGCTATATATACATACTATATGTATATATACTGTATTTTTAAAGATTTTAGTGGTGCCCAAAGTGAGTTAGATTGTCAGGAAACACTCTGAAATTATGTCAAGATACAGTGCAAACAAATAGAAATACAAACCCCAACTCCGGTGAAGTTGGGACGTTTGGAAAACTGTGAATAAAATAAAATCAAAATGCTATCATTCAATCCATTCATTAGATGGGGAATAGTGAAAAGACAACATATTAAGTGTTAAAACCGAGAACAAGTATTGTTTTGGGGGACATATGTAGGCCTACTAATTTCTAATTTGATAACTGCAACACGTCTCAAATAAGTTGGGACGGGGATCAGTGAAATGTAATAAACATCCAAATAAGATAAAATAACAAAGAAGAACATTTCAAAATGAATTGTACTGATGGACAATATGAGTGTTCAGGTATAAGACCATCACAGAGAGGCTGAGTCACTCAGAATTAAAGATGCAGAGGGAATAATTACCATAGTTATTACATACATTTTTGAATTCCCTTTGATTTACTATGATTGAGTGAATATAAGACATATTTTTGTCATTAATATCATTATATAGGTTCATGACATCATGAAATATACATTGGCTGTAGTCTCACTCTAGCACTCCAAGAATTAGGCCTACAGCTATTGAAAATTGACCATGTTAAAAACGCTCCATGTGTGCAAATGATAGAGGGGTTTATCATTCTCCTATGCACCCGAGCTCACTTGAAATAGATCCACTAGACATGAAAAACTGTCTTTTGCTTACAGAAGTCAGCAGAAGGTGCAGAAGTCTATTCTTTTGTAAAATAATAGGTCTTGCACATCCTGATACAGAGAAAATGGACCATCCAACTTATGTTAGTGCTAACTTCAAAAGTCAGCCTCCATGATGGCATGGGGGTGCAGTAGTGCATTGGTTAAGTTGTTCTCCCTGATCTGTAGAGTTAAATACAGTACTGAATGATATAAATGGGTTTTAAACAGAATGAAAAGTCACTCGTGCATTACATTTTGAAGGGAGATCTTCAATTACTGCCACATTATAAGAACAAATTACATGCTCTACTATGTTTTTAACAGTTTAACTCCATCATAAGGACTAGCAGGTGATAAAATGGCTGGCAGTTTGGTCAAGACCTGTCACACTGTAAGCACTACAGAAAGGAAAACGTTGCAAAACATGACGAGGAATACATCCACCATATAAGCTGGTGAAATCATGTCCAAGATAGGAATTAACACTGTTTTTTTTATATGAAATCATCTCATCGATTGATGTAATTAACTGTTAAGTGTTGTCTTTTGTTTTGTTTTCAGTCTTCCTCGACATTTGCTGCCTTTTATTGTCCCCGTCCCAACTCTATTGAGACATGTTGTTTTTACATATTCATGAATATCCCCCAAAACAATAATTTTGGTCCGTTTTGATGGCTGATATGTTTTCTTTGTGCCGTCGGCATTCTCCATCTAAAATAAGAATCACTATAAAATAGAATCACAATAAGAATTCAACATTTTGAAAATGGCAGTATTTTGTTATTATTCACAATTTACCTTGTGTTCCAACTTCTATGGAGTTGGGGTTTGTACATAGAGTGAACCATAGGTATGTCTACACAATATTTGATAAGGTAAAAAGGTGGAAGCATATGGGTTCGTTCATATTCAGTTTGGCAATGTAACTTCCAAGGCACATAACAGCATCAGCATCTTAAAACAATTCTGAAAGCCAGGCCAATCACAAGCATAAGAGAGGACGTTCAAAAAATGCAGTCATGCTTGCGTGCGTGTTATCTTTGTCACATAAGAGTAAACTTCCCCCTTTCAGCAGCAGCGTGTGTCTCCCAGGGAGACAAGGCGCTAGGAGACAGTGGCCAGAGCCGAGAGGTTTCAGCAGCTTTTGTAAATACTTCATTAGCCAGCGCCAACTTTGGGCCCTTCAGTGTGCTCCGTAATTGGACCAAGTGACTAACCTTTGACATGCATTTTCTGTTTTGCAAAGAAACTGATTAGCAACCATTGCTGAGAAAATGAGGCGGAAATATTCCCAGTCCGTTTTTTTTTTTTCAGTCCCAGAGTCCCCCAATCCCTCTTCTCCTGTCCTCCTGCAGGAATGTCTTAATCTATTTCTAATTTTCTCATATTAGGCCTAGTTGTATTTGTGCAGTATTACTAGCAATAGTGGCTATTGGTTATGACTATTGGTTGAGCCAATATGAATCAGCAGGCCACTGAGATGATTTGTTGTTACCAGTCCTTGTATAAAATAAGGAAAAGACTCATGTCTTGGACAGCTTCCAAAATTGTTACGTAACATCACCTTTGAAATCATGCCCAGAGGTTTGCCCGCCTGATTTCATAGAAGATCAGACCCTCTTCTAGGCCTATGAGAGGAAAAAAAAGATTTTGATGTAGCCAACCTTGAAAGTGGTCATTGTAAGCCACGAAGCTTTATGTGGGCGGTTACACGCTGGTACAGAGTGGTCTACTGGAACTTAGGCCTCTAAACTATGGGGATTTTCAACACCTGCATACAGCACTGCACTTCAAATGTATTTTTTAGGTGAGTACTTAGTTGAGCACTTTTTTGCTCCGTACTGTAGCCCCATAATGCACGCCGTATCACCTGTGGAACGCTGTAATAGTCATTGAAAGGTTAATTACCACACTCTACTGTAACATAACACAGGGCCTTTTAGTAATGCAATACAACTTGATCATTGCCATTCTGGTAACAACAAATGTATAATGCCATGTTTTAAGGGGTTAAAGCACTGATTGTAAAGTAAGGTGCCTAGTATAGTTGCATGGCTTGTTGTCCGTGTAATCTCTCCGTATGTATGGCAAGCCCTTTTGATGTGCCCCTGTGATGTCCCACTCAGAGCCAGAGGTCTGCATGGGCAAAACAATCTCTGCAAGTTTTCCTCTCTTCACACGGTGTGCTTTGTTGACAGCTGATAAGAGCGTGTGCTAGAAATGGAGGCTTGCTTGGAGACAGAGGTGATGCCGGTCTATAGCCTGGCATGATGTTTTGTTGCCCGTGCTGCCATGGAGACAACTGGACAACACGGCTGTTGATGAAGACGACTGGGAAATATTTGGTACAAAGGTCTTCAAATACGGCTCAAACTCTACATTATGAATTTGTTTGTTTGAATTACCCGTAGCTGACATATTAATAATCCAAAGTGATTTACAGTTATGTACAGGGTATTGGTTACAGTCCCTGGAGCATTGTGGGGTTAGGTGCCTTGTAAGGGCACCTCAGCCATGAACTGAGATATGTATGGAAGGGTGGGATTCGAACCTGCAACCCTCTGGTCTAAAGTTCATTTCCTTAACCACTAGGCCATGGCTGCCCCTTATAAAGGTCCTTGACATGGGCTGTTACACGGGTGATTCTGTGGAAAGTGATCATAGTAAAGAGGTCAGAGGTTCTTTACATTAGAAAAGGTCCTTCAGAAGCTCAAATTATAATGGGCTATGCTCCAAGCATGTCTACTAATTTGGTTAGATATGACCCCTGTTATAAATGTGGTATTACCAGAATAGTAATGATCAAGTCGTAATGCAGCCTACTAAAGGCTCTCTGTATTTCAAGTATTTCAACAACTATGGTATTACACTGGTGAAATGGTACACATTATAAGGAGAGCTGTTCCCAATATAGTTCTTTGAAACTCAAAAAAGGGTCTTCTATGATAATGTTCTTAAGAACTGCTGGTTCTGTTATTGTTCCATGAGCATATCTAAACTAACACATATTTTAAAATAAGGTGTTTACAGGTCACAAAAAATTAGGTAACACTTTATTTTAGGGATACATCTATTAGCACTAATACATGCAATGTTAATGCCTGCATAAGTAACTTGTAAGGCATGTACTAAGCAAACGCTAAGGCCTACTAGGTCCTTACTAAGGTTAAATTGGTAATAAATCCCTTATTGTGCATGAACAAGACATTTACATGCCTAACAAATGTTTGATTTTGCTTTGTACAAACCTTACAAGTTACTTACACAGGTACATTGTATGTATTAGTGCTAATAGATGTAGCCCTAAAATAAAGTGTTACCAAAAATTATTATAATTTTGCTTCCCTTGTAGGAAACACCCTATTTCGAAAACAGCAGTTGCCTTTTTTTAAGAGTTTCATTTTATTAACATCATCATTGACATGTGCACCCGGATGTACATTTTGAACGGGTCATGACTGGGAAATTGTATACAATACATTCCGCACATATTTCTACATCCTGTTTCTGTGTTAACTTTAGCAGACAGACCAAAACAGAGGTTGTGTGTGTGTGTGGGGGGGTGGTGAGTCAAACAGGTTGTTTGGAGAAGCCGTCCTTATGTGAAGCCCATTGGACAAGACACAGACACTCTTCTAGTGTTCATTAGCTCGGCTTCCCATGACTCTAGAGCTGTCTGACACGTGTAAACTATGACTTGATGGTTGACATTTCTCAGTGCGGTCTTTTAGATTTCTGAATGGAGAAACATCGGCTTCAGTCTCACCCCCTTTTCTTTCCCAAAAGTTCAGATATGGACATTCTGCGTTCTAAAATTATCCCGCAGTTCAGGGGGCAAGGGAGGAGGACAGAGACTTGGAGGTTCTTGCCACCCGCAAGTCACTATTTTTAAAGCCCTCTAGATATGGAAGTCTGCCGTGTGAATTCTACTTAGACATGATTACTGGGGTTGTTACAAAGGGTTTACTGCAAAACAAACAAGTACAATTCATACAAAAACACAAATCACATTAATACCTTCAGAAATGTAACAGGCGTTTCTGATGAAGTTCTCTAAAACAATACTACCGTACGAGCAGGAGGATGCAGGGTTTTTTTTCTTAAAATACTCCACATATACAGTATATATATATATATGGCTACAAAAACTCGACCATTAAAGTAATAAATTAATCAATAAATATCCATTTTATTGGTTTCCTTTTTAAGCAGCAAAAAAACAAGAACTTGGAGGTTGTTTTGTGAGCCTTTGGAAGCCCAAAGTCATTGCAGCATGATGGCTGAGAGAATTACACACATCCATGTTGCACGTTCAATGGCCAAAGCATGGTTGCAGGAAGAACATTGTCTATTCGTGTATTGTGGAAAACATTGTCTATGCCTGTGTCCCCAGAACATTGCCTGCACCATGTGAAGTGAGAACATTGTCTATCCATGGGTCGTGAGAACATTGTTCTTGTATGTGTCATCAGAACCTTTTCTATCCACGTGTCGCGACCCCAACGTCAGTGTTGCCAGATTGGGCTGTTTCCCGCCCAATTGGGCTGCTTAGGATGGCCGTGTGCGGGTAAAAATGGCATTTAGCAGAAAAACCCGCCCAATTTTTACCATAGAAATCAATAGAATTGGGCGGGATTTTGTGCTTCTAGGCGGGTTTTGAGCATTTTTTGGGCTGGAAATCATCAGACTCATCTGGCAACCCTGCCCAACGTGTGGACTGTTGCTCATAGTAGCAGTAGGAGTAGCATTGCAGGGGAGGGCATCACTGGCCTTGACAAGATACTCAGAAGTGTCTGAGATGGAGGAGAGTGGGAGGAGGTATAGACAGCTGCCCGGCCACAGCTTCCACTCATTCTCTCTCTCTCTCTCTCTCTTTCTCTCTCTCTCTCTCTCTCTCTCTCTCTCTCTCTCTCTCTCTCTCTCTCTCTCTCTCTCTCTCTCTCTCTCTCTCTCTGCCTTAGATGATAAGGGCTCCAAACGTGGGTCTTTTTTTCTCCATAAAAGTGAGAGTCAGCGTGGGCGTGTGTGTGTGTGTGTGTGTGTGTGTGTGTGTGTGTGTGTGTGTGTGTGTGTGTGTGTGTGTGTGTGTGTGTGTGTGTGTGTGTGTGTGTGTGTGTGTGTGTGCCCATGCGTGTGCGTGTGCGCGTGTGTGCGTGCGTGCGTGCGTGTGTGCATGTGTGTGTGTGTGTGTGTGTGTGTGAAGAGAGGCCCTGAGGTTGCTGCAGGGGTGACCCTGGGTCAGACAGTTGCTCCGAGGCTGCTCAGAGGTTGCCATGGCTACCCTCTCATCCAAGCCGCCCTCCCACCCCCCCCCCGTTTTGGAATCTTGACAACTCTCACTCAGGATCCTTCAGCCACACTCCTAGCTCCCACACTCCCACTCACGCAAAAGACCCACCATCACCACAGCCACCATCACCACAGCCACCAACTCGACCACCACAGCCACCGACAGCACAGCCTTGAAACACCCCACTACCATCGCCTCCGCGCCCCCATCACAAGCGGTAAGTTACAGCAGCGGCCGGCACTTTGCCGCCTCGATTGGCAGCACACATGCTTCACAGTTGCAGACACCTCCTTATCTCGCTGCAGCCGCAGAGGGAGTGGGGCGGTGGGAAGGTTGAATGGGGTAGGTGGTGGGTGGAGGGTGGAGGGTGGCAGGAGACTGAGGGATTGAGGGGCGCTGGTGGGGGAGCAGAGGGGGTTAGGAAGCAGGGACGACTGTGTGACCTCCTCAGAGTCCGGGAAGGGGTTGATAACCTAGCACGCGCTCTCTTTCTCTCTCCCTCTCTCTCTCTCTCTCTCTCTCTCTCTGACATACACACACAGACCCATCACCCTTTTGCCACTACAAAGGAGAAGTGTAAGGAGGGTTCAGAAAAAATGTTCAGTCACCCTCCCTCCTCCCATCTTTCCCTTCTTCCATCCTTCCATTCTCTTCGACCTTAAATAGGAATGGTGGAATGTCCCACGGTTTCATTCATCAGCTTGGCACACTCAACAACCGCACCCGTCCACACACACACACATGCACACACACAGGCACGCACACAAACACACACACACACAAACACACACACACACACACACACACACACACACACACACACACACACACACACACACACACACACACACACACACACACACACACACACACACACACACACACACATTCCTGTGATAATCCCACTGTCACGTAATGTTCATGCATGTTGTGTGTCTTTGAGTGCAGCAGGATGGTGGGGGAGGTGGCTATGATTATGTAGCCCCATAATGCACTCCGGTCCACTGGTGGCTGTAATAGTCATTGAAAAGACTACACGTCCATCGTACTGCACGACTATGGCATTACACAGAGCCTCTAGTGATACATTACGATTTGGTCATTGCCATTCTGGTAACAGCAAATGTATTACAGGGGCCTGGTGTGAAGGTGGGGTTGCAGGTTAACCATTTTAAGAAAATGTACTATTATGACATCACGTTGGGGGTTCCGCAGGCTCATAGGAGTGTATGTAGAACCTTAGAATCCTGGGGGAGTTCCCCCAACGTGATGTCATACCTGCAACCCCACCTTTAAGTGGGGCGAGGGACGCATGGCAGTCCTTGAATGAGCCAGGAGTGACTGGTGTGGTTGCTCTGAGCAGAGTCATTGTGCCCCTTGGTTCGTTGATTGTGACAGTGCATTGCTGTGAATGATGGCGGTTGAGCAATGCCAGTTTCCATCATAGGCGCCATCAGGGATAGTGGTTGCTGTCTTTGAGTGCACGTCCAATAAATGTCATCAGAGAGAGAGAGTAGAAAAGGCTGCACTCTCTTGCTATTAAGTTGAATACACCATATCCAGGTTACAAAGATGCGTTTTGGCCTCCAGCCACCCTCAGTGTGTATCCTGAGGAATGCCATAATAGTTCTCGTTGAACTGTAGAAAAGCAAGTTCTCTCCAGAAACAGTCTTTGTTAAAACAAACTATTAGAGAGACATCAACGGGTCCATAGTACTTCATCCGAAACTCACTCTCGACTGTGAATTCAAACACCTGCACAATGTTTCACTATGGCTTGCCCTTCCCTCTCTTTCTTTGCCCCTCCACGTCTGCATTTAATCCATGTGAAGGATCTCAAGGAAAGCAGTCAGTCTGTATCCACCACACGCCTGCTGAAGTTCTCTCCTCCACATGCCTTGTCCCTCCAGAGGTTAAATGATTGACCCCCACCCCCATGGTGTGCTGTCATTCCAACGAGACACCCACTTCAGGAGACACACACAAGACACTCTCCAAACCCTGCCTCTGACATTAACAGCATGGAACACAATGTTACATTGCAGACCACCAGACATGGTCTCCAAATTCACAGCGGGGACTTGATGGGCTTTCTCTTAGTTTGTTTGTCTTTTTTATTTCACCTTTAGTTTCACCTGCTCCAGTCGGCTTGACTTATGGTTACATGTGGTTTCGGAGCTAAATTCCTCATGTTGACCTCTGGCTAGCCGTAAAACTTACCAGAAGGTCAGAAAGTCTGTCATCTGAGAACAAAGTAGGCCTCTGTTCCACCATTGTTTGCTGCTCCATTCACATTAATCAGTAAATAATAAGGAAACAAAAAACATTTTCTGTACATGGCATAATAAAATAATCTCTGTCTTGAAAATCCAAATATACACATTGCACAAGTACCGCTTGTGCATCGTCTCATCAAACTGTACACAAAATATAAATACTGAATATTGTCTTTAACTTAGGTGTCCATTCTACTCTGTCTTCAATCCGCATATATCATGCTTTGTTGTTGGCTCCTCTAAGTGACTTTGGTTATGTACATGCTCATCTACGTTGTTTTTTTTTTTCAGTTACAGCTATTCCTAAGACTTACAAAGTCCCACTTTTCCTTTGCCCTCAACTATCGACATCCACACTCCGCCACCACCATGCCCTCAAACTTGTACTTGTAGGTGACCACCCCGGCGTCGTCCAGGTACAGGAGCGAGATGGGGTCCAGCTTGGTGGGCACGCAGCAGGCGGGCGCCACCTTCTGCGGGCTCTTCATGTTCACCAGCGTCTGCACCATGGCGTGCTTGGTGGGCTTGACATGCGGGGTGAGCGGGAAGGAGCAGACGCCCGTGCACTCGAACGCCTCGTAGCCCGTGGGCGCCAGGATCCAGCTGTCCCAGCCGATGTCCTTGAACTCCACGTACAGCGAGTTCTTCTTGCAGTGGTTGCCCTTGGCGTTGCGCCGGATGCGCGAGGACGAGTCGAAGATGAGGTTGGAGTGCATCTGCATGAGCGTCTCCTCGTCCGTCTCGCTGTCGACGCCGTCGTCGCCGTCGTCGAGGCCCATTTGGTCGAGCTCGTCCAGCAGGCCGTTCAGGTTGTCTTGGAGACCGGCGGCGCCCACCGCCTCGTGACCCAGCATCTCGTTCAGCTCGCGCCGCTCTGCCGCTCGGTGGTGGTCGCCGCTCGTGTCGTCGGAGAAGATGATCATGAGCGGCCGGTGGCGCTCCTCCTGGCCCGTCTCGATGTCCATGGTCCCGTCGCTGCTGGTGACGCGTCGGTCGCCATCTTTGCTATTGTGATCGCCGTCTGCGCCGATTTCAGCAGTCCCCTCCTCCTCCTCCTCCACCTCCACTTTTTCTCCATTGCTGTTGTTGTCCACGCCTGCATCCAGGCTCGCAATGTGCACCTCCAGCCTGTGGGTGGTGCTGTGGCTGAATTTGCGCCAGCGGTGCACGGCCGCCGTCATGTCAAAGGACTCCCAGCCGTTGTCCATGCCGTACACCTGCCGCGAAGCCAGCTCCACCAGCACGGTCCTCTCCTCCTCCGAGCCGGCGTCAGGTTCCGCATCCAGGGCGTCGCCCCTGGTTACGCCAACACCATCAACACCAGCATCAGCACCAGCATCAGCCGCAGCATCCCCACCACTGCTGTTGCTGGGGTAACGCTGCTCCACCTCGTACACGGTGACCTTGCGGTCGACCCCGGCGTAGAGGTGGCGGTCAGTCTGGACGAGGGTGTAGAGTCGGAGCTCGGCCGCGGTCACTCTCTCGTGGTGGGGGAGGGAGACGTTGAAGAGCAGCGGGTGGATTCTCACGCCTCGGGCTCCCACGCTGCACGGGGAGGAGTCTGGACAGCAAACAAACATACACACACACACACACACACAAATATACGCACACACAGACACACACACACACAAACATACACGCACACAGACACACACACAAACACACGTGAACACAGACACACAGACAAACACATATCATTTGATTTGGGTGGACATATACCGATAAGACAATACAACACAGCTCCCAAATGTGTAACACGAGCAAATCGTGTCTCACATATGTCAACACAGAGCTTTCATACAACATAAACTGTTACATTACATTTAGCTTTTATCTGAGGTGAATGGTCACCAGGGTATTGATCGCAGTTCCTGGAGCAATGTGGGGTATTGGTGCCTTGCCAAAGGGCACTTTAGGCTCAAATGGATGGAGGTGTAGGTAGAGGTAAGGGTGGGATTTGAACCTGCAACCCTCTGATCTTAAGACGATATACTGTACCACATATAAGACTATACCACACCCTACGCATCACACACAAACACATAGGCCTACATATTGTAAAACGAGGTGTATGACTGTTATGCAGGTACACCTATTACCAGTATTTGCGGTCCTGTCTTCTCCTCCCCCGTCAGTATCTCTTGTTTACCACTTCATCACATATGGGCACGGTGCTCTACAAGTGCTCAAGCTATTTATATTATGAGACACTTCAAGTATTCAGGTCATTACAGTTTAGTAATTATGCTGTGCAACCAACCACAGATTACATGGGAGAGATGCTTACAATAATGATGGAGGCTTTAGAAGACAGTGCAATGGTTTACAAAAAGTTGAAGACGTCTGGTTGTTTTGTATTGATTTGTTGTTGCATTTCATGTTTATTTAGTCTGGCTTGCTAGGCTATTATTTGTTTCTTGTTTCTTTGCTTTCTAAACCTCATGAAATGATCTTGTTAAGTTCAGAAAAAAATCTTTTAACTTTACCATCACAATTTTCCCACAATTTTCCAGGTGTGATTCTTTTTGTTGTGGAGACATTGACGAAATAGGTTCAAATTGCATAATCTGGAGTAAAAATGCTGGATCTTCACATTTACATGCATGCTAACTCTGTTTCAGTAAAACGGAGATCTTCTCTATCCTCTGCATCATTATCTACACCTTTCACCAAATTTTTGAAAATGTAGGCCTATATATTTGACATCATTTTGTTTGTTATGCAGCATGCAGACCCCCTGTTCTCTCTGCTCTTGATTAATGCATTGGCACACCTGTGTACAAGTCTCTGGGACTTCCAGACAAATTCAACAATATCCTTCAATGAAACATCATAATAACATTTCCTCATTCAATTACTGCAATTACTGTGCACAGACAAACATAAAAGTCCTCAAGACTTCCCCGCTGAATTCAGCTATATCTTTCTACAGAAGATCTCCACAACATTTCCTGAATACATACATTACATACTGTACATCCAAATACATTTCCTCAGTGTCAGGCGGCGTACCTTCGTCTTTGAAGCTGCGTATGATGTTGGCCGTGGGCATAGCCGTGCGGTCGTTTGCGAAGCGGTTGTAGAGCTCCATCATGTACTCGGGGGGCTCTGTGCGCTCCGCTCCCGCTTGCTGCTGGTGGCCTGCTGAGTGTCGAGGGCCCAGGCCTGAGAGGTTGAACGTGCGCAGGAACTGGCCCTTCAGAGTCTCCAGCAGCTTCTGCATGTCCACCTCGCTGTTCTGCTCCAGGAGAGAGGGGTCCACCATGCCCCCGCGCCCGTCGTCCAGCCCCGGGGCCAGCCGGTGGGTCTCGGGGGCCGTGATGGGGCTTCCGCTGGCCCCGGAGGACAGAGGGCCCACCACCACCGACAGCAGCACTAGGGAAGC
Organism: Engraulis encrasicolus; assembly: GCF_034702125.1. Lineage (NCBI taxonomy): Eukaryota > Metazoa > Chordata > Actinopteri > Clupeiformes > Engraulidae > Engraulis > Engraulis encrasicolus. The sequence continues at coordinate 19,860,830 of NC_085859.1, forward strand.
GCTCAGCAGGGCAGCCGACATGCCGCTGACTGACAGCTCCCTTGATCGCAATCGGCCAAATCCACTGGCCACTTCCATGTCGCTTCCCAACAAACAAACAACCCGCCTTGCTGAGATTAAACCTGTCAGCTTTTAGGTTTTAGGTGCTCACTGCTGAGGAGGTTAGGTCACAGTGGAAAGAGAACGAATTTTGAACTCCTCTAAAACTTTGTTTTTGAATGTTGTACTCCTCTAAAAGTCGTTTTTTGTTATTCTCCTGTGCACTGCTTGTGGTGCCAAAGGTGAAATGGAGTTAAATTCTCTGTCAGTAGTCCAGATACTGAAAGATGCAATATCCAAGATCCTTTTGAGTTGTGTGTTTCCGACAAATACGCTGCTTCTTTCCCCTCCTGCACTATGTCCGTCTCTATTCTTCACAAAACTTCCCTTTGCTAAAGAAGTCGCAATCCACCCTCACCCTTGATGTTGTCGCGTGTATCCCTATGCCCACCTTTTGATGTCAGATGTTTGATATCTGGAGACTTTGGACTTTGGCTGAATGGTGGCTCTGCTGCGTCCCACTGTGGCATCTCTTTTGGCGTGTGTTTTTCCTTTGCTTTGTGTCTCTTGTCTCTGTCTGTCTCTCTCACTCTCTCTTGCCCTCTCTCTCTCCCTCTCTCTCTGTGAGTGTGTGTGTATGTTGCTCTATCTCTTTCTTTCTGTTCCTTATCTATAAGTGTGTGTGTGTGTGTGTGTGTGTGTGTGTGTGTGTGTGTGTGTGTGTGTGTGTGTGTGTGTGTGTGTGTGTGTGTGTGTGTGTGTGTGTGTGTGTGTGTGTGTGTCTGTGAATGCTCTCATGTGTGAGTGAGTGTGTGTATCTGTGAGTGTGTGTGTGTGTGTGTGCGTGTGCATGTGTGTGTGTGTGGCGGGTGTTATCAGGCCTCTTCCTTAATGAGGATTTTATAAACATCGTCCCTCCAGTAGGCCCTTCCTTGTTAGCTTGATTTCTTGTTTAGAAGACGCAGGGCACATCTTGGGTCAGTTGTTTGTTTGTTTTGATTTGTTTCCTAATGGTGCGGTTTTGCTAAAAAGATGGAAGATGGAAGTTTGCTTCATTGACCAACCGTGCCAAACTTTCTCTTCCCCCCCTTATATCCTTGAACAAACCAGCACACGGCACGTTGTTGCGGAGATGAAATTGGTGCGAAATGAGCTGTGTTAAGACCCCCAACGATCCGAGTCCGATAGCGAACTTACCCAAATAATCGTTTATTTGTTGTTACTACTTTCCCTTTTTGACTTCGACCGTTTAGCAAGTGTCATGCAGCAAAGCGGAACGTGAGTCACCGAGATTTCTGTTTTGCGTTGTTTCCACACACAGAGGTGTTTGTTCCCAACGTTGGCCCTTCGCAAAGCCCTGACCCTCTCTCTCCCTTTATCTATCTGCCCTGGCCTCTCCATCATGTATCCCTCATAAGGAAGTGCTCTTAACTCCAAGGGTGTTTCCACATGCACAGACACAAACAAACATACATATCGGAAGCGCTGGAAAATGTGTTATCTCTCCATGTCTCCGAGGAGAAGTTATGTGGGCCTCACTTGCCACTATGCACATAGGCTGCTGCAACCACGCACCCAAGGACCCACGGTCCCATGTGTCTGAAGTAGACACTGTCGATGTGCAGTAGGAGGGCTATTGTTTATGGCACATGACAAAGTCCTAGCCTATGTAGAGTAAATACCCTATCTCTGAGAATTAAACAATATGTACATACATTTACAGTAAATGCACATGTGATGTGATGAGAAAAATGTGCTGCATTTCTATAAATATTAGTTAAATGAAAAGTCAGTCCATGACATTTTGTTTAGGCTTGGGTAGTAAATGTATGCATTTTGTAATGGCTTTCAGACGGGTTTGCGTCTGATTATAGAAAGGTCTCTGAACAAGGGTCAGTGTCAACTTTGTTGCGCCTTTATGTTTTGACAATGGCTTATTCATTGTCTAATACAATAATTCATGTTGCAGTGTTAACTTATAGAACTGGATGTAACAGTCCTGGTGTTGATACTACACTGTAAGAGTTGGATTAACACTGCAAAGAGTACTGTAGCTAACCAAACTGTGTAGCTGACTAAATCACTTGGCAAGCCTTGGTTGTTGAAATATAAAGGTTGTCTGAAAAGGAAACATTTACGTATATGTTACAGGCGTTGTTTAAACAGTTTGGCTCTGAGAGGCCATTGAGGGTAAACTTATAGGCACTGAATATGTGTATTTACAAGAAAGATCAAGAAGGACACTTAAAAAGTCTTTTACATTCACGGTTGTCTTTTTTTGTTGATTCTAATGTTGGTTAGATAAGCACTCAACGTGCCAGAATGACAAACGATTTGCTATCGTACACCCATAAGCAATTTACATCTCACGCAAATTGCTGCCTCACAAACTGTCAAAATGTCCTTAGAGGGTCAAATGTTATGCATTGGATTAGATCATGTATTGATGTCTCAACAGTTGCTGTACGAAGTGTTTAACATGTGTGCTGTGTCATGAAACTCTTCCCTAAATGCTTGTTTTTAGCCCATAGCAGACAGAGAGATGGAAAAACTATCTACAAGATTTGTCATGACCAACAAGTGTTCCCTATTGAAAACATATACATTTTCTCTCATTTGAATGAAAAGCTTGCTTAGGCAGTACAGTTATAAAACCAAACAGAAGGCATCAAACAAGGGCCTATTCACTTTGTCACAAGTTGAACAACTGAAATAAATTATACATGTATAAATGATATGGTAAAGATAATGTATAATATTTCTTATCTGTTACATTATTTTTTATCTTTGCTGGAATATCTACTATGATATAGCTGTCAAAATATCAAAGCCCCTTCTGTGGAATGTGACAAAAATGTTTTTAAAATACCACATGGGTTTGTACCTAGCAGTTAATGGATTAAAATTTGCATGTAAACTGGATGATGCATCTAACAACTGGTTTTCCGCTGAACTGTAATAACATGTTTTATAACAAGTATGGTGCCAAGTACTCATTAAACTGTCATATGGCATCTGTATGCCTGAACGACATTCAAATGCTCTGTTATTATACTACTATTATATGTTTACCTTAGAAATGTCCTTAGGCTAGAGACCCATTCATTTCTGCAGTGTCAATTTAACACCCACAGAGTTGAATTTAACACTCAGTTTTGGCGCTACTCTAATTACCGAAACACAATCGGAGCAACACACACATGCACGCACGCACGCACGCACGCAGGCACACACACACACACTGACGGGCCCATTCACTAATTGCTGAAATGACTCTATGAACTATCGTATATCATATCACCACTGCTATGCCATTATCGAGAGCTTTAAGTAACAGATTACGACTTGGTTATTACAATGTTGGTGACAGTAAAATTATAACATAGTCTCTGAGCAAAGGAGTTAACAAGTCTTCCCACTGAACCACAAACAAGACCCTTAGTGCGAACAATAATGTCTAAAATATTATATTTATTGTATCCTTTTTGCAGTACCATTCTGTATGATGAATACCTGTACAGCAGTGAGCACACAGGAAAATACTATCTGTTATGACTTTGGCACTGGGTTTCTGCGAGCAAAAAAACAGTTCACACTCGGCAAACCCTTCACACTTTTGGACACACTGCAGGTCTTTGTGATTGATGGATACTGAATAGCTTGGAATGGTACCATAACTGTAAACTAGATCCCTGAGTCTCAGGAGAAATTTTTTTTTCCTCCCTATTAGAGGTCCTCATACCCACTAATGGGATTCACTTCCCTCCACTGGTCGTGGGCAGTGAATGACCTCAACATGACTTTGTGCTAAGTTAAATAAAAAATGCTGGTAACACTTTAGAATAATGGATGCAAAAAAGCATTATAAAGACTTAATAAATAATTAACTATTGATGAACAAAACATTAACAAACGTTTGTAAATGACTAGGAAATGTAAACAAATGCTTGTAAATGACTAGGAAATGCTATGTTAATATTTTATATTTATCAAACATTTACAAGTTGCTTGTAAATGAATAAAATACTCTGTTATAAGGTGTGTAAAATCTTGCAGATATCATTTGTAGATATTTTATAAAGCATTAGTAAAGCTTAGTTAATAATAAAAACATTTGTTAATGTTTTATTCATCATTAGTTAATTATTTACTGAGTCTTTACTAAGGAACATTATTATAAAGAGTTACCAAAATTTTTATCCCTTTCCATCTGTTCCCATGTGTGTGAACAAGAATACAATACAGAACCTGACAAAACACACAAAATATTGCTTAACTTAAGTTGTAAAAACAACAAAAAACATCTTGAATTGCAGTTGACGTATTGAGATAAAGAATTGGCTTTTATAAGGCCCCAAAAGTGGCTTTAATATTATTTTCTGGCATGATAGCCATTTCTGACTACAAGTGGTGTTACAGTATTGCTTATCATCCTTAAAGGTGCACTGTGTAATATTTTCAGTAGTTCATTTCCAGAATTCATGATGCCCATTCACAAACGTTACCTTTTTAACAAATACTTAGCACTACCATCAAATTGTAAGCATTCATTATGACCTGGACAATTGTACTTTTCATACAATTGTACTTTTCATGGAGATCTTCTCCATGGTCCACCATTTTGAATTTCCAGAAATGGACTTTTATAGCTGCAAACTACTGCATACTTTGGTTATACTTGCAAATATTGGTTTATTATTTAGTAAATATTAATGAAAAGACCTAATTTGGCAATTGGCACTGCAGCACAGTTTCAATGAGCAGCATACAGTAGTTGCAGTATCCATTCTGGCCACTATTCTACGCAGTGCACCTTTAAAAGAAGAATGACCGACAAGATTTTGGCCAGGTGCTGTAGAACAGGGCTCAGTAGAATCAGGGTCCATTCAGTCCCGTCTGTGAGCATGTAACAAATTAGGATTGGGCTGCAGTGCTCTGTGTCTGTTAAGGCAGCCCAAAGTTGTATGACTGTCCATTCATTATCACAAGCTTGTAATACAATAGAATTGAACAGAATATGGCCATCGGCTCAGGTCTTTGTGGCTTACCTGGACAAAATTGCTGGAGGAAATTATGTTGTATCAATGATGGCTCACTTGAAGAGAGTAACGCTGTGTCAATGTTCAATCACTCCCATGTGATGAAATAGAATTGAATACTAGAATATGACGGCCTTTTCAGCTCTGTGTCCATTATGCTCGCTCAGCGAGAGAGAGAGAGAGAGAGAGACAGAGACAGAGAGGCAGAGGAATATTGTATCACTATCCATTCCTTCCCATGAAGTTGTAATAGAATCATATTGCTGTGCTCTGTGGTCACTATTGTGGCTGACCGGGAGTAAAGAATGTTGTAGCACTGTCCAATCCAATAGATGAGAATGAAATCAAATCTGTTTGCCTGCTCTGCTCTGCTCTGCTCTTGCCTGGGTCCATTATGGTGGTCCTCCTCCAGGAGAGAGAAGAGGGCCTGTATTGTATCTCCTGTCTCCTGGTCCAGCTCCTTGTTGCGTTGCTGGGCCTCATTGCGAGATCTTAGGGTGGTCCTCCAGGAGAGAGGAAGGCCTGTATCTCCTGGTCCAGCTCCCTGTTCCGCCTCTGGGCCTCGTCGCGGCTGCGCTCGGCGTTCCTCAGCCGGATCTCCAGGGCGGCGACACACCTCCTCTCAGCGTCCAGCGCTGACTGCAGCTCCGACACCTTGGACACCAGCTCCTGGTTCTGAAGCTGCAAGCTGCAAGACACACAGATACACACACACACACACACACACACATACAGACACATACACACGCATACACGTGCACACACACGCGCGCACACGCACACACATAAATATATTTTACAAAGTATACATTTTTATTATGATATGAATGTGAAGAGTGGGACAGGAAATGACAAGGAAGAGATGGGGAAGGGTTGAGTGGAAGCTTAGAGCTACCACTCTACGGTAAGTTGTCAGGGCCAGGCCTGACCACATTGGGTGCCACTTCATAGGAGGCATCCAACATACAGTAGCCAAACAGACTTTTGACTTTCAAAATCCCTTTATTGAACAATTGCACGGTCTATACGTCCAAAAAAAATTTCAACCCCCCCACCCCCCCAAACTCCTACACACCCACCCTAAATCATTAAAATCAACTGATTACCAATGGAATACCAGCCCGCCACCAGTACTGACCAATGACCATACCCTCTTGTCCACACACCACTTCTTTGCAAACGTATCAGTATTCCCTGTGACCTAGTCAAACAGAAGGCACCCAACCTAGCTATTAGGTAAAATCAGATCCAATCATTTCAAACTTCAAAATTCCCCCCTCACATCTCAAAACGGTGCTCAATCATGGAGGTCTTGCCCCTCAGTGGGAAATCAGTACGAGGGTGTGGTAAGAGGTTGCATCAATTCAAGATGAAAACAAATAACAGATTTCCAGAAATATACAAGGATTACCATTTCGTGTGGTTCTCATTCAAAGTTTGTGTATTCAAGAGGAACAATGGCCTGTAAACCTTACATTAGTGCACACTGCAGGCTTGCAGTCATGCAACACAAATACAGTGTATTGTAGGGATGTGCAAAACGTCGTCATGACAATGCATCACAATACTTATTTTCACGATATACTGCATCGATTCATGAAAATTGATGATTTAATAATAATTAAACTGAATTTGCCACTGCTTCCTTTTGTTCAGTAGAGAATAGACAATATTTCTGTTGTAATGATAGCTCTCCCCCAGATGCTAAAATGTTTAATAAAATGAATTGACTTACAAATACGACACAGCAACTAACAAATAAGCTGTAGTAAGTACTGAAATAAGTACTGAAGTAAATATTGCAATGAGAATGGGACTTGCAAAAGCACCCAGAACTGCCAGCCAGCAAACTGGTGCTGTGGGAACCATCTCGTGGGCGCCGGTTAAGTGAATGTCCCACACTAACATATGTGGACATACTCGCAAGACGCAGGAGCCCAGAGTATCAGTGAACTGAAAAGATGTATGGAGAATTGGGATGACTGGAAGCAACGATGGAAGGCTCGTCTGAGGACGACCTAGAGAGATGCATCGCAGTAGGACATGAATCACAATGCATCGTGATAGAATCGCACTGTAGCGTGCATTTTGTGATCTCTTTGCCAGTACCCAAACCTAGTGTATAGACATGTGTACTGTACATGTGAATATTAATTGTATATTTGGGATTGTTGTGCCTATAACCTGTAAAAGTTTGTGAATAAAAAATATAAACCTGCATGCATGATGTTACGCACACAAACAGAACTTAGAATTGCTCTGAGCACTTGAAAGATTTGCTGGTTGAAGCCAAATCCATGGTAGTTTTACGAGTCCTTATTTTCTACAGCCATAAGCCAAAAGTCAGTCCTAGTTTCAGATGTTCCTTTGTCTTTTAATTCCCCACACTCACTAAAAGGAAATGACCAATCTTGTGTAATATCGAATGGCACGACATTGTTAAGCTCTGGATGTTGTGCAGCTGCATTTCAAAGGTCTTCCAGGGAAGGGCCAGAAAAGCCGTCTGAATTAGTGTGGAGGGAGATATGACACAGAACACCCATATGACAATAATGAGTGAATTAGTTACGCCTTAACATTGATCACAGTGATAGGGTTAGTCTATGTCTATGGGTAGGGGTGCAAAAGCTATTGGCTGTGGACCAGCTATTAAAGGGGTATGCCACTATTTTGGGGCTTAATACAGTTAAAATCGTTGGCCAGGGTTTATAAAGGTGGTAAAGTGTCTTATTTTTCATGTAAGCCGTTGTCTTGCTTTAAGAAAAGTTAAAAGAGGGAACATGTCGCTAAGCAAGTGAAAGTCAATGGATCCGATGCTACACGGATCCATTGACTTTCACTAGCTTAGCGACATATTCCTCTTTTAACTTGTCTTAAAGCAAGACAACGCTTAACATGAAAAATAAGACACTTTACCACCTTTATAAACCCCAGCCAATGATTTTAACTGTATTAAGCCCCAAAATAGTGGCATACCCCTTTAACTTGCAAGACCTGCTGGGCAGCATAAAAAATGGCTTTTATTCACACTATAAGTAGTTGCGTAGTTCTGGATTTTTTTATCAATAAGAAAGCTCTGAAGCAATAGAGGTATATTTTCTAATAGTCAAGGTTTACAATGGTCAGAATGTACTTGTATTAATCTGTTCCGTAGCCTCTTAATGTGGATGGGCCCGCTTGCCATTCACTCTCTGCTGAAAACATCATCATTTACAACATAATCCATCATAATAAGTTGATATTAACATTGCTATGACATTACCAAAAGTCTTAAGTAACAGATTGAAACTTGGTCATTATTAAGGTTATAACAAAAGCTCTGCACAAAGGAGTTTCCAGATTCCCAGTAATGTCTTGTGATGTGAGATATTGCTATATTGTTGTTATGTTGTCAGTGTATCGGAGGGTTTTCAGTAAACAGTGCATTGGCATGCCGGCAGGACTATCTACACACTAACAGGCCTTACATAGTATATACCCCAACGTATACGCAGCTGAAAGGCTACCAATCGCAACGCTTATGTACGTATTGCCATTATGTATCGATCGTAGCAAAATACATCCTCTCAATATTTTAGTAACCTACTTTACACACTTTACATTCATTGTCAAAGGGGGCTATTGGTGTCAACAATAATCGATTCAGCAATGCATCGCAATGCAGGACTGGACAATTCAATAATCTATTCAGCATATAATGGCATAATCGATGCAAGATATTTTTTTCAACTTTCAATTACTTCAGTGTGACTGTGTACAGTACTTCCGGAGCAAATGAACGTTAATTAAATTAAAGCAGTTGAAAGCATTGAAAACAGCAGGACTGATACACACAACAGGCAATAAAATGTTGTTCAGTATCTGACTGCTTGTATTGCCTCATGACGGATGAAAAATTTGCCTTGCTTTCAGTAGAAATGTAATGCATTGCAATGCATCGTAAAATTGGACTGAATCAATTCGAATCAAACGGTACCTGCCGAATCGTAATTGAAACGAGTCGTAAGGGCAGTGCCAATGCACACCACTAAAGAAGGCCTTAGCCTACTTGCATAACTTAATGTAGAGAACATGGTAACAAACATATAAACAGCACACGTTAATGTCCATTAGCACGTGCTGCTCACTTAGACTGCATTAGTCCCCTAAGAGGCAGCATGCTTTTTGGCTGGGAAAGGAACCAAGTAGGTAGCAGGCTTCACTCAGGTTTCTTGATAACTTTTAAGGGTCCCACATGAATACTTCATCAGAGAAAAGCGGGGGGCGCACCTTGCATCAATTTTTTCTTCTTTATTTTTGTGCACAGACGCGTTTCGGCGTGTGCCTTCCTCAGTGTGCAACGGTTTTATCTTTGTTTCTGGGAAAGGAACCGCAATGTAAATAAGCTTTTGAGGGCCAGCGGTGGCTCAACAGCCAGGGCACTGGACAGCTACACCGGCATCCCCGGTTCGATTCCGGCCCGAGGTCATTTGCAGAGCCTTCACCATCTCTCTCTTCCCACTCATTTCCTGTCCCTCTGTTACTGTCCTATCACAATAAAGGCATAAATAGCCCACCATATACATTTTATTTTAATATTTATATATTTTAAAAAAAGAAATAAGCTTTTGAGCTTAAACACGTTATTCTTGACTCCCTTTTAATTTAAATGAATAAAATAATGCATTCATTTGTATATATGAACAGAGAATGTCAAATAATTTCACTAATTCATTCATTGCCAAAACGAACCTGTCGATGATGTGTCGAGAGTTGCTAATTCCGTGTTGATGGTGTCCGTCCGCTGCTGTGTGCTGAGGAGATGGCGTGGTGTCCGCTCCCACTGGCTCTTCTCTGACCGTCTGGAGGTCATGATGGCGGGCATAATGAGTCTTTGGTGAGCCAGTGGCGTTGGCTGGAGATGGACGTGCTGGTTGTAGGCCCGCTGTAGAGACCTTCGGTGAGCCTCCTTCACTGTCCTTGGCAGCAGCAGCAACAGGGGAACTTTTCAGGGTCTCCTCCTTCTTCTTCTTCTCCTCTTTCTCTTTCTCTTTCTCTTTCTCCTCCTCCTCCTTCTTTGTGTCCTGTGTTGGGGAGGACATTCCTTGCAGGTCCAGGATCTTAAAGATGTCCTCAGAGAGCGTCTTCTCGTCCCTCTCGTCACTCTCCTGGATGCGGCTCCACCTGAATGAATGAAGGAATGAATTAAAAAATTAATTAATTAATATTAATTAATTAATTAACTAATTAATTATTTAATACTTTATCATCGATCAGTGTGGAAACGTTTCCTTAGTTTCAGCATATAAAACACATATAACATGTGAGAAATCGTGCATACAGGACTCATCAAGACATTATACCTGTACTTGTTTTTTTTTCCACTCACCTCAGCTAGCCCATGGGTCACTCATGAGGCAACTTGAAAAAACTCCACACTGGCCCTTTTGCCGTTTTCTTTAATGCAAAACATTTCGGTCCTAGACCTTCAGGTGTGGGAGTTATCGCTGTTTTCTTTAATACAAAACATTTCGTGTTTACCTGATGAAGGTCTAGGACAGAAACGTTGTGTATTAAAGAAAACAGCTAAATAGTCAGTGCGCAGGAGTTGTCTGAAGACAAGGCGTTATAAATTAGCTGTTACCAGAATGGTAATGACCAAGCTGTAGTACATTACTAAAGGCCCTGTGTTGTGTCATAGTAGTGTAGTACTATGATAGTCAACTTCTCGATGTCTATACAGTGTTCCACTGGTGGAACAGCGTGCACTATGGGGCAATAAAAAAAGCCTAGATGTTGGGTACAAATCCTGCTGCTTGAACATAGGCTAAAAAGTTGTTGTTTACTCTGTTTTCGTCAGAGGCTCCCTGATTGCATCACATATTATAATCAGCACGTAAAAGGGAAGTCACTTGCGCTCTAACCTTCTTGGTGCGTCCAGTCCAGGACAGTATACAATGCAGAGTAAACTGGTGGAGTCACTCTCTGAAGAAGACGCACACGGCGTCGAAACGTCAGTCATTATGTTTGCACCACAATAAAATACTAAAAAGTATCTGAGTGCTCCAGTCATCCCTGGCCTAGTCTTTCCGAAGTGGACCAGTTTACTCTGCATTATAATCAGCTGTTGACATTCCGGAGGTGTGACTGATCTCTCACCTGAACATGCTGTCGTCCCGGGACAGGCGTCCTGGCACAGCGGCCCGGTTGAGGTTCGGGAGGGTCTGGGTGCGCTTGCGGGGGCTCTGGCCCGGGCCCTGGTCCCACTCGTCTGAGGACGGGGACGTGGGGCTGGTGGGGGCGGCTCCAGACGGCGGTGGCGTCCTGTCGTCCGATCCCCAGCCGTCCGTCCGATCGGTCTCGGCATCCTCCTCCTCCGGGGACTCGGACAGGGATGAGTTGTCCGCCTGCTGGAAGAGATACACGGTAAAAAAAACACAGTTATTACAGCAGGGGTAGGAAACCTATGAGGCCAGAGAGAGTAGAGTATACTTAAAGAATCTCTGTATTGGGACAAACGCAGATAATTGTCGAACCGTACCATAAACTGGTACCCCTCCTGAAGGGTACCATTTTCCAGTACGGTTTGGTACCCTTTATTGGGTACGGTTCGGGAAGTTTTGTCATGGAAACGCACACAATAGCGAACCGAACTGCACCGTACCGTACTGTACTGCTTGGTGGAAACAGGCCTTATGAGGCCGTGTTATCCAGCCCCCTTATATTTTCAGGGGACTTAGTAAACGTGGGGGTCTGTTGTAAAGGTAGCTGCCTTCAAGATAGGGATATCCTGGTTTGTGTTCATAGTACAGCCCTTGGAGTCAAGTCAAGTCAAGTCGCTTTTATTGTCAATTTCTTTACATACACTGGTAATACAAAGAATTTGAAATTACATTTCTTACTTTCCCATGCAGACATAGACATAGACTTTAGGGGTGGACATAGACAATTAGACATAGACAGTACACACACATTACGCCTAGAGTACCTATACAATACCTTAAAGACATATAAAGTGCAGAGGACTATAAAATAGAAGTGCCCCCCTTCGAATGAAAACGGTTCCCCACCCGACTCAAAGAATCAATATAACATCTTCTACAGTGTATTTGGTCCCAGAGCTCTCTAAGTGTTTAACCAACACTGCAATTCTTACTGTGTAGAGGTGTGATGAGCTGATGAGTGAAACCACCTGTTATCTGCACAGGCAAGGCAAGGCAAGTTTATTTGTATAGCGCATTTCATACACAGGTGCAACTCCATGTGCTTCACAAGATTGGGCAGGCAGAAGACATATCAGGCAAAACTTACATTCTCAATCTAGTCTGTATGCCCTTGTTGTTTTAATCAGTGGCAAGAGGAATACTGATTAAGACCAGACAACAGAAATGTTATTGCATTAAAAGACAAACTGCCATGGAGCAGTTAATTGTATTACATAAAACTACTTTGGAGAGTGTGTGGAACTTTTTTTCATTTCATATTTCTTTACAGATCAGCAGCAACATTTTATGCCAGTTAAACAGGGAACCACAAAGGAGGACCGAGTGATATATCGGCCCCACCTCTATTTGTATAACTTTCACAACCAATTTTGCAGCCGTTTCGTTCTGAATGCATCTTCTATTCTGCTCTCCCCACTTTGAGTCCATGAGAGTTCATTATTCTAACTAAATATATGTGTATATATAATAATAATAATATATATTTCATAACATTTTATTATGAACAATATTTCTATATATTGGTTGCACATATCGGTTATTGGCCTCCCATTTCCATAAATATCGGTATCGGTATCGGCCCTGAAAAAAACATATTGGTCGGGCCCTACCACAAAGGAGTACCTGCATCCTCCTGCATTCCCTCTGCACTTGTTCTCAACACCGGTGACTCAATTAGTCAATCTGTCCAGGAATCATCTGGCTCACTGAACTAACCTTTTTCACCATTAGTTAGAGAAGCTCCGTTTAGAAGCAAAGCAGCTGAGTATATACAACGCTGTTTACATGTGCTGCATGTGGATTTTGTATATACAGGTATGTACTGTATGGGTAGACCGATATATATATCGGTATCGGGCAGATATTTGCATTTTTCAAGTGTATCGGTATAGGCCGATACGCGTGTGGTTTTGGCTGATACGCAATATTTATTATTTTATGTCATTCGGGTTTTTTTTAAAAGCACCAAGACACTTTATTTTTTTATTACTTGATTGTTAGACATTACTTGATTGTTAGAGTGGGTGTTTAAATGTTACAAGTTCTACCTCAATTTGATAATGTTAAAGGAATGTTTATTTTTAACTTGAGACCTGGAATATTTGTCATTTTTTAACATTTCTTTTAACCCATATCGGCCCCAAATATCGGGTATCGGAAATCGGGTATTGGCCAAGGGTGATGAAAAGAAAATCGGTATCGCATCGGCCATTAAAAAACCTGTATCGGTCGACCCCTAGTACTGTATGTAGTGTCCATGTACTGGAGGGATGCAGTGAGGTATGCACTTTAAGTATGCAACTTGGATGCACTTTATGTATTGCGACGACCTACTGTGCCCCCCTCAGGTGCTGGTGTGTACGTGCAGGCAGAGCTATGCGTGTCGCAGTTGATGGCATTATGGAACATAAAAAGCATAAAGCATTTGCTGATATTAAGGGGGGCTGACCTTCTATGAACTTTAATACATAACTATATTACATAACTTTATCAAGTACACCACTTGACAACATTGTTATCCTTCTAGCTGAGATGACTGTTTCAGTTCTACTCTATTACTAATGAATGACAGATATCATGAGTTTTCATTACAAACATCTTTCACTTTCATTTCTGTGAACAGTCCTTTTATTTTCAATTTTCAATAAGGGCTTTTGCCGTTTTCATTTCGCCTAATAACTGACACATGTGTAACTGAAACTGTTCTTCTAAAAGACTGTGTGTGCTTGCAGCAGATGCCAAACACACCCACTCACACCCACACACAGACTAACACACACACAGACTAACGCACGCACGCACGCACGCACGCACGCACGCACGCACGCACGCACGCACGCACGCACGCACGCACGCACGCACGCACGCACGCACACACACACACACACACACACACACACACACACACACACAGCAGCTGAGTGCTACAGTACCTCGGCAGACTCCCAGCCCACAAAGCAGGCACCACTAGACTTTTTGCTCTTTTTGCTCCTGGCCGGGGGTGGGGAGGGGGTGACGTCCTTGGACTTGGGAAAGAGCAGCTCATGGTGGCGGATCATCACGGTCATCACCTTCTGGATCTGAGGAGTCCCTGGAGAGAGAGAGAGATAGAGAGACAGAGAGAGAGAGAGAGAGAGAGAGAGAGAGAGAGAGAAAGACAGAGAGAGAGAGCATCAATGGAAAGTTTAAAAATCCCCTCATGTCCCAGTCAATTCAAGTCATTAGAGAGGACTCAGTTGAGACATAACAAAATAGCTTCAGAGAAAAGAGAGAGACATGAGAAAGTAATACATTGTGACTGTGAAGATTATCAGTCATCCAGGTCTAAAGAGTTCAAACTCCAAACAGGAGTCCAGCCGCCTGCAACTAAACTCCTTTAAGCAATAGATCATGCCTCTGCTGTGACTCAAACCAATTTTGCACGAGTGTGGCAATATCGGCACAAAACAATTGTGTCTGTGAAGATTCTCAGTCAACATTAGTCAAAAGAGTTATGCTAGAGGACTCAAGCTCCGAAAAAGAAATCCAGTGGCCCAGTGCAACTTAAGTCTTTAGAACAGTGGTTCTCGGCCCTGCCATGGCCAACCGGTAGGGCACTCATCTACCATGCGGGTTAGATTCCCGGCCCGGGACATTTGCCGACCCCTCCCCGGTCTCTCTCCCCATTCGCTTCCTGTCCACCTCTCACACTGTCCTGTCATCAATAAAGAAAAAAAAAAGACCACAAAAAAACAACAACAAAAAAACAGTGGTTCTCAAACTTTTTAGATGCATCCTAGCCCCTCCACAAGAGGGTATGTCCGTCGGTCGGTCAGTCGGTCTATCTGTCCATCCGTCTGAAACTCATTCTTAAAACTGTAATTCCCTCCTGTGTGCACAGGGCGGCAGTGCATAGACGGACACATCTTTGTCCGCCTGCCGGACTTGCTTTGAGTAAATGCCCCCTGGACTTCATCATAAGCCTCGCAACGCCTCCTTGACCTCATCATAAGCCTACCAACGCCCCCTTAGTATTAACAAATAAAATGGACTAATGCCCCCCAACTAAGCTTTGCCCCCTCTCAGCTGTCTCCTTCTCAACGCCCAACGCCCCTCGCTGAGCTATAGAACCCTTGTTCAATGCTACTTTAGACCAAATGGTAATATGTCATGCCTTTGACACCGAGTTCACAAGTTAATATGGCAAAATTAAATATGCCAGACACATCTTAGCTACCTTTCATCATGCTGATGGCATCCTCCATTTGGGGTTTAAACACGTTGACCCCGATCACAGTGGCCAAGTTCTCCACACTCATCTTGTTCACCTTGGAGTTCTCCCCCACCTCATGGAGGAACCTGACAACACAAACACACACACACACGCACGCACGCACGCACGCACGCACGCACGCACGCACGCACGCACGCACGCACGCACGCAAGCACGCACGCACGCACACACACACACACACACACACACACACACACACACACACACACACACACACACACACACACACACACACACACACAAACACACACACATGATGTGTTTCTCTTCATCTCTAGATTACTTTTGAAATGTATGCATGGTCCTTGACCTCTTCTTCACACAGATCTTTCATCAAACAATGAAGGACATGGTTTAGATATGAAGATGTGTAGAGTGAGACAGTAGAGAAGAGATGTAAATGTGTCTGACCTGCAGATATAGCTGAGAAGGTTGTAGTTTGTTCTTGGCAGGAGGGCTATCTGCTTCTCCAAGCACTCCTTTCCCTACGTGCATTGCATGCCAAAGCAAATGAGAATTTTTTTTAAAAAAATCAGGCTTACTGGTTAAGAAAAACAGTTGCAAGATCCTCTTGTAAATCTTGGACTAAAGCCCTCCTCCACCTCCCCCACATTCTCCACCAATGGCTTATGATGTGTTTTCCCCTGTTCTATTAAAACCACATGTGTATTTTTCCATGACTAGGGCCTCAGTTTCACATTACAGTACTATTAGCCTCTTGGGAGGCTTCATTCTCTGAGCAGACAAAATTTCACATCGAGGTCTGGTGACAGATGTGTTTCCGCCAAAACACCAGAAGACTGTGTTAGTCCACACTGCACAAACAGTCTTTGATGGAATCCTGCAGATTTGTGAATGATGCAGCAGTTGGACAATGCAGATGGAATGGATTTAGTTTTATAATAACACACATCATGGTCACTGACATACATTGCAGTAGGCTTCACATTGAAATAGCATGGCTTTTGTGAAAGACTAAAGAGAGGGAGAGTAAAATATGAGGAGCCAGAATAATCAAAATAATAGGCCTGTAGTGTGTTTCACGACGTTTCTGCAGGCATGATGAGACCAATAGAATTTATTTGCTTAGCCTACCTATCTATCACAGACAGTGATAAGCAATGTAAGCTATCAGGTCTATTACAAGTGCATATTGCTAGAATAATTCCACCGATATTTTTCACTGTGTATGCTAAGCTAGAAAATACAAACACACAAACAAATGTTATAATAATAATAATTAAAAAGGTAGGGGTTGCCAATTGCCATCATGTTGATATCAAATACAATATCGGTTGCAGTCTGAGGCTGCATGAAGTGCGGCTACCTGAAGTAAGCCTGTCCATCACCACTGAGCCGCATATAATCTTCTGCACGTCACTGACGTCAGTAATATTGCAGACACAGCAACTTTTCAATGATTGGCAGTGCAGTGCAGTTGTTGTCGACTAAATCAGACAGGCCTAATTGCTAGAATCAGAGAACACTGAGATGTCAGCTGTCTTACCAAAGCAGTGCTGGCATCCACCTGCCCGCTGCAGTCCAGGAAGTCTTGGTACTGGCTCCACGGCACCACCGGTTCTGGGAGTTCTCGCAAGTACAGTTTGAGTAAGGACCCCACCGTGTGGACATCTGTGTCACTGCAGGATAACAACAGAACAGAAGCCAAGTTGACATCTCTCTCTCTCTCTCTCTCTCTCTCTCTCTCTCTCTCTCTCTCTCTCTCTCTCTCTCTCTCTCTCTCTCTCTCTCTCTCTCTCTCTCTCTCTCTCTCTCTCTCTCTCTCTCTAGTTTATTATTCCCATAGTAGTAGGCCTACAATACTGTCTTTATGATTGTTGTAATTATTATTGTTGTTAAATGAGCAGCATTTTGCACAGTGCACGGTGCAAAACCCCCCATGAGCCATTATGCTGTGTAAACTAGCAAGTAAAGGATGTGGTTAAGCTTAGCACAGGTTGTTCCTTAGTGACTTTATTGAATGAACACTATCTCTCACTCACTCTGGTTTAGCCAGAGCTACAGGTTGTTCCTTAGTGACTTTATTGAATGAACACTATCTCTCACTCACTCTGGTTTAGCCAGAGCTAGATAAGAGCATTTTCAAAAAAGAGACTTACCTCAAATAAAGATCTACTGAGTGCCTTATGACCTTCTCTTCTTTGAAAGTACTTTGGATTTTACTGAAGAGCACCAGAGGAACATATTACTTCAATACATGGCAGCACTCCCAGTAGCCCATCTAATTTCTGGAGAGCTTGTCCATACTTTAGCGTACCAATAGAGTAGAGTACAGTAACTTTACATATATAGATATAGCTTATTTTGCGACATTCCTTTCATCTTTAGATGTGTAAAATGACTCTTGGATAGAAAATAGACTCCCCCCCCCAACTGGTTGGATTGGAGGAATAGGAATACTCCAGGTGGTCTCCCACTTCCTGACCCATGGCTGAAGTGTCCTTGATCAAGGCACCTAACTCCACATTGCTCCAGGGACTGTGACCAATACTCTGTAGGCCTACCACTGTCCTAGTCAGGGCCTGGCCATACTGTTCCTTAACCTGACTCTTGCCAGACCCTTGTGAAATTCCGTCAGACAAGTGTTTCCAAGTTTTGGCAAAGGGCGCGCTCAACTTCTTGGAAAAAACCCGAAAGTCTTTGGGTGCGTGATGAAAGGCATCAATTTAAGGAAGAAAAATCCGCACTCACAAACTGCGTCTCATTATGTATTTATATAACAAAAGGCTTTTGGACATGGTGGTAATATAAATAAATAATGAGACGCAGTTTGTGAGTGCAGATTTTTCTTCCTTAAGACAAGTGTTTCCCCAATCGTGTGAAAGGACTTTTTGATAAAAACTACCTCGCAAACCAAGGCATATGGCGTAGCTGCTGATGAATGTTTGTGAAGCAAGGAGGAACCCATTCATCTGGTGAGAGTCAGGTTAACTGTTCTAGTGACACTTAACAACATTTTGCAACTCAAAGTCAGTCACAACAGCCAGGTTACAACTGTCAGGTCCTTCAATTAGAACATGTCTAATGCAATCAAGATCCTTTAAGATCAAGATCCTTTAAGATCAAGATCCTTTAAGAACACTAACGGGTCTGATGTAATGTAATGCAATTCAATGATGCACCCTGCACGCACAGCCATGCACCTGAGAGCTAAATACACATCTGAAAAAACACCTGACCACACATCTTGAAGCCATCTTCAATTGTGGGGGTCTTCATGGTTCAACAAAGTGCCTTCACATAGAGGTGCCACAGTGGTGTAGTTTTCTTTTTTATGGTAGGTATACTGTATATTTGAGCATTTTTTGAAGTGGGTATACTGTATATATTTGTGCTATTCAAAATAATGGATCAATCCATTTTAAGTGGGTATACTGAAAATCCCTGAAATTTAGAAGTGGGTATACTCCGTATACCTGCGTTCTACGTAGACTATACGACTGAGGTGCCATCTCTCAGTGGGCTAAGATGCCATAAGACCCAAGTAACTTTCATAGCTTTTCCTCCTCTCACTACTTTCCTGTCTCTCACACTCTCCTGTTGCAATAAAAGTCTAAAAAGCCTAAACATATAGAATTGAAAAAGGAAATTCTTGCACAACTCAAACTGTGCGAGTGCATTTGGACCAAAACGTTGGGAGCTAGTAGCCTACAATACAAGTGTAATGGACAGTGTGCAATTTTTTTGGCTACTTCTTAAAAGTGTCTTGACAGCCTAGCGTGGCTTAATGGAAGGGCACTCGTCTGCTGCGCGGCCGACCCGGGTTCGATTCCAGGCCTGGGTCCTTTGCCAACCCTTCCCCCGTCTCTCTCTCCCAAACGTTTCCTGTGTCTCTGAAACTGTCCTGTCACTAATAAAGTCTAAAACACAAAAAAGAAAAGTGTCTTGACCTGGGGAAGGAGGGTCTCTCTCCTGCGTCGAAGGCGTCTCTGAACTGCTTGACCTGGTTCTCCTGGCCGGGGAGGCGGAAGATGCCCTCCTCATTCAGACCGTGCTCCCTTAGGAAGTCGGCACACTTGGTCACCAGGATGGGCACCGTGTGCTGCCCGAAGCGCTTCTCATACGTCATCATGTCACTTAGACTCTTGCCAAACACTGAGCAGAGAGAGAGAGAGAGAGAGAGAGAGAGAGAGAGAGAGAGAGAGAGACGGACAGACAGACGAACAGACGAACAGACCGTCAGACAACCACAAACAGACAGACAGACAGACAGACAGACAGACAGACAACCTCAGAGAGACAGAGAGACAGACAACCACAAACAGAGAGAGAGACAGTCAGACAACCAGAGAGAGAGACAGACAGACAACCACAACCAGAGAGAGGAAGGAAGAAATATGAGGAACAGAAATTATCAAAAATATTGTTCTCGTGAGTAGCTTTAGGGAGGGAATAACCAGCTAGCACTGTCCCCTGACTTTGACTTCCTTTATGACTGTAGCCTACCCTTAGCGTGGTACATATGTCCTGAGTGTGGATTTCTGCATGCAATACACTTCAGAATGCACACATATAATGCAAAGGGCCCCGTAGAGGCCCCTGGGTGTCCTCCATGCAGTTTGCCTGTAGTCTCTGGCAGTGGTGTAGTCTACTTTTTTGAAGTGGGTATACTGTATACTGTATATTCGAGTATTTTTTAAGTGGGTATAGTATATATTTATGCTATTCTAAATAATGAATCAATCTATTTTAAATGGGTATACTGAAGCCCCTAAAATTTAGAGGTGGGTATACTCCATATACCTGCGTTCTACGTAGACTACACCACTGGTCTCTGGCTGCCTGAGATCAAAGCAGTTTTATAGGCAACTGCCTATGGTCTCATCAAATCTGCCATGTAGCGTCCTACATCGCCTCTGACTGATGGAAGGGCACTAGACTGCTATGCCGGCGACCCAAGTTCGATTCCAGCCCCGGGTCATAAGCCGATCCCTACCCGTCTCTCTCCCCACTCATTTCCTACCTGTCCTTCACTGTCCTGTCAAGAATAAAGGCAACAAGCCCCAAAAACATATTTAAAAACTTCTCCCATGTAGAGGCCTGCAATATCGTCAGCCCTGCCATGGTAAATAGCAGCAAGAGGGCCCCATGTCTACAGTATATGTCTAGGGATAGACCCGCTGCTGCCTGAGAGATAAAGATCTTTACCTCCGCTGGAGCGGGCCCCGATCACCCTGCGTATGCTGCGGACCCACTCATCCTTCTCCGCCTGGGTGCGAGCCATGAGAACATACGGGTCACGCTCGCGATCTCCACTGCTGGCTGTGGGAACAAGGACACCATGAGAACACTGAGGTCTTGGTCTTGGTCTTCTTCCCTGAGACATTGTTGCTTTTCTTTTTTTTTCAATTCTATTTTAATACTGTGAGACAGATATCAACGTGAATGGCAATGGTGAACTTGGCAACTTACGTCGGATGATCTCAAACAAGAACTTGTCATCGTTGGAAGAAAGCTCGTTGACCTGACAGGACCACAGAGGGATGGTACCCTGTAGGGAACACTCACATTCAGTTATTTTTGTCAAAATCTCATATGCTGCTGATAACCAAGCAACAGCATGTCTGAACTTTTCTGCAAATCATAATATGTGAAACTGAGTCAACAACATATTTCCATATTTTTAGAGACGCTTACAGTTATTAGCTAACTTTCATAGAAATGGCACACTTTAAAGGTCTCTTGACACAATGAAGACCTGACAAGCTACACTATCTGGTTTGTTTTAACCAAGGACCAAATGAACAAACAAATAATGTATCAATGAATCCTGAGAAGTGAAACCCACTGAGATTAGGCCGAGACGTTACGTGCATGGAAATTACAGTTATGTGTATGCACAGTTATGGCCAAGCCAAGTGTTCTCCCACCGAGGGCCGCTGACATTTTTGGCTAGGCCAATGGGCACTCCTTCAATCCAATGTACAGAGGGGCGTTAATGTGTATCATTTGGCATACGTAGCCATAGCCAATCATGTCAGTTGTCATCTATTCAAGCAAACTGCAGTCGTCACCTTTCCACGCCTCCCTGCTCTGTGATTGGGACCATGATCTTGTCCGTTCTCTGGGTATAGACTCCATGCTGTCTTTCAGATCGGAACGAGTGTGCAAAGCAGCATGGGATTTCCCAGGCTAACCCCCCCCACTCCCTGGTCTCACCTGACTGGTGCTCTCCCGGTCATCTTTGTAGTAGGTGAGGATGTTGCCCCTGAGGACAAAGTAGCGCAGCTGCCAGTTCTTCACGATGGAGCGCTGCTTCTTCAGCCAGCCCGACTTGGCAGGCTTCTCCAGTGACCTCCTGATCAGTGACTTGGGACTGCCCTCCCCAGGCATGATGCTCCGCGAGCGGGCTACAAGCAGACCAGAGAAACAAGACAGCTCACATGCAAGGCCGGGTTATGATGACCCTGGGGACCCCTAGGCTATAGGTTGCTTTTAGATCCCCCGGAAGGCTAATTCAGTGACAAAATGCCAACTGTCTGCCAACTGTGGAGAGAAGTGTTATGAGGTTTAAAACTCTACTTGGCACGGAAGCCTTTTCAATATTGCACCTTGTCACAATTCTGCAATGATTGATTTTTTCCCTATTTGGGAAACCAGGAGCCCTCAATGAGGTAGGGCCCCCTAGACTGCAGCCATATCTAGCCCAGCTTCTCCACTGACCTCCTGCTCACCGACTTGGGCATGGGGGCCGCTAGGGGGCGAAAAGTGGTACAGATTCTAAGGGCCCAAGCACTGACAGGGGCCCTCAAGGGGGCCCAAGCACTGACAGGGGCCCTTAAGGGGGGCCCAAAATTCGAATCTTTCATGGGGCCCAACATTTCTGGCAGCGCCCCTGGACTTGGGACTACCCTCCCAAGCAAGAGGCTCTGAGACTTAGACTTAGACTTCTTTATTGTCCATTAAACTTACATAAAATGGAGATTTTGCTTTGGTGGCGGCATAAGGACGCACAAGGACACACAAGACAAACACACATCACAGTCAACACGATAAAGAATATATATATATATATATATATATATATATATATATATATACATACACATAAATATGTGTGTGTGTAGATAAAAGATAGATAGATAAAACCTGTGGAATAAAATTAAATCTCATCACTCAATTAAAATTAAGAGACTATTCAATTTTACCATATTACTTACAGCTAGAGCAGCGCACAGAGCTTCCTGTGCTGTATTACGAAGAACTGTGTTACTGTATAACATCTTAAAATGAACAAAATACCACTGCTAAAACACTATTGAGGAGCACATAGAGTGCATCTACTCTCCGTTATTATAACCAGTTCTTTGTTAAGAATAGCCACAGCTGATGGTACAAACCATCACCGGACCGGACTACAACCAGACCAGAGAAACACGACGACTTATGGATGAGCAGGATTTCCCCTAACTTTTTAGTGAAGGTGGCCATCTTGACAACAAGCCCCTACCATTTTGACTAGGTTGATGACAAGATAAAAAAAAATGACAGGTCAAGTGGATGAGTCATACAACAGGGCTTTGAACATCTGTAAGCACAGCATACACAGGAGTTCACCTTTTCAAGAAGAGCCTCTAGTATAAAATTGTTACAAAAATGGTAATGACAAAACCTTATTCTGTTACTTAAGACTCTCAGTAATGTTAGTAATGTGTAATGAGTGAGTTTAAGATGTAGCTGATTTTTTTCCAGCAAGCAGTGAGTTGGATTGCTGGCACTCCCATCTGTACCAGAAGTGTACATTGTGAGCAACTCAACCTTTTTCAGAACTTGGGAAGTAATGTAATGTTAGGAAACATTACTTTAACCCATGGTTTCCCTAACAGCAGAAAGCAAAATGTTGTCAATTTCCAAAAAAAGTCTTGTTGAGTCAAAAAAAGAGGTTTGAGGGTATTGCAGTGTGTAAAAGTGGCAAAGAAACAACTCTTAAGGACTAGCAGCGCAAAACACATACATATGTTTCATTTTTAATCAAACAAGTGAATGTCTTTGGAGAAGATGAGCAGAATGACCTGAATGCTTGAATCAAATCATAGTGTCTGAAAATAAACCTACAGCATGTTGGCGGCAGATAGGCGTAGGGCAGTGATGCTCAAACTGTGGTACGCGTACCACTGGTGGTACTTGAGACATCTCTGGTGGTACTTGGAAGAATTCATTTTTTGTGCATTGATTTGAAGGAGAAGTTGTTGCAGTGGAAAATGTCTCTTTGGTCTCACATTTTGTAATATTGAACTGTATGAATCTGAAAACATAATGCAGAATAATACTAGGCAAGCAAGAAATTTGAAAAACAAACTTGCACTGAATGTGACCGTAGCTGTTGATGCCGTTATGAACCTCTCCTGTAGCCTATTGACTGGCAAAAGTGAATATGGAAGGCCTTTGCTGCGATATTCTAATGTTGGTTGTCAAGGTGGTACTCGGAGAGCTCAATATTTTCTCGGGTGGTACTTCACACAAAAAGTTTGAGAACCACTGGCGTAGGCTACTGTGAGTGTGTTAGCACGGGGCCGGCTGCCGTGGTCGCAGCAGGAAACAAGCTGCCGCTGTTACGCCTCTTAAGGTTTCCGGCTGCAGCCTGGTGTCGCTGTGATTGCTGTGCTAATTCTGCTCAAAATGAATCACAAAGCGACCCTCAAATGGCACTGGGTTGGTGTTGTGTTGACCACTTGGTGAACTGTGGTTGACCCACCCATGCACCATCATGACATTTAAGAGATCCTCATTATTTGAGACATCATGAGAGAGAGAGAGCGAGAGAGAGAGAGAGATAATTGTCCAGAATGATAAACAATATAATAAAATGAACCCATACAGACCTCCCTTTCTCAGGTTCTCTCTCTCTCTCTCTCTCTCTCTCTCTCTCTCTCTCTCTCTCTCTCTCTCTCTCTCTCTCTCTCTCTCTCTCGCACGCACGCACGCACGCACGCACGCACGCACACACGCACGCACACACGCACACACAGCGCTAGACTGAGATAAACAAATAGCACCTTGCTGAAATTGTCACACAAGTTGGTGGCTGACTAGAAGGTGTGACTTTGGAGTAACTCTCTGAACTCCATTGCTGCCGGGTCAGCTCAGTACATACTATATACACACATAGCATATCTATCATATATAATCATACATTATCATCATATATCTACTATATGCTGTATGCCCATTGTCTGCAGTGCATGCAGACATGAAAGACCAACACTGACAAGGAGGCCTATACTTGAGTAAACAGGAAACTGCTGCATCATCCCTCTTTGCAAGTTTGTGTGTGTGAGAGAGTAAGCGAAGCAAGAGAGAGAGAGAGAGGCAGAGAGAGAGAGAGAGAGAGAGAGAGAGAGAGAGAGAGAGAGAGAGAGAGAGAGAGAGAGAGAGAGAGAGAGAGAGAGAGAGAGAGAGAGAGAGAGAGAGAGAGAGAGAGAGACAGGCAGAGACAGAGACACAGAGTGAAAGACAGAGAGAGGGGGAGAGAAAGAGCGGAGGGAGAGAGAGAGAGAGAGAGAGAGAGAGAGAGAGAGAGAGAGAGAGAGAGAGAGAGAGAGAGAGAGAGAGAGAGAGAGAGAGAGAGAGAAAGAAAGCGAAGCAAGAGAGAGAGAGAGAGGCAGAGACAGAGACAGAGAGAGAAAGACAGAGAGAGGGGGGGAGAAAGAGTGGAGAGAGAGAGAGAGAGAGAGAGAAAGAGAGAGACAGAGAGAGAGAGAGAGAGAGAGAGAGAGAGAGAGAGAGAGAGAGAAAGATATAGAGAGAAAGAGAGAGAGAGATAGATAACACTCTGTGCCTTCCCCAACTGAAATCTGCTGCTAGCCTTTGACATACAGTACGGGAGTTTCAGGGCCCTCTCTGCTCTTTGCCTGATGTGTTGGCGTAGCTGTGTTGTCTTGGTGCTTTCCAGAGAAGTGTCAGGTTAACACATTGTGAACAGTGGTTGTGTGGCTGATACATGTGTGTGTGACAGAGTCGGGGAAGGATTGGCAAATGATGAATGGTTTCTGTATCGTTTGCCAATCCTTCCCCGACTCTCTCACACACATGTATCAGTATCAAAAACATTAACAGTGTAGGCCTATGTTAATGATTAAGTAACGGGAAATAATGGTCAACAAATGTTTGTTCAAATGTTTGGCTCAGTCGTGGCTCAGTGGTTAGAGCACTGGGTTGGCAACCCAAGGGTTCCCGGTTCAGTGCCCGACCGAACCACGGCTGAAGTGCCCTTGAGCAAGGCACCTAACCCCCACATTGCTCCCCGGGCGCCGCTCAGCAGGCAGCCCACTGCTACGGACTAGTGTGTGTACTTCAATGTGATGCACTAGTCCAAATGGGATAAATGCAGAGAAAGAATTTCCCCTACCTAAGGTTTGAATAATGCTTAACAAATGCATAACTAAAGCTTAACAAGGAGTCAGTATTATTAAGTGTTACCAAATAGATTTATATGACACAAAGGCACTTGCAAAAAATCAGACCCCCTCCACAAATGTAACCAAAGTTTTCTGCAAAATAAAAGTGGCATCTAATTTCTTCACATCACATTAATGCTAATAGCATTAACAACACAATGTTATATCAAGCCATGGCATGAGTGGCACTTCTGCACCTTGGGTACTGTACTGTAGCACTTTGGCACTATCACACTTCAACCCCCCACCCTTCCCACTCACATACACACACACACACACACACACACACACACACACACACACACACACACACACACACACACACACACACACACACACACACACACACACATGTTTATATATATTGTGTATGTGTATATATTTGTGCCATTCAAAACAATGGATCAATCAATTTTAAGTGGGTTTACTGAAATCCCTGAAATCTAGAAGTGGGTATACTCCGTATACCCGCGTTCTACGTAGACTACACCACTGGTTTGCAGTACACAGGTGGACAACTCTACCTTCACTGCATGTCAATACTTTTTAGTTGGCTATTTCTATGCATGTGATAAATACAACTCCTTGCAATTCAACATAGGCCTACCAATGTGTGAGTGCTTGTCTTGCACATAGAATATTATTGTCCCATGGTGTGTTGCCATAAGAGTTACATACATTTTATGCCAGAATATCCTGGTTAGCGCCTGCCCTGTTGCACCATGTCCTGTGCTAGTTTAATGCTTCCTAATGGCTGTGGTCAACCAACCCTATGTTGATATTATGTAACCAGGGCCGTAACCAGACAAATCCTGAGGTCAAATACCACGTGCTGTACTGCATACTGTAGGCCTACATTTAGAATGCCTCAAACACTTCAGTCAAACTCTTACATTTGTTTTCATTAATCACTGCCTTGAGGATGAATGGGTGTGGCACAGAGACTGAATTTATCATTGTTGATGATCATACTGTATATCGGTTTTCATCAATAGATACATTTTACATTACTGCAAATAATACAGAGGACATGACCTCTGACTCCTCAATGGTAGTTACGGCCAGAGGTCCATCTTGTCACCAGGCTAGGCAGGCAGCCGCTTTGGGCCCCCAAGCCCCTAGATAGTGAATAACAGCTCACACTTTGCTATATTAGTGGCACATTTCATTCAAATGTGCACTCCTGTGATATATTCGCTTGGGTCCCCAGCTGAACCTAGAGTCGCCTCATCTATGACAGTGGTTCTCAACTGGAATAGTCTTGAGACCCACAATTTGCCGTGGTCAATACGTTGTGACCCAAACTGCGGGTCGCACCGTCAGATTCTTCCAATAATAATAAAAAATATTATCATGCATTTCATAATATGCATTATTATTTGCATTGTATGCTGATATACCATGTGTCTTATGAAGTAGTGGAGAGGAAAAGGCCTATTAACCATGTTTCACTCTGTCTTCAACATCATAGTCATTTTTAGTGCATTGCATCACAGCTCCGCGACCCACCCAGGAACCCTCCGCGACCCACCAGTTGAGAATCACTGATCTATGAAGCATCTATACAAGGCCTATCGCGGCGGGTGGCACCATTTCACACGCCACTCATAGCAGATTCGGCATTTATTTCTTGAGAATTTCATCAGCTTCCTGTCGTCAAGTCACAGTTGACTATGACAGAAGAGAGGAAGCCAGGGGCCCACAAACAAACTGCACAGACACACAGGCGCTCTTAACTCCCCCTCTATCAGCAGCCCAGACAGCTCCATTCATACAGCATGTGGATGGTATGTCACAAAATATTGATAAACTTAAATTACTATTACAAACAGCGCCAATTGAATTAGAAGAGGCCCCTTCTGTGATGTTTAGTTGTCATTGTATCAGGACTCTGTATCAATTGCACAATATGTCAGGGCTGGTCTGAGGTAAGAAACTGGGTCGGGCATTTTCAGCGGAGGCTAGTACACCAGACATCCAGAGTGACAATGAAGCATATGACGACATTAAAGTAATCTAATATGAGCTATATCGACTGCAACAGTCAAAATGCTTCATTTTTATCTCATTGTCTTGGAGAGGCTTCTGTAGTGGAATGAGAGCTGACACCATTGAGGGGGAGGCCAGGTCAAAAATCAAGAACAGTCCACCAGGCAAATGCCCTGTATGCCATGTGACCAATCCAGCCATGCATTAAGTACTTCCTCAGTTTAGCACCCCAAATATTTGTTCTACATCCTACCATTACAGATGATACTGCATTGTACTGCACATAATTAATGATCAACTGAATTTAGTATCCGAGACCATGAAAACTCAGTATTATGAGTGTAAATAATAATCGATTTATATCGATGCATCGATCCAACAGCTGGCGATTCAATTAATCGATCTGTCCACAAGAGAATTGATTAATCATTCATCGATTTTTTTAATTGTTTCTCTCATTTTGGGAGCCATTTGTATTTGCTCATGGAGTATAAATAATACTGAATGTAATAATGATGGTCCTCAAATAAAATGCATGCAGATATTTCAGCTTTTGGCAATTCATTTAACATTTCACACATAAGCCAAGCCTTAAAAGTAAAATAAAAGAACAATTGATTTGAATCTAATGGAATTGACTCCAATTGCGCATTCTTAAGGATGAAGGCTCCGATACACCCCTACTCAGTATTAACATTTCAGGATAAGCCATACTTGGTCAGCATTGCTGTCCTGTATAGGTCACCTATAAGGCCCTTCAAGCATCCCTGCAACAGGTTAAAAAGCTTGCACTGTTCAACAATTCAACTGCACAGCACAGAGAAGATGAAAGAACCTCACAGTGAGGCACATGGTGTTCAAAAATGCCATGTAGCCTACTGATAAGGAATCTGGAACCTCCGATACACTGAACATTTCTCACTGAGTGGTATAGTACAATAATGCCAAGTTGCATGTCTGAACAAGCATGACAGTTTATAGTAAATATGTCTTTCCTTCTTGAACTTTACTCTGTCGGTATGCAGTGGACAGCTGGTTTGAACATTAGGAAGTACTTTCTTATCAGTACCTGATTTCAAATACATAGGCTAATAATAATAAAAAATAAAACCTCCACTCTTGTTTGACAACTGAACGCCATAATGAGAACAATTAGATCTGTTGAAAACAGGTGTACAGTATGTACACAGGCTCACGGTTTAAGGCGTCAAACAAGAACATGGGGATAGACTTCTAAACACACACACCCACCTTACCCATCAACAGACACATGCACACACCAAATCCAGGACAGGTCACATTCCACCAGCAAGTTAGGAAAAAAAACAAACATTCATAGCCCCAGGCTATACTAGACTTACCCATCTTCTCTGCCCGGAGAGTGCTAAAATCCCAGTTCCGAGGTAACTTGAGAGACATTCTTCTGCATGAGAAAAGGCCAGTCTCTCATCTATACACACAAACACAAACACACAACATGCTCGCACACACACACGCACACACAAACACCAACACACACTCACTCAAGTCTGTCTGGCACACTCAAATGTGCATGTTTCTTTTCCAGACAGCTAGTGTGACACACCAAGAGCCCATGCACTCAGTCTCTCTCTCGGTCTCTTTCATGGCGTGTGTCACACTTCCTTCTTCCTGTACACATCCTTTTCTCTCTCACTCGCTCTGTCTCTCTTTCAAACATGTTCTCTCTTGCACCTCCACCACTCCCCTGAGGTCTGTTTTCGAAAGAGCCGCCTGTGTGTGTGTGTGTGTGTGTGTGTGTGTGTGTGTGTGTGTGTGTGTGTGTGTGTGTGTGTGTGTGTGTGTGTATTTGAGAGTCCTCCTGTGTTTGGTGGAAGACTTTCCTCATACTTGTAAATAGCACTGAAAGACATGGGCCTCAGCACTCTCTGAAACACACAGTCGTAAACATTTACAAACTTATACAAGCAAGCACACTGCACCACTAACATGCTGTCCCCTCCTCTCTCTCTCACACACAAACACTGTAATTCTTCTTTCCTTTTTTGAAAAGGAGGAAGTGAATGAGCCCTGTGCCACACTGACGGTCATATTTCTCGACATGGAAATGCAATGCCGCAGTACTTTACGGCCCGAAGTATTTCATAACAACCCCACGAGCAGCAGCAGCAGCAGCAGCAGCAGCAGCAGCGAGACGCCTGAGCACAGGCTTTCACTGGCACAGCCCGTTCAGGACCGTTGCAAGGTATTTGGAGGCCTTACGCTACAAGAGATCTGGGGAGGCCCCCCCCCTCAAGGGCCACCTTGATTAGAGTGTCATGGCACTTTTCAGTCATAGAATTTAGTGAGGTACTGCCTTGGTCATTTCAATACATAGCAGTTGTTACCAAAGGGGCCCCATTTCAGCTGAGGGGCAGTAGGCTATTGCCTAGTTTGTCTACCTGGTTATGACAGGCCTGAGGCCCTCCAATAGTCATTTGGAGGGAAAGGGCTTCAGGATGAGACGCTTGGGGGGAGGACCTTTTTGTCATTACTGCATACCAGACTAAATTGACAAGAATCTTGCCAGATTTAGCATCATGATTGGGAAGAGAGAGAGAGATCAAAAAAAATCATGAGTCCTATTTAAGCAGAGGGGAAAAAAGGAACTCTATACAGTTCATAGAGGAAGGGGAAGAAGAAAAAAATGACAAGGACATTGAAACACATTTTTGCTTTACTTTTAATGGCAGTTGAATGAAAAACAAAGAGGGGAAAGCACAGGTAACACAATGCATAATACCGGTAATAATAATTGCAATAATAACATTAACAATAATATTTGAGCAAAAAAAGCGCAATCGTGATTCATGAAGTCAACAGGTCATACCCAACTCAAAACAGACAATAGAGAAGGCATGATGAGATATCTCCTGGAAGAGAAGCAATACCTGGCGGGTTAAATACTCAGGTGTGTGCACACACTGTACGAAGTAAGAAGTAGCAGCTGCAGCAGCAAGCAGAGGACTATAGTGTTGTCTACACAAGGCCTGAATGGGTGATGTGTCCATAATCATAGCTCCATCTGCAGGGGCCCCAACCCACCAAATCAGGTGTGCACGTCTTTCTATACCCTCCCGACCTTTCCTGCGGCCTCCAGCCTTGTAGTGCTAGGCCTGATGTCACTGCCTACTAATGTTTTTGTTAAATATCTTACAAAAACTTCAAAGGTCAGACATTAAATGGGAGAAACCACCCAAAACGCAGATTGACATTCCACACATTGACAGCAGGGTATGGTTTTCTTCACACCCCAGGGCAACACAGAAGCCACAGGAAATGAAGGCTGGACAAAGATTGACATGCACATCAAGTCTCCATGATGGTGGTGCTGCTGCAAGCTGCCCGCATCTCCCTGGATGTACGGTTGCTATCGACCTCTAGTGGCCACAATAGGTACACCACCAAAGTCAATTCAAAATATTGCATCCAGGTAGCAACACATCGTTTCCCGCCATCAGTGACTTTTTTTGAAGTATTGAAAACTTGAAAACCACAACAGTTCTACTCTAATGAATCCCTGGCCTTGCTACAGCGTAACACTTTGACAAATATGGCGTAGGCTATAGCACAGACTTGCAAAGCAAAACACAAAAACAATCAACTGAGAAATGTATAACCAACAGACAGAAAAGCAATAACTCTATACATGTACATAAATATTTTCTGTATAGTATGCGTCATATAATTTGCTATAAAATTTTGCACAATTAAATGAGGACAGCAACATAATTGCCCATAACCGAACCACAAAAAAAAAAATACTTTGCACCATTATAGTTAAAAACCCATTTAATATAATCACAGGTAAGATGTTGATTTCCTCACAACATTTAAAGGTTTACAAACAAAAACAAGAAACAGACCACGACAATGACAACTCAATAACCAGATCGAAATAATAGTAAGAAACACTTGATAGATTTTTTTCATGTTATCACAATATAGCAGAAATGGAGTCAGACCAGTCAGTTCAATAAGCAGTTCTGGGTGAAATAATACTCTGTGTATTAAACGTATTTATACAGCACTGTGGCGGTGAAGAGAAGGGAACGCTAGTTAATAATGATCCTTCCTTTACTGGTTCCTAAACCACAACAACCAAAAACAAGAGGTCAACTGAATACACATAATATGAAATGTCAAATTGTTTGATCTCTGTTTTGGGATTATTTGGCAGAGTCAATCTTGAACATACTAAATCACTTGGGGAAGGGGAAACAAATGTTATGGCTTGCTGCGTTTGTGAGGGGAAGATGAATAAGTCATCATCATACCAGTGCAAAAGAATTACTCAACAAAGCAATAACAAGAAACACACCAGACACAGGGAGTAACCTGTGGCCTAAGTACGATGAGGCCAGGCCAGCTTTCAACATCACAGCTGGTGAGAACCACCACTTCGATGAAGATACATGACCTCCTCGTGTAACAAGAATATGAAGCCATGGTCATGAAAGCCATGTTCAGTTTTTGGGGACACGATCGAGCAGATTAAGCATTGTTTTTTTCTTTATTTTAGCAATTCCTTTCTCAATTTGTCAAAACATTGCCTACAGTGTGTGGATGTAACTGTTGTAACTTTTGCAACTGTAACTTCCAATGCAAACTACACATGACCTTTTGACAGATAGGCCTAACCACCAAAATTAGTAAGCACGATTAAAAAGCATCTAATGAAACTCAACAAGTCTCATAAAAACGTGTATTCTACAAAAAAGTGTGTTTAAACGTTGCTGAAGTAAGATGGGGCAGTGCTGACTGAATGTACTTTTAAAGATCTACTGTATGACCGACAACACACTTACTGTACAGTGCAGTAAGCACTTCGTTATGTAACATTATGGCAGTGAGTATTCATACTAACATTTTAGTACAAATTAGCTGAACCCCAGTAATATGGCAGTGAATATCAGTATGGGGATGATTTGGCCTATTCTCTTCAACAAAAGGTTCACCTTTTAAAGGCTTCCCGTTGAGGCCATTGTCCCTTTAAACACATGACACTGGGTGGTCACAGTGAGAGTCCTACAGAGGCAGGTGAATGTGTATGTGAGTGACCCAGAGAGAGTAGATAAGAGAGAGGTTCCATTGGCCCATTGTTTCCGGGTTCTACCTGAGGACTGTTCTATTCAATGCTAGGAGCATTATGACACGCCCCTTTAGGCAGATCGGAACCTGGTCATGTTAGGTGCCCATAGAAACCTATGTTGGCATATCTCTATATACTTAAAGAATCCCTGACTGACCCTGGGATGCTTCTGACGCACATTTCGGCTATCTGAGGTTTTCTTTCAGTGGGCTGGTTTGGATTAGTTTGGTTTGGGTTGGAAGATGGTCCCTTCAAGAAATCATAACAAAAGGAGGATTGACATATTGGCGACAGAAACAAACAGCTTAGGTTTTAGCTCACTTTAGCTAACACAGCAATCACGGCAAAAGACTGTACAGCTAATAGGCTACACAAGCTGAAGCACACACTGATTCACTGCCAAAATTAAGCACAACTCATTATCAACACTGTACATTTCCTCTCTCCATTTCCCCCATATATATAAATAGGTATATATTAGGTAGTCTGTAGTACTGTTTTGTTAGCTATCTGTAATTTTGAAACACAAAATTCAACCCATCAACTTAAGAAACCTATTGTAAACAAAACATTTGAAACGACACACTGTCCATTGCTGTTCCATTTCTTTTTTTTTTTTGAATGGCTCAGTAAGAAGTGTGAATAAATACGAATGAAATGACAAGTTTACCAACTATGGGACAAGCAAAGGCCTATGTAACTCAAGCCAGAGACCTAGCCAAAGCTGTAGCCTGGACACGCCTCTAGCCTGAGTGTGCAGACCTGTGGGCCTGTGTACAAGGTCAACACAACTATGCAACCAAACACACATCTCTCACACCTCTCTTCACTTTCAAGCTCCGATACATGACTGGAAACTTTCAAGCTCTTCCATGTGGTCATTGCTGCCGTACCTACAGAGCAAACCAGCAAAAGCATCAGCAATTTAGCAACAGAGCTGGACTCTTAACTTTCCCCCCACCCTCTCCAACCACTGACAGCCCTGATGACGTTTGGGCGAGAGTGACCCATTTAACACAATCTCAGCCAGACACAGTCAGTTCAGTGTGCTCTATATGCTAGCTACACCACCACTATACAGCACAGAGTGTGGTTGACCTCAGTTGGAGTTGGCCTTCATGACACAGGAAACAAGAACTGTATCAGTAGTGACAAGCACCAACAGCAGTAACAATCACTGTAACTGTCTGTAACTGTAATGACAAGCAGTGTAACAGTAGTGACACTGGTCTGCTACACTCCCCTCCCACTTGCCAGTCTACACTCCGTATGGCACCATCTTCTGTGTGTGTGTGCGTGTGCGTGTGCGTGTGCGTGTGCGTGTGTGTGTGTGTGTGTGTGTGTGTGACTACACAGTGCTGGACTGCACATGGCTGCCATGCCAACAGAACTGCTCTGCCGCATGCCTCCAATACCTCATATCCTCAAACTCTCAGAAACGGCATGAGAGAAACAGAGAGTGAAAAATACAGATACGAAGAAAACCAAGAAAGGACAGGCCGAATGAAGGACCCTGATTGTTAACTTTGACCACTTAAATACCAAAACACACCTGAATACTGCATTCTAAGAAATGTCTGACCAAACCGTTACACATAAAAGGAAACAAAAATGGCACAGAAAGCACATAAAACATAAAAGGGGCAGGCTGTGACAGTGTGACCTCGTGGAGCAGTGCATTAAAATAAAAAAGAAAACAAACCAATTAAAACATGTAACTTCACATGTTAGGCGCAACATTATAGAAGTATAGTAATATATACTAAATATATAGTATTGTGCTGTATACACGTGGAAATGTACAGCTGAATTTCAAGAAAATGAGTGTTTCTGTGCACTGCAGGGCTATACATGGTGCTCTCTACCTGACAACACAGGAGAAAAACAGTGACACAGAAAATATACAGTGACTGGAGAGCAACAAAAAAAGAAAGAAACACTGACGAGTTGAAACAAATAAACAAACAAACAAACACTGGCTATGGAGACATTCAAAAATGGCAGCACAACATGACAGCCATTCATTCACACACAGTCTCGCACACACGAAAAACCTCTCACTCACGCACATATACACACAAAAGCTCTCACTCGCTCACACATACACACGCGGAATGACCCAAAGCTTTTAGTTAAGTGGTGGGTGGTTTTGTTTGGAGGGTATGATGAGGGTAATAATGTTGGTCGAACTCATCTTCCCCTCGCTCTCTCCTTGATCTTTGTTCATACTCTTGTCTCATCACCACCACCACCACCGCCACCACCGCCACTACGACCATCATGTCCACCATCCAAGCCCTGGATAGCCTCCTCCATCCTCCTTCCCTCCTCTCCTCCTCCAGTCTCAATCCCTCTCTCCTTCCTCCTCCTCCTCCTCCTCCTCCTCCTCCATTGCTACTGAGCAGAGGTGTCAATACTTGGTTCGGAAAGTTATAAAAAACCCTGCCACAAACTAGGCAAGTCCAGTTATGTACTTAGTGATGTCAACTGTGCTGGAAAGAAACTATGGCAGGGTTTTTGAATGGCTACTTTTGAACTGGGCTTTTGACACCTCTGCTAGCGAGGCAGAAAAAGGTGAAGGTGGAGGAGGCTGGGCCTCCATCCTCCAACCTCCCCCTCCATCCTTACCAAGGCAGATGGGGGAGGAGGTGGAGGTGTAGGTGAAGGAAGCAGGACCTCCATTCTCCATCCCTACCAAGGCAGATGGGGGAGGAGATGGAGGATGGAGGATGGAGGCTGGAGGCTGGAGGCTGTGTGCCTGGTGCCGTGGTCGCCACCTACTCCTCAGCCGCGGGCAGCAGCCCTTTCTCGATCAGGTGGGTCTTCATGGAGTTGAAGATCTGCAGCTGCTGGTCCAGACGCAGGGCCAGGAGCTGCTGGATCACCTTGGTGGGGTTGGGCCCTCTGGAGGGCAGGAAACACAGACAGTAAACAGGATTATAATGTGATATGTGATACCACATATAATTCCAAACGACCTGGTTCTTTCCTGTCCGAATTCAACCAGGTGATCATTCAACCAGCCAATCACCTGGTTGGATTTGACAGGTAAAACCAGGTCATTTGGAATATGTGGCACTGAATTATAAAGTTCTGAATCCAGGTTGCCCATCACTGATTATGGATATATGCAGTGTATTTATCACACATTTATCCCCTCCCCTTTCTGTCCTGTGTGTTTTTTCTTTCCATTCTTTCTCTCTTTCTTTCTTTCTTTCTTTCTTTCTTTCCTTCTGTTCATTTGTTATTGTTTGTTTGTCTTTCAATTCTTTCTCTGCATTCCCTGTGTAAGTATTCCAGTGCTGTGTTGCAGTAGTAGCCAATAGCCATACCTGATGAAGCTGGCGATGTAGACGTTGACAAAGGTGGCCATCAGGTACTGGCAGTCGAAGCGGTCCATGATGCCGCCGTGGCCGGGAATGGTGTTGGCAAAGTCCTGCGTGTGACAAAACATCAGCAAGTACAACACTATTTAACTGGTTCACTTAACCACTTACCTTTTTTATTGCCATTGTTAATCCAAAAATTGCAAATTAAGCTGCATGTCTTGTAGCACTTGTGCTATACACATAACTATACACATGCTATACACAACACAATATTATTAATATTATTATTATCATCATCACAATAACACTACTATTATAATGCTATACTTTTTATGCTAGTTCTAAATTGTCATCTAATCTTCTTGACTACACACCACATAAGTGCTACTGCATTATTATTGGTGCTAAGTATGTGACCATAAGTTATTTTTCTGTGGAACTGCCCACAAGAGGGTCAAACAGAGGGCAGAGAAGGTCACACGTGGCCAGCAGAGACAGGTGGTCCAGCACAGTTGGTTACAGTAATGAGATATGGACAGACAGACAAACACAACACAAGACATACAAGCAGATAGATGTGCACACAGACAAACGCACACACACACACGCACACACACACACGCACGCACGCACGCACGCACGCACGCACGCACGCACGCACGCACGCACGCACGCACGCACGCACAGGCTCCGTGAGACTGCTAACTGGAACAGTATTTCTCCGAGATATTAATAGAGTTGGGGGCAGCCCCTCGGATGACTTCTGAGAAACAAATAGAAACAAGCACAAGAGGAGAGCCCAGGTAACGTGGAGCAGCTGGAGCTTCATTCCCCTAACCCAGTGATTCTCAAAGTGTGGTCCGGGGCCCACTGGTGGTCCGCGACAGAGCTCAGGTGGTCCGCAAAGGGATTTCTACTTTTACAAGACAAGTTAGAAAAAGGCTGTATTTGTAACATTATTACAAAGCCAAACGTGTCTGGAGTCATATTTTCACCACAATAAGACAGGGTTGTAAATGTGAATAAAAAGTGATCTGCATCAAAATTAGTATCGAAATAGCACCCGTCAACTGTCAATTCAGTTGACAGGTGGTCCCTGAACATTTTTGGGGGGACAAAATGGTCCTTGGTCTGAACAAGTTTGAGAATCACTGTCCTAACCGGAGGACCCAAAGCTACAGACATGTTAGTTGACTCCCAGGACAACGGTAATCACGTTACGTTACACCCTCCCCTCTCTGACTGATCGAATCAAAGGCAAAAAAACCCCTGTGTGCACACACAGGACTCGTGTTCTCATGGCTTGGCCTAAGTGGAGAAGATGACTTAAGAGTGGGACTGAGATTGAATTAAGGGGACATGTTCTTGCAGTGAGGTAAGGAGGAGAAGGCAAGGGAGGAAAAAGAAAACATTCTGGACTTCTGCAGGAGCTGGTGCTGTTGTGGGAGAATTTGTTGTTGGAGAAAAGAGCTAGTGTATTTGGTAACCGGTTTCCTTGATGATGGAGAAGGTTTCCTACGATAGTTTAAAAAATTAAAATAAACACAAGACGAGATGTTTAACTACAGGGTCTTCACAGGGCTAACCTTCTATGAACCTCTGGATGGATGGATCCTCTCAGTCATCTAGTTTGTTGTGCGCATCAGTCACCATTAAGATAATTTCTAGATGTAACCCATCTCCTCAAGGTATCACAGGTATCTATGAACACCTATTATCTGCAATGGCCAGAAAGCAGCACACATACTCAATGCCCAATGGTCATCACTTTAAGATAATCTACATTCTACATTCTGTCATTACGAGTCTGGCCCAACCTACACTGCATTGTATGCTGCATAAAAACTTTCCATCTGTCTGACAAACATGCCTGACCGGTCCTTTAGCAACATTGGCCGCCATATTGATTGTGATATTCTCCTGACCTCCACATCATTTTTCTTTTTGTTTGTTTTTGTATTGGTCTTGCCTGTATAAAAAAATACCATAAATAAAAAGCATAAAAAAAACCATTGGCCACCATTAGGCAGTCATGAGTAAGTGGTTAGGGCGTCAGACTAGTAGCCCAAAAATTGCCGGTAGACTCCCGACCTGCCAGGTTGGTGGGTGGAGTAATTAACCAGTGCTCTTTCAATCCTCATCCCATGACTGAGGCACCCTGAGCAAACCCATCTTTCTGACGCACCTTGATCTTGAAGGCCCTCTTGAAGCCGCTGGCGAAGAATCCGCCGAAGGGGCCCATGACCGAGGCGAAGGTGGACAGGGCGATGGTGTGGATCTGGAAGGGGTACATACGCACCGTCGACTGCAGAGGGACAAGAGGAGGCCAGGTCAGTTTCGTACATGTATTGAACTAGGAAATGGCTTTGGGCTGCATATTAGGGTCGGTAACAGAAATTACAAACTTGTACTGGGAATAGAAGGGAATACATGAGAACAGATGTTGAGTCTCAATGAACAAACCTCCTGAAGCTTCCTAACATCACAGTCTTCGAGAGCATGTTTTAAAACTCAAAAGTCTGTGTAAGGTGAAAACCCTATTCCCTAAAAAGGCAAAGTGCAGTAACAATGCCATCATTGAAACTGTGAAAAAGGCCTCAAGGTATCTTGGTATTAGGTTAGATACTGCAGTTACTGCAAATTTGACAAAGCAATATCTCTAAAATGGCACATATTTGAACCACAAGGCATAGACACAAGACGAAGCAGGTAGAATGAAGCCCATTTTCAGTCTAAACTCAATTTTGACAAGTTACGTAGTTGCTACACTTTGCCTTTGTACAGCAGAATATTTCCATAACACTTGATCTTACATCTTTGGCATATGTCAAAACAGCTCCGACATGGATAATAGGAAGTCTACAGAGAGCTGTATCTACAGTAAATAATAGCAACATACACAAAGCTTAACACAGCACTTGACAGTAAAACTCTTTAAAAGACCATTTTATTTTTCATAAAACAAGGTCAAGTCAGGCTTCATGTCAATCGGTGATTGCAAAAAATATATCTAACATGCGAGCAGATAATCGTATGCCGAGATACAATAACAAGGTTAAAAACACACTCGCCCTGGGGGTCCTGTGGCAGAGCACACTAAGGCCTGCGACCATAATGGGGACACAGGGCACTATGGGGACACCCAGGTCGAATCTGACCTGGGTCCTTTCCCATCCCTTCCCCCATTTCTCTCTCCCCGTCTCTTCCTGGCTAATTCTCTCAATAAGGGCACAAAAAGGCCATGAACGCGACCAGAGAGAGTAGAGAGAGAGAGAGGTTCCATTGGCTCATTGTTTCTGGGTTCTACAATTCCAAGGGGGATGGGGGGAAATCTAGCCAGGCTGCGCCCTCCTAGTGATGCAACACCTTCGGCGATTGCAAGTCTATGATAATCAGGCAAGGGGAATCCACCTTTAGGCAGACCTAAGGACTGTTCTATTCAATGCTAGGAGTATTATGACACGCCCCTTTAGGCAGACCGGAACCTGTTCATGTTAGGTGCCCATAGCAACCTATTACATTGGCATATCTCTATATACTTAAAGAATCTCTGACGCGACTCACCCAGCCGGTGAGGGT
This sequence comes from Engraulis encrasicolus, assembly GCF_034702125.1. Lineage (NCBI taxonomy): Eukaryota > Metazoa > Chordata > Actinopteri > Clupeiformes > Engraulidae > Engraulis > Engraulis encrasicolus. The sequence goes on from NC_085859.1 coordinate 19,900,809, forward strand.
CTCCAGGACGGTGGGCAGGGTGTAGTCCTGCAGCTGGAAAAGCTCAGAGGGCTCGCAGTCCACTGTGAAGCTGTTGGAGTCATTATTGAACTCCACCGGGCACACAAAGTAGCTGTAGCCTGCCATCACGTAGGAGAGCTAAAGGCCAGAAAAAGATAAAAGTCTGATGAAAAATACATTCCTTCTACAGTATGTCACTAAGTATTGTGTTTGTCTTTTCTGTAAAAGTGCACTACTGTGTAGAATGTGGCCAGAATGGGTACTGCACAGAGGCGATTCCTCTTTGAGTACAAGGGAGGCGCCGCCTCCTGTCCAAAATCACGGAGAAATAGTATGTAAACTAATGCTTTACACGACTTAATATCATTGCTATTTCAGACCCAGCTCCATAGATGCATGTGCTCAACTTAGAGATTAAACCAATCTGTAATAAGATCCCGAAGCTCGTACGAGTTTTTTTTTCCGCTCATGACAACGCAAGCGAGTCGAGTCTCAATGGACTTCAATGGCATGTGGGATTGTGCGCTTTTTCAATGGCAAAATGCTAAACGGTCATTGGCTATTGCCGTGAAATTTTTTTAATTTTGAGACTGAGCCTCACTGGGAGTGAATGGAGAAGAGAGAGGAGGGGGGAGGGACCGGAGACTGGAGCTCCGACTTGTGATTGGGTGAACCCCGTGTCAGTAGGCTACAGTAGTTGATTTCATTTCGAAATGCGGATATGTTATTAATTTGACTGAGAAGTTTCGTCGTGATAACCAGTAGGGAAGCTATTCATTGCGTTGTACTCCAGTTTTGTGTACATATTCTTGTAAACCTAGTGTTGCGAATAAAGTCTTAATAGTGGCACGTCCTTATCCTTTTTAATCTCCCAATTCAAAAGTTGAGGTTGCCTACTTTTCGTTATTGCTAGCTTGCAAGAAAGCTAGAGAGCTATGCAAAATGAAATGCCAAGCATTGTGGATTAAATTCTGGCGAATTCCAGTCGTCCTTATGAGGAGAAAATGAATATCAAGGAGCAGAGCAGAGCACTGCCTAATATTGACTTGGTGAAAAAGGTAGGGAAGAACAAACTTTTCTTTTGAGCTTTCGTGGTGTCTGATCAACTGGTTAACTGCCAAGTCCCGTGAGTGGCGAGTCCTTTCCTACTGTGCTGTTAAGCCGTGCACCCAGTAATGAACAAAGACAACGAAGGCAAACTCAATCACATCATTATGTGGCGGAGGTAGGCCTAATGAATAATAATAATAATAAAAACATTTCCCTATGAATAGGCTACAAGGGGGATAATGATTAATGATTAACAAATTTGTTTCAACAAGAGTCCTTCAGTGTGGGAGGGCAGGCCATATGTGACAGGACCAAGATGTGTGTCAAAATTGCCCCCCCCCCTTTTTTTTTTTTGCGTTCTGGACATATTGTAATTGAACAGCCTCCCCTGTTTGACAGACTACCAGCCGCCACTGGTACTGCAACTATGCTGCTCATTGAAACTGTGCTGCCTATTACCAAATTTGATCTTTTCATGAATATTCACTAAATAATACATCAATATTCACTAGTATATAACCAAAGTTTTGCAGCTAAAACGTCTATTTTGGGAAATTCAAAACGGCGGACCATGGAGAAGATCCCCTTTTCATGTATGGAAAGTGCCATTTTCCCAGTCATAATGAATACTTAGAATTTGGTGGTGGTGGTAAGTATTCATGAAAAAGGTAACATTTATGAATGGGCAGCATGAATACTCAAAATAAACTATTAAAAAATTGCACGGCGCACCTTTAAAAAAAATGGTGTCAACAGCCCACGCACCAATTTCAATAAGAAATCGAGCAACCTGCGTAAGTTCTGGCAGACCACGTAGTCAACTTTTGCCTACTGGCTGACGCCGACCCAACCCATACAACTCCCCACTAATCAGCTGCGCTTTGGTTAATCAGTTGCTACTTGCTAATTGGATGCTGACATTTGGCGCGCTTTATTTAAACTACCGAATTTGTTTTCCTGTCATTGCTTTTTGCTGCTTGTTTTGCTCCACCAGACTAATCATTGTCAAACAATGTCATATTGTTGTTGTTGCTTGCTCTGTTCTAGGAGGTATTTCGCCTTTCCAGCTAAATGGAAGGCACACCACCTGAGGATGCTGCTGTTCCCTGCATTGGCTTCCATGGAGCTAATGGAGAAGCCAGGGAACTTCCTCCGAACAGAACCATACCCCCAAACACAAATGTATGCATTCAGAAATAAAGCTTCTGAAATATATCTCCGTTTCCCGTCTCATTCTTGACTAGAGTGGATCTGACAGAACTAATGATTTGGTTTATTAGGTGGAAGTTTCCATTTCTAGTTCATACCAAGAACCATGTTGGGATTGTGGCATATGTGTGAAACCTAAATGGATTTGCTGCTTGTCGATGATATACTCAGACTAAAACCTAGCACAGCATGAGATGTTATTCCAGTTTCAAATGACACATAAACATCCCATCCCCTGCTGTTTGGAACTAGCGCCTGACATCAATATGCACCTTTAAATCTCTAGTCACAGCAAACTGAGCTGTGCCCTACATTTTTATCTAGCCCACTGGTCTGAAGCAAACACAGAGAAGCTCCAAAAACAACTTAGGCGACACTCAGTTGAGCTACTTTTTGAAATACGATTTGATAGACCTTGAAGTGCAAGATTAGGATGAAACTAGCAAAATGTTTCTTTAAGAGAAAAAGCAGGATTCATCTTTTTGGACACCTCTACGCAAACTCTATTGACACGATCTCGGCACTGACCAGGTTTTCCTATGAAATAATGTCAGTATTGCCCTATGTTTTCTTCTTTCACAAACAAAGCTCACCTAGTATGATATCGAATCACATGATGCCTGAACACTATCAAAATTTGCTCTTCACTGATTTTCACCACCCTACAATGGGTGGGCATTGCGAGCAAGTGGAGTAAATGATAATAGCCAGTGCCGTGTGGAAATGAGGGTCAGAGTATCCGTATCAGCAATAGTGTGATGTCAGGATTTCAGGCTGCTGTTGCTGCTGCTGCTTACCAAGATCCCAAACACAACTGTGGCAAAGAAGCCGCCGATGAAGCCCTCCCACGTCTTCTTAGGAGACAGCTGTGTGGACGAGAGAGAGAGAGAGAGAGAGAGAGAGAGAGAGAGAGAGAGAGAGAGAGAGAGATGAAGAGAGAGATAAAGCAAGCGAGAGAGAGAGAGTGAATGAGAGAGAGAAAGAGAGAGAGAAAGAGAGAGAGAGAGAGAGAGAGAGAGAGAGAGAGAGAGAGAGACAGATACAGAGAGAGAAGGAAGAGAAAGAGGGGGCGAAGGAGAGAGGGGGAGAGAGTGTGCGCACCATGAGTCAACAGTCTTCTTTCACCTGATAAAACCAAAGGCTAGATTCTGTAAAACATCATGGCTGCTAAGTGCAGAGCCATCAGTCTGGTTGATGAGAGGGGTTATAATCTAATATCTTTGGTCTAACTCTGTTGAGCCACCACAGATGTGGTGCAAGCTGTTCCGCTAACCTTGATAAGCGGAGTACGTCCGAAGAAGAAGCCAAACATGTAGGCCATGATGTCATTGCAGATGACACAGGAGATGGGCACGATGAACCTGGAGGAGGAGGAGGAGGAGGAGGAGGAGGAAGAGGAAGAGGAAGAGGAGGAGGAGGAAGAGGAGCAGGAGGTAGAGGGTTTATAGAGAAGAAAAAGGACAACTCATCCACATGACTGCACAAAACACTAAAACTATTATTTTGTTATAATAAGAGTAAAAAAAAAAAGCTTCACCACTCAAACCATTTCCATAAATAAGCTGTAGCCTTATTAAAAATTCAAGGAACTCAAACACTGTCAAAATGGCTAACAGATGGTTTTAAACAACCAGCACATGTTTGCATATTTGTACTATGCCCAATGTCAACATGCGTGAAAGTTTGCTTTGGACTACAGCTGTTCCTCGTGAGATGTGTCAATACAGAATCTATGCAAATACAGACCCAACCGGACATGCAGACTAGACAGACAGGATGTACAGTATTACTCTACATTTAGACTGATAGCCTCTGTTGACAGTTCACGGAGGGTGTGTATGGCGAAATGGGAGTTGTGTTTTCGTGAACATGCAGTCCAGCCTGATCTCACAGAATTCCATGAAATGGACACTGATTCTTGGGGCATGAAATCTGTGGCAGTTTCATGGATTTTCAGTAGCGTTTTGGAGAGCGCGCACATCCAGATTAGACAGGTGCCGGACTTAAGCACGATTAAACATGAAAAGAAGGAAGGTCCACACACTGTTGCTGTTCCAGGTTTATTAACACAACGTTTCGACCATGCAGTCTGGTCTTCGTCAGGTGTATGTGACTGTGTATGTACTTCACATACACCTGACGGAGACCAGACTGCATGGTCGAAACGTTGTGTTAATAAACCTGGAGCAGCAACAGTGTGCGGACCTTCCTTCTTTTCAAGTTTCATGGATTTTGCCAAAATTCAAATTTTAGGGTCACAGAGGTGTTTTCCGTGATGCACTCATGCTTTCTATATGCTCGATCATTGGAGAATTGACAAACTGGTGGTGGAATTGCCTATTTGTTCCAGTCGATTGATGACAAATTATATTACTAAACAAAAGAATGGTAAAGCAATTTATGTTGTGCCCAGACCAAAACAATACCTAACCCTAACCTATGTAAAGAAATGTTTTTGAGAAATACCTGTTCCATTTGGTTCATTGGCTACCAAGTTCTTGTACTAAACGAAAGAATGCTAGCAGTATCAGCTGTGTCCAGACCAAAACAATCCCTAACCCTAACCTGTGAGTAAGAAAGGTTTGAGAAATATCTTTGAAATATAAAAAAGAACACAAGTTGGAACATAAGACTGTGGGAACATTGAGCAAAGGGAATATAAGCTTAGAGAAAGCACTTCCATGGGCCCATAAAGGAAAGCATTTCCATGACCTTATCATGGAATTCTGGCAAAATCCATGAAACTGCCACAGATTTTGTGTCACAATGGTCCAATGTTCATGTCAAAGAATCCTGTGACATCATGTTGCACGGTCTGACTGGTGAATGGGTCCACCTCAATCAGAGGCAATAAAACCAACGGACCCCACAATGCATTTCGTCAACCAAGTCTATGAGATGTGTCGTGGTGAGAAGACCAGTATGAACGGCACTTTAATGTCCATTTACCAGATCATTCCCTCGAAGAGGTTGTGGATGATGAGGTGGGACTGGGTGACCACAATCAGGAGGGTGACGTGAGTCCAGCCAAACTGTCGGAGAGAAAGAAGGAAGGAGGGAAAGAACAAGGGGTGAGAAAAGACAAAAAGGGAGAAGAAACAGAGTGCCACAAAGGCAAAAATTTGAAAAATCCTTCATTCGAAATTCAATAATACACACATACAGAATTTTCATTACAACGCACACACCATACCATACACACAGTCAAAGACCATTTTCTGTCCTGACAATGTGGTTACACCAAATCAAGTTTGAAAGAACAGCGGTGAGAGAAGACAAAACCTGCTAAAAGGACACAGCAAGGGAGAGAAAAATGGTGTCTAAGACCTTTGCTTCCTCGAGAGCTATGACTCACACATGCCGTTGTATTTGCACACACCGCAGTGCTATCATGTGTCGGTATGGTAGTCACTGAACAACACGGTGTAAAATGGTGGGCATTGAAAAGAAATAAAGTGAACTAACAAGGCAATGGGGAAAAAGTGCTATGGATAATATGCTATGTCTAATTGTCTATTGTCCACACCTAAAGTCTGACTATGTCTACATGGGAAAGTAAGAAACGTAATTTCAATTCTATGTATGACCAGCGCATGAAAAGAAACTGACAATAAAGGCGACAAGTACTGCAGGTTGTTTATCTGTGTAAAATGGTGGGTATTACTGTGAGTATGTGGCTGCATGTTAATGTCAGTTGGAGTGTTTAATGTGTGTGCCTCTGCCTGACAGGTTTATAGAGTAACGCAACACATTACTGTATGATTAAGATCCAATTTCAGTGTGTACGAGCTTGTAAAAACTATGAAGCGGCTGCAATTTCTGCCACCAGCATGCTGAAAGCGTGTACTGTGTCTGTGTGTGTGTGTGTGTGTGTGTGTGTGTGTGTGTGTGTGTGTGTGTGTGTGTGTGTGTGTGTGTGTGTGTGTGTGTGTGTGTGTGTGTGTGTGTGTGTCCTAGTTAAGAGTCCTCAGAGATAGCCTGCACTGCATAGTGGCAAGTCTGCAGCTCCTGGGCTGAAGCCAAACTTCAGCTATGAGTGGACGTGTGTGCGTGGGGGCTGAGTGTGTGCGTATATAATGTATGTGCCTATGGGGGCGCAAGTATATGTGTATTGTATACTGTATCTGTGTGGCTGTACTTTTGCCTGAGGGTTTGTGTGTCTGAGAATGACCATGAGCATGTGCGTGTGCGTGTGTACGTACAGAACAGCCTGTGTGTGTGTGCGAGTATGAATGTGTACGGATGAATGTGTGCGTGCCTGCGTTTCTGCACATATGCCAGAGTGAGTATGTATTTACGTGTAGGTGTGTGTGTGACCGTGAGAGAGAAAGAGAGAGAGAGAGAGAGTGACAGTGTGTGTGTGTGTGTGTGTGTGTGTGTGTGTGTGTGTGTGTGTGTGTGTGTGTGTGTGTGTGTGTGTGTGTGTGTGTGTGTGTGTGTGTGTGTGTGTGTGTGTGTGTGTGTGTGTGTGTGTGTGTGTGTGTATGCCTGTTGGTGTGTGTGCCCGTGTCTGCGCTTGCTTCTGAGGCCCATCAATAATGCAGCAGCAGCAGAAGGTTCCACTTACCATGTAGAACTGCAGCCGATAATGCTTCTTCACCAGGCTCAGCACAAACATGCAGAAGCCTGCAGAGACACACACGCACACGCACGCACACGCACACACACACACACACGCACGCACACACACACACACATACGCACGCACACACACAAACAAGCACACATGCGCACACACACACACACACACACAGCATTAGAGCATTGAACCGTTCTGCTGACATACTCATCGTACACTGCACTGCACAGTGTTTGTATCAATGACACCGACCGTCTAGATCAGCAACTCCATACAGGACTATGCAGAGGTCGCACAGTCAGGCACATCACATCCCATCACAGAGCTGGTCAAAATGAGGACATACATACATTAATATCCTGTAATGAAATGGCGTGAACTAACAAGGCAATGGAAACCAACATGATGATGAACCTTGATGATGATGACAATGCTTTGCCATTTAATGTGAATGTGTAACTATGTACATTGTCCCACGTGTACGGCAGGATGCTCACCTGTGATTCATTCAAACCCTGCTGTCCTGCAACATTTATTTATCGTTTTTCTTAAAGGGACACTGTGTGAGATTTTTAGTTGTTTATTTCCAGAATTCATGCTGCCCACTCACTAATGTTAAATTTTTCATGAATATTTACCACCACCATCAAATTCGAAGTATTCATTATGACTGGAACAATTGCGCTTTTCATACATGAAAAGGGGGATCTTCTCCAGGGTCTGCCATTTTGAATTTCCTAAAATAGCCATTTTTGGCTGCAAAAATGACTGTAATTGGACCATACTAGAAAATATTTGTTTATTACTTAGTATACTTTCATGTAAAGATGAAATTTGGCAATAGGGAGCAGCATAGTTGCAGTACCTTTCTTTACCATTTCCTGCACAGTGTTCCTTTAAAGCATCATGTGTTGGCACATGAATGATCACTATGGGTCCCTTGGTTGGTAGTA